>NC_042531.1:20863612-21167773 GCF_900963305.1 Echeneis naucrates | reverse complement strand
AAGCCTGTGTCCCAATTTTGGGGTTGAGTCAATTTATTTTAGTTTGATGGATTTTGTGTGGGATTTTTGTTTTTCTTGGTTTTTTATTTGTCCAGGGGCTTAAGGTTTATTTTCCATTAGTTGTCTGATATAATTGTATGATTTTGACCAGTTTTGTCCATATATTATTTTGCTTAGTATTGAGCTGACATTGTTTTTTTGTTGTTGTTGTTGTTGTTTTAATTAAAATTGTTAAGCTTTGATTTATACTGTTTGAGTCTATCCTGCCTTTATTTGTTGTGTAATAGACCACTTTTTTTTCTATTTTTTTTTTTTTTCAAATTTTAATTTGAATTCATTGTTTTGGCCATCTAGGATTTTATTTAATATTTTGCTGTGAATATTTATGTGGCTGCCAACCACATTTCTGGTTATGTTGTCTATCTGTGCTTTGATTTTGTGTATTATTTTTGTTTTTCTTTTTTTGTGTGCATTTGTTGACCATTCTTCCAGAAATGCATTTGTGAGGTCACACACTGAAGGCCTGGCCTCAGTCCCAACTCTAATTCATCCCAAGGGTGTTCTTGCGGGTTGAGGTCAGAACTCTGTTCATCCACACCAAACTCTCTCACCCATGTCTTTATGGATCTTGCTTTGTGCACTGGTGCACAGTCATGTTTGAACAGGAAGGGGCCATCCCCAAACTGTTCCCACAGAGCTGTGAGCATGGAATTGTCCCAAATCTCTTACACACTATACAATATGGTATAGATATATTTTTATTAAACAGTAAAAAATCTGATTCGGGTCACTTCGGCCTGCTGTGTTAATGTAACCTCAGACCGACTGGTGAGTCAGAGTCAACCCTGACTGCATTTCAACTCTGTTGTTAGTTTAGATGTGGCCCTATATTTAATAAGGTAGTACCCAAATAAATGTTGCTCCTATCAAGATCATCACATTTCAAAATGGAGACATTGCATTCAAAATTTAACTCGATTTGATATTCAACAGAATGGTAGTTCTCACAGCTAAAATATAAGATTCCAATTTTTATACAGGAACAATCCAATATTTGTCAGTGTGAGGGTGTGAAACCAGTTTATCCCCCGCAGGCCTGGTTGTTCTACTTTTCTTTTTTCAACTGTCCCTGTTAAATCAGAGATGAACAAGACTGTGTGTTAGAATGTAAAATGACTGAAGGCTGTAGCAACAAAAAGTGTGCACAAGGCAGAAATATGTAACTGAGTGACAGCATCATAATTACATTACAGAGGATAATGTCATTCACTTCCAAAAAATGACAGGATCATGTAACTGAAACCAGATAATGTTTTGGCTGAAACATCAAAATAGCTGTCAGTGTGTCACCACAATTGTTGAAAACTTATATGAATTCTGATCACAGAGCTTGTTTCCATTTTCCTTCTGAATAGTCTCTTCGATAGTCTTTAGGATATTTCTTCTGAGAATTTCCTATTTATTTAGCGCTCACTTGAAGTTTGACATCTTTTTTTAACGCTAATCCCCTGTGTTTTACTGAGAGTTCACACTAGGGTTGCCCCATTTTTTCAATTACTCAAAATGTTTCAAATATTCATCTGTTCCAAATATTCTGAAACTAATTTAACAGGAAGTGACACCAAAAAAAGTAATGGTGATGAGACGGGAAAAGGTCAGAGTTAAGGTGCTGGATGGCTGTAAGGAAAAAAAAAGGAAAAAAAAAAAAAAAAAAGTCTCTCTTCGCCTGTGTCCTGCAACCTAGACAGTGCAGTCTGCGTCCTGATGGAAGCCACTCAAACACACCTTGTAGGACGTGTGAGGGGTCTCGGAGGATCTTCTGGGCAATTTTGATTGTTGCTAAAAGAGGACACTCAAAGTTGCAACGGGAGGTCCAGTTATTTAGAGCAGGCAGAGCAGGTGAATTATATAGAACTTTTGTCTTTCACACATTTACAAACTGTATAAGACCAACTAAATTTGACACTGCCTAAAATCCCACTGAATGGTGATCAATTATAATACAAACCTATTAGCATACATTGATCAGACATAACATTATGACCAAGTGAAGTGAATAACATAGATTATCTCTTTATCATGGCACCTGTTAGCGGGTACTCCAAATCAAATCAAATCAAATCAGATTTATTTGTATAGCGCCAAATCACTCCAGTTTCCTCCCACCGGCCAAAGACGGTGCATGTCTAGGTCTAGGTAAACTGGTGACTGTAAATTGACTGTAGGTGTGAATGCCAGCATGAGTGGTTGTCTGTCTCTGTGTGTTGGCCCTGCAATGGACTGGTGACCTGTCCAGGGTATACCCCACCTCTCACCCTGTGTGAGCTGGGATTGGCTCAACAGTCTTGCGACCCGGAAATGGAAAAAGTAGTAGAAGATGGATGGATGGATAGTGGAGTCCATGCCTCAACAGGTCAGGGCTGTTTTGACAGCAAAAGGGGGACCAACACTATATTAGGCAGTTGGTCATAATGTCATGCCTGATTTGTGTATAGTTCCGCAGGCACCTCCAAAGAGCGGTGCTTCATGTGAAAAAAAAACATGGATGATATAAATATCCATTCTTCCATCCATGTTCTGTCACTTTACCCAGAACCAGTTTGTGGCCGGTTCAGGTTTGTTCCTGTCGGCTCGCTCTTCTTACCTTGGTGTAATACAAATTAAGCCGTAAATAAAATTACATTAATGCTTACAATAAATATAAAAACATCTGACCAATCCATATCAATTTCAGGCTTCAAAATACTTTCAATAATACTTTCATTTAAACCACGTCCACTTCTGGTTTAAGCCCTGCTCCTTCCAAGTATGAGTATGGATATAAATAATGTAGATGGTTTAACATGTACAGATAGTGGTCTACTCGCTCATCCCTAATATATATATATATATATTAAAATATCAACCAACATGATAGAAAAAAAATCTTTCATGTCCTAAAATTAAATCCCTAGGGTTCAATATGTCACCCAAATTTGGGCCACTTTCATATGTGACTAAATTGGATATTACATTAGATCACTCTTGATCGACAATTGTCATATTTGTGCACAGGCAGAGTCACAAAACAAAAGTAACTGTCCAGTGAATGGGACAATAAAATTTTCAAACTTATTAAACTGTAAACACTTACATCTATGGCCTTCATGTCTGTTATTACAAGCCAGTTCAGATTGGAGTCCAATTTTTAAAATCATGTGAACAGCTGCATGAAAAAAAATTACTCAAGAGAAATCAAAACTGGGAACTTACAGCATGAATGCTGTAAGAACAGGATATCCAACCTTGTAAGATGCACATGGGCTGAACGGTCCAGCAATGATGTTGCTGGAATATACATAAATAAACCTGAACACATTACATCGAAGACAAACATTAACACAAAACTTATTTTTTCTGTTACTGTGGGAAAGTATTTGATACACTGCCGATTTTGCAGGTTTCTTCTCTTACAAAGCAAGAGAGAAAGCTGTAATTTTTATCACTGGTCCACTTCGACTGTGAGAGATGGAATCTAAAACGAAAATCCAGAAAATCACATTGTATGATTTTTAATTAATTAATTTGCATTTCATTGCATGACAGGTATTTGATACATCAGAAAAACAGAACTTAATATTCGGAAAGAACATTTGTTTGCAATTACAGAGATGAGATGTTTCCTGTAATTCTTGACCAGGTTTGTACACATTGTAGCAGGCATCTTGGCCCACTCCATACAGATCTTCTCCAGATCCTTCAGATTTTGGGGCTGTCGCTGGACAACATGGACTTTCATCTCCCTTCAAAGTTTTCTATTGGGTTCAGGTCTGGAGACTGGCAAGGCCACTCCAGGACCTTGAGATGATTCTTATGTAGCCACGCCTTAGTTGCCCTGGCTGTGTGTATCAGGTCGTTGTCATGCTGGAAGACCCAGCCACGACCCATCTTCAATGCTCTTATTGAGGGAAGGAGGTTGTTGGCCAAGATCTTGCGATGCATGGCCCCATCCATCCTCCCCTCAATACAGTGCAGTTGTCCTGTCCCCTTTGCAGAAAAGCATCCTCAAAGAATGATCTTTCCCTCTCCATGCTTTACGGTTGGGATGGTGTTCTTGCGGTTGTACTCATCCTTCTCCTTCCTCCAAATAGAGTGAGTGGAGTTTATACCAAAAGGTCTAATTTAGTCTCCTCAGACTACATGGCCTTCTCCCATTCCTCCTCTGGATTATCCAGATGGTCATTGGCAAACTTCAGACGGGCCTGGGCATGCACTGCAGTTTAATCCATGACGGCGTAGTCTGTTGCTAATTACTGTGGTCCCAGCTCTCAGCTTCAGGTCATTGACAAGGTCCTGCCGTGTAGTTATGGGCTTATATCTCTCCTTTCTCATGCTCATTGATGCCCCATGAGGTAAGAGCTTCCATGGAGACCCAGACCAAGGGAGATTGACCGTCATCTTGAACGTCTTCCAATTTCTAATAATTGCACCAACAGTTGTTGCCTTCAAACGAAGCTGCTTGCCAATTGTCCTGTAGCCAATCCCAGCCTTTTGCAGCACTACAATTTTGTCCCTGAAGTCCTTAGACAGCTCTCTGGTCTTGGCCATCGTGGAGAGGTTGGAGTCTGAGGACAGATGTCTTTTATACTGGTAACAAATGGAGAACAGGAGCCCTTCTTAAAGAAAAACTAACAGGTCTATGAAGCTGGAATTCTTACTGGTTGGTTGGTGATCAAATACTTATTTCATGCAATAAAATGCTAATTAATTATTTAAAAATCATACACTGTGATTTTCTGGATATTTGTTTTAGTCTCTCATAGTTGAAGAGTACCTATGATAAAAATTACAGACCTCTACATGCATTGTGAGAGGGAAAACCTGAAAAATCAGCAGTGTATCAAATACTTACAAATAAACATTTGATTATTGTAAACTGGGCAGTGGGGTGGCATAGTGGTTAGTGCTGGATTGCTGCGGTGTGGACTTTCTGCTGATTTCGTTTTTTTAAAGCTATAACAGCTTCAGCTATTACATAGCATACCATATGGTATGTGGTATGCTATGCAAGAGATTTTGGACAATTCATTGCTCCCAAATTTGTTCCAGCAGTTTGGGGATGGCCCCTTCCTGTTCCAACATGACTGTGCACCAGTGCACAAAGCAAGCTCCATTAAGACATGGTTGAGAGAGTTTGGTGTGGACGATCCTGACTGGCTTGCACAGAGTCCTGATCTCAATCCAATAGAACACCTTTGGGATGAATTAGAGCAGAGA
The DNA here is from genome assembly GCF_900963305.1 of Echeneis naucrates. Lineage (NCBI taxonomy): Eukaryota > Metazoa > Chordata > Actinopteri > Carangiformes > Echeneidae > Echeneis > Echeneis naucrates. Next base: position 21,162,517 of record NC_042531.1, on the reverse strand, counting down.
CTGAGGCCAAGCCTTCTGGTCCAACATCAGTGTATGACCTCACAAATGTGCTTCTGGAAGAATGATCAAAAATTCACATAAACACACTAAACCTTGTGGAAAGCCTGCCTAGAAGAATCGAAGCTGTTATAGCTGCCAAGGGTGGACCGAGGTCACATTAAATCCTCTGGCAATATAGTGTTTTTTTTTATGTTTGTGTTTCTGCAAAGATTAACAACACAAGGCTACAACTGCCAACTTGATCATCATACAGAAAAAAAGGTTTTAAGATTTGTTACAATAGAACATAATAACTTGACCAATGAACACATGAACATGTAGGCGTACAGGAGGTGTACAATATATTGAGCAGCAAAGAAGGGAGAAGTTTCCAGAGCAGTTTGGATTTCAGTGTCTTATCTAAGCACACTCCAACATGTGAACCACGGATCCAAAACAGCGGCCTTCTAATCACAACCCGCTCAACCTCCTGAGCAAAGTTAACCTTGAATAGAAAAAAAAAAAAAAAGAAACACATGGTCCCCCTTAGCAGTTACTGTCTCTGTCCTTTTTTAGGATTAAAAAAACAACAAATGATCTCAAAGTAGTTTGATTTTGACTAACCCGATTTACTTCCCTGCTCATTTGATTATCATCAGTTATCTAAAATGATAAATTTCTCTGTTTAGAATAAGTACATTTAGTCTGGAGCTATATTGTGTAACCCAGGCTGAAAAAAAAAAAAAATGTCTATTACATACATTTATGTCAACCCTACATTAAGCACAAATTTCCGACTGGGTGAAATAAACTGAATTTCCAGTTCATTTAATGTCTTGCAAAGGCCATGAATGAAAGCTTGTTAAGTCATTACAACTTTCTTGAGAAATGCCTTTCTGGAGTTCCTGTGTTTATGCCTTACACATTAAGGCAAATGCCCCAGTGCCGATCAACTTTCACAGCCCACTTTCCCCCCTCCACCTCGGAGTCAACACAGACTTCAGCAGCAAAGCGACTCTTGGGCATTTGTCCAGTGTTTTGGCATTGTGCTGTGGTTTATATGGAGCTTTTATAAAAAACTAATTAATATGTATTGAATGGAATTTTTAAAAGGAAGTGGGATAAAAAATGTGTTGGCGATGCTAGTATTAAACTAATAAATCAAGTAGGCGACTGTAAACATGCAGGACTCATATGCACCCCCCCACTTGACTTTGAATGAATGAGCTGTCAGTGCAGTTAAGTACAACCAGCTAAAGTTCAGAGCGCTGACCTTTGATGTTGTGCTGGCAGCAATCGCTGCAAGGAGGGAACGTTTGATCATTTGAAGGAGGAAGTAAGAATTAAGACAAGCATTTGCTCGATGCGTGGAATGTCCTCTTTGTTTGAATCAGAAAAAGTTCAGTTGAAAACAAAGTGAAAAAAAAAAAAAGTTATTTATTGCTGTGGTCCCTTGTTCTGGCTCCAATTAGTCAGCTAATGCTGCAGTGGTTAATGCAGCTGCTTCAATTAGAGCATGTCAACCATCTCTCTGCCATTTTTCCTCCATTTCATATGCATTCCAAAAGAAAAATGAAAATGTGTTGCCATCTAGTGCAATTTAAAGACCATGGCCCCCAGTCGTACTGCCAGAGAGACCAACAGAGACAGACAGACAAAGGTGGGAAATGGAGGAATTGGTGGTGTAAAGCCAATGGGAGCCATGAATCACATCCTCTCATCAAGTCTCATTTCTCAGAGAGAGCCTGTTCAGCAAGATGAAGCCATGTGCTAGTCTCTCAGCGGGCCTCATCAACGAGCTTGTACCATGCTAATACATGTGAGATGCTCTGTCAACCCCCCTCTGCCACCAGCCAACCAGCCAGTCCATTATTATAAACCTCACACACTGGCACACCACTGTTGCGCTGAATGGATGGTAGATTGAAGGAGGGAATTACTGTGTATGGTATTCAATCTGAGAAACGGGCGGTGTATTTCGTGAAACTGATGTGGGTCATTACTGTTAAATTAGGGGTAGGATGATTTTATGTGTGTGTCTGATTCTATCTAGAGAATCAACACCTGCAGCATGAAAGTGAAAAATATTCTCCTTCTTTGCATCAGAGCAGAAAGCATTGACGATCAGCGCAGCAGTAATGAGTTGTTGCCAATGTGCTGGCACTCATTTTGTTTGTTCATTAGTTCTTACTAATTTGGATTTGTGCTCAATGATGCAGTCAAGTGTGTCAAATAAACAATGGGTAAAAATGTCAGTTAGCCCAGAATTGGGCTGCACGACTAGCTAACTGACAATGGAAAACAATGGAGGCAAGGGTTAAATGTAATGGTTTATTATGAGGGTTTTAATATGTAACTGACTTTAGATGTCAACATAGTGAACAGCTCATGTGTTCCGGTGCAGGCAGGTGACCCTTTAGGCAAGAACCAAGAACAACTAACCCTAACACTAAGCACAAAGGCTGGACAGATTCAGGTGAGTAAATCAACGGTTCAGGGTAATTTGCAACAAGGTAAGCAGAAAATCCGCAGGCAGATATAGAGTTGAGTGAGTTGTTTACAACTGAGGGAAAATCAGGTGGAAGATGAAGAAGCGGCATAAAATGTGGAAGATGATCAATAGCTCTGTGATTAAATTGGCAGGAGAGAGGAATGCAGATCAGCCGTGCCCCCTCAACATGGTGTGCTTTTGTGTATCTCCTGTGTGTGTTCACGTTCAGCAACAGGGACCACACCCACACAGAAAACACAGATCCTGCACTCTAGCCTCAATATGCAGACAATGTAAGGCTGCTAATTTGTCATAACCTAAGGCTGGTTTTGTGAGAAATCAATTTTTTACAAATAAAATAATTGAATCAAATTTTACAGTAAGCTACATTCATGGCCAAAACTTGTATAAGGATTGCTTCAATAAGTTTGTTTGTGTATGTGCTGTTTTCAGTGAAACTTATATTTTAGAAGCATTAATTCATAAATTTATCTTCTACCCCTAATCCGTTTTCTGGGTTCTGGGGGGTGCTGGAGCCAATCCCAGCCAATCCCAATCACACTGGGCAAGGGCAGGGTACACCCTGGACAGGTCACCAGTCCATCACGGGGTCAACGCACAGAGACAGACAGAGACCAACAACCACTCACACTCACACTCAGACCTACAAACAATTTAGGGTCACCAGTTAACCCAAGCATGAAGTTGATGGTGGGAGGAAACTAGAGTGCCTGGAAGAAACCTACGCAGGCAGAGGGAGAACATGCAAACTCCACACAGACAGGCCCCAGGCCTGTGAACCGAACCTGTGACTTTCTTGCTGTGTGGCAACAGCACTAACCACTTTGCTGCTGTGCTGCTTCAACTTTTATGTGACATTGCAAAATTTCTTACCTCCTCACACCTTGATGATGAAACATCATTTACCTCTCAGTGTTAATGTCCATACAAAAAAACCCAAAACAAACAAGAATTTCTGCTTTACTTCCATTGCACCCTGATACAGGCTGTATAACCCGTCCCTACAAATGAAGCACAAAGCATTTTAATTTTAAAATATTTTAGTGAGCATGTTTATGATTTTACAGTAAAAGGAAACTTAAATGTATTTGATGTGTTTTTTAGTTTTGAATGTGGGGTCAAATCACAGAATTGCAGTTTTTAGCAGGTCAGCTTCATATTCCAGATTCAACGATAGTCACAGTAACTAAACCTATTACATAGTAAGGAACATCTGTACAATTTACAGTATGGTAATGAATTTTCAAGTTCAGAAGTTAAAAAAACTCCAACCTGAGTGTTGTTTGACTGCTATACTGTAATAAACGAAATAAAGAATACTGCAGCTATAGGTGTCAACTGCATCTTTCTACTTAAGATCAAAAAACTTCATTTGAAATCCTTTTTGTGACAGCCACTTGATACTAAAACAAGTTTAACTCTTCACTAATATCAAATCAAATGGAATCAAACTTTATTTGTGTAACACCTTTCCTGCAATTAAGCAACATAAGGTGCTTTAAAAGTTAAGTGGTGGATCAACGTCATATTAAACCCTATGGGTTAAGAACAGGATGTCACTTAAGTTCATATGTTAGTCAAGGCAGATAAGCAAATACCTTTGGCAATGGAGTGTATGAAGAATGTGTTTTCATGGGTATACATGAGGTAGAGAAAGTGTCCTCGATAAATGAAAGAGAACATGGTTGACCAGTATTTCCAAACACTGAGGAGGGAGGTGTTAACATCAGTGACTGGATGTCTACCTGCTTAACAAGCCTAGCGTGAAATTAGCTGAAAAGCTACAAAGCAGAAGCTGACAGTGGGCCACCAACATTGGAAGGTTTGTGGGTCAATCTCAATTTAGCACTGTCAATCAGATTAGTTCAACATAGTTAGAAATAATAATAATAATAATAATATTGAGCTTCATTTTCTGCCTGTCTGTATTCTTACTCAAATATTGTTATGTGAGCATAATGGGATGTTTGGTGTTGTAAAGTGAAAGATGGACTGAAAGAACCATAGCAAAGCTGGGCCAAGGTCCTCCAAATGTGAGTGTCTACAAGGCATTTTAAGCTCATTTTTTTCACCTACCTTACAACAGGTTTGACAGTCCATCCTTATTATACTCCAGCTTATACAAACATTACAAAAAGAAACATTCATGCTGACATCTGAATACTACTGGAACTAAAATACTGAATTTCTGCAGGATGTGATCATCACTGTGAACGGTACATGGGATCCTGCAGCTTTTTTTTGTTTGTTTGTTTGTTTTTGCAACTCAATAAATAATATGCTGACATGCATAAATTAGATTACTTTTTGATTGATGGTTACTGGTGCACACTCATTTCTGTGCATTACCTTCATGTCAGAATAGTAGTAAAGAAATCCTCTAGGTGCCTCCCTTAGTGCTGACAGACATAATTTAACATTAAACATGCAATGGTATGGCATTTCATCAAAGGTGTGACATCAGGAAAAGCAAGGCAGGCAATGTTTGACCAGTAAAAGTTTAAACTAGATGTTGATTCAAACGATGCCAAAGTGGAGGGGATAGCTTTCTTAACTGCTCCTTCTGTCTTGTTGATGGAGACTGTTGATTTGACGCATCACTGATAATCCTGAGATGTTTGATGAAAGTGATGAAATGGTTTAAGTTGTATCACTAATGACCCTCAATATGTGAAAACAAATGAGAGAAATCTACATATCTCTATCTCTTTCTACTGTATCCACCTTTATTACCGATTGGCACTTCTCTCCCAATGTGGAACTTCTCATTGTCAGATGCAGACCACTTCATCTCACAAGATAATTTTCTTCAATAACTTTAATTGCTATATAGACAGTAAACCCGGATTTTGATTCTATTTAAACTTTTTAGTGTTCATTACTTATTCTATTATGTTTTATTTTTTTAAAGCTGTGTTTTTACTTATGTTAAATTAGTTGTTTGAAATAGAAAACAGAAATTATACAATGCAATAACCATTTTAAGAAGATATTAAAGTTATGGTTCTGTGAGGGAGAGGAGGGGCCTATTTGAAGTTCAACTGAGACGTGTCAGGGCAAGTCCTGTGTGTGAGTTTTTCCTGCTTATCTTTTGGAGAAAGCAAAGGATTTTTCAAAGCCAAGCCACATCATGGTCTAGGGTTGTGACTCGTTAGGATTTTGATGATTCCGATTGCTTACTGATTCCTACATTCATATATATGTGTGTGTGTGTTTGCATAATAAATGCAATCTTACAAATACAAAAACTTTATTGTAATGGTAAATCTTGCACAGTACAATCATGAGGTAGGAGGCTGATTTCATGCTGCTCTAATATTGCTTTTCAAAATATTAGATGAAGATACACATTTTTTGTAAAGAAAACAATTGCACTCTTAGATTGCACATTCAGGCTCTCGGGGAGCACAAGTAAACTTCTTAAAGTTTTTTTTGCAAGAATATTAAAATATCTGCTTTTATCTGAACAAAGCCTACACCGTTCCTGGCTAATAGTGTGTCCAGCTACTGAAAGCACTCACTCTGATGGGGTTGGGAATGAATACACTTTCCCTCATTTTCTTTAAAATTGTTGAAATACGACCACACTAGTCATAGCAACAATTGAACAACGCAGCTGGACCTAAGTTTGTCACAGACGTTTTGCCTCCATTTGACTTTGACAAACCTAAGTGGAGTTGCGTTCGATTCAATTGTTGGCCGGATATTACTATGACCTGGGTGAATGAGAATCTACACAGACAACCAAACTTTAGATGTTTTCTGTCTTGGTTTGTAGCTCATTGTCTCTATTTTGCTCGTCCGACAATTGTGATTTAATGTCAGTGGGCGGATCCACTCAACTCACTCATGTAGATGGACGGGACATCACCAGTCACTTCAATGCACGGACACAGCCAAATGAAAGAAGAATTACACAACTTTGTTTTAGCAAGCTTTGAACTAAATTCAATCACATCGACTGGGACATGCTTGTCACACAGGCAACTAGGAACTCCCACATGGACATTGAGAGTTATGCTTCCTCTGTTCTGGATTATATCAACGCCACCCAGAAAGAGATCAGCATACTCAAACCAGAAACCCTGCATGAACAAGGAACTGTGCATTGAAGGCCCATTATGCTAAGAATAGCCAGGGATAACCTGAAAAAGGGCATTAAAAGGGCCAAACACCTATACAAGCTGAAGGTGGATGAACAGCTTTTTCCCAGCTCTGACCCTCGACGTATGTGGCAGGGCATTCAGTACCTCACAGATTACAAACCAATCAAGTATACTGTATAGTTCTGTGCAGGATACTAAGGACACCAAAAAGTGCAGGAAAACTCTTCACCACAGTGGAAGTACAGCAGCAGCTGAGCAGGTGTAAAGCTGGAAAGGCACCCAGGCCCGACAACTCAGCCAAGGTGTTAAAGCTTTGCGCCATAGAACTGCTCCCCCCACTTCACTCCATCTTCTGGGATTCATACAGGTCAGCAGAGTCAAAAACAGAGGAAGCAAGCACTAAGTAACAAAGGCTGGGGAGCATGAACACACTAGGGTGACAGTGACAATCTTCATCTTCTACTGCTTATCTGTTTCTGGATTGCAGGGGTGCTAGAGCCAATCCCAGCTCACATTGGATGATGGCAGGGTACACCCTGGACAGGTCACCAGCCCATCACAGGGCCAACACACAGAGACAGACAGAGACAAACACTCACACTCAGACCTACGGACAATTTATAGTCACCAGTTAACCAAAACGTGCATGTGTTTGGATGGTGGGTGGAAACCGGAGTACCCGGAGGAAACCTACGCAGGCACGGGGAGAACATGCAAACTCTGCACAGAAATACCCCAGGCTGTGAACTGAACTCACAACCTTCTTATTGTGGGGCAACAGCAGTTATGCTGTGCTATTATTACTATCTACCACTGCCTTTGCACTTCTGGGTAATAACTGCATAATAACTGCATTTCATTGTCTGTACCTGTGACGTGCAGTGACCATAAAGTTGAATCATACCTAATGCATCTGTCTATCCATAAAAGTGTTGCATGCACATACAGTATGCACTGCCGTTTCAGGTGAAATAATTTCCTAAATTGAAGAAACCACTCATTCATATTAAATGGCTTGGGGATGAGATGAGACCAAAGCACAGGAGTACTGGTGGAGAGACCATGGCGGCCACTAGGTCATGTCCCAGTCACCTGTTGAATTCTCAAACTATCTTCAAAAGACCTCGGGCATTGTCTCTTTACCTAGAACATGTTTGTTCTTCATGTGTCAGTAATGTGATGCTACATTATGATGCAGGTCTATTTTTCATGAGTGACAGCCACAGTAGGATCAAGACATTGATTGATGACGTGAATGCTAGCTGTCTACTTGTCAGCAATGCCAGCATGAGCTAATGGCTGTGGCTAGATATGCTGGCTCTTGTGTGCAGAGAGCAAATGTATTCAGTTGAACTTCTTTTTCTGTATTTAATGTGCATTTTGTCTGGGATTTGGAATACAATGCCGACTGACACTGTGAGTCAGCCTGAGGCATGAAGGCCAGAAGTGTGACTGACAAGGTCTTTGTTTTGAAATGCTGGAAGTATAGTGTGACGTCTTGTGACAGTGACCATCGTTTTACATATTTAAAGTTAAAATATAATAATCAAGCATTTTCAATTCTTGTTCTGTCCTTCAAAGAATTCATTTGACTCAACTTATAGGGAAACATTGATCTGACATTTGTGCTGGATGAGCTGGTTATGGATTGTGGCATTGTCAAAATCCTCCAGAGGACACATGATGGATAATTGCTCTCATTTCTCCGTCTTTCATCAGGTTTCACGTGGTTTGAGATGTGGAAGAGTCGCAAAGGTAAGATGGGGATGGGGGATTTGAGGAATAAAACCTCAGATTTTTTTGATTAGGAGGCACAATTAAAGCATATAGCACGTTTCCTCGGGAGAAGATCAGTGGTTAAGTGTTATTGGAAGGGTGATGGAATTGATTGAGAACTAAGCTTGAATGGGAAGTACCACACCGAAATGCCCTCATGTCCCATTGTCTTCGAACATGCGATGGTTAATAGGTAAATCAGTTTGTATGTCATGCTTGGGTATGGGGTAGAACAAACATCCTAAATGAGAAAAAGATGGCAATGCCTGACCGACACTTCCTAACACAAAGGAAGGAGATGTTAACACCAGGTGATTGGATGTCTAGCTGCTGAATGGGGCGAGCATGATGTAAATTTTTCCTAAACACAACAAAACAGAAGTTAACAATGGGTCTTAAACATCCGTCTTCAGGAGGTTTTTGCATCAATCTCAATCCAGCACTGTTAGTCAGATTTAGCTCAACATATTTAGTAAGAAATAATAATAGTAATAAGACAAATATAAATCTAATTGTGATCTTTATTCTTTCACTTGCTGAAGAAAAACCTAATTAATGTGACGAGATGGAGATTAAGAACCCAAAAGTGGCAACAGATGGAACGGTAAAAGAGGTTTTATTGTGACACAAAGTGTTGGAACAAAGGTAGTGCGGAGTCGATGGTGGAACGAAAAGGTAAGAGAGAGTGCTGGTCTGGGAACTGGTGTGAGGCATGAAGGGAGACATTGGAAAAAAACAGAAACTAGAAAGATTAGCAGTAAGGCGACACAATAAGTTTCTCTTTCCAAAATAAACTATGAGTCCAGAACCACCACAATTAATCCCTTTTTTTCCCATGAATGGCTCATTTAGAGTTCACATTAAACTGAATTGAGACATAAAAAAAACGACCAGACACTTCTCCGCCATCACTCCATGTCTGGCTTCATGTTCATGTTCTTTATGTTTGAAATGAAAATGCAGATGCAGAGTGTGATCAAAACTTGATCACAAAAAAAAAAAAAAAATGTTCTCCCTGTGCCTGCGTTTCTGCCGGGTACTCCAGTTTCCTCCCACCGTAATTTTGTACCTCTAAATTGTCCATAGGTCTGCGTACCAGCGGGGGTGCTTGTTTGTCTCTGTCTGTCTCTGTATCTTGGCCCTGTGATGGACTGGCGACCTGTCCAGGGTGTAACCTGGGATTGGCTCTAACAACCCCACACAGCCAGAAATGGAAAAGCAGTAGAAGATGGATGGATGGATGCATGTTGTTGGGAACCTTGGATTAACCAACAGGAGATGTTTTCAGCGTTCTTAGAGTTCTATAGGGAGCCAACAATGCAATTGAACATAAGCAGAAAGACCTTAAAATCATCTCCACAGTTAACAGGAAGCCATGTCAGAACCTGGGATAATATGCTCTCTCCAGCTCTCCAGTTCTCAATTAAGCTTTGGAGCTTTGAAAGAGTTGAAAACTTATTTTTTTTTTTTGTTGTTGTTGTTGTTGTCTAATCAAATCAGCTCTAAATGAATGATGATGATGATGATGAATATCTGGATTTTGCAATTGTGCTTATTTGATTAAAAGAGAAGACAATACATATTTTTCTTTTCTCTTATTTTTTTATTGACTAACACGTAATGTCGAGGGACATTGTAAGTCTTGAAACCTCTGATGCCTGAATTTATTTAAAATTGTATTTGAAACGGTAATTATTTGTGTTTTTGCTTTCACAAAATTAACTAAATTAACTGGATATTGTTAATATGACAATAAGATATAAAACAAATCTAAATGTAGCAGTGTAGGCAATGTAGGCAGTAAGGGTAAAAAAATTTAATAAAACACATTTTCCCATCTCAGGTATGTAAATAATTTTATTGGTGCCAACATTTTTATCATTAAATGTCCAAAAGAGCTCAGGTTTTTCACTGATAACACTAAAACTTTGGTCAGGGTAGTCCCCACTGCGACCAGTCCAATGAGAGACCACAGCTTCCAAACTGGCACAGACTGGCAATGGAGGAATAAATATGGTATGTCAGCTGCATTCTGAATGGAATCAGTGTTGGTTCAGTATGTAATGTATTCAAATTATTATTTTTTGCAGAGTGATGCATGAAACGGAATCTGCAATCTTGTGATTTTTATGGTAGAGGCTTATACAAAGGTCTGAGTTTGAGGCAACATGTTTTTCCTTTTAAGTGAGAGAAACTTATTGTGGAGAGTAGCCAGAGCTTCATTTGGGATTTTGTTTCTTGATCCATTTTTATGCTGGCAATGAAAATAAATCTTATGTTGCACGTCCCGACAGATAAGTCGAAGCTATGAATCACAGGATACTGGTTGTTGCACAGAAGTAATGAGCAATTGCACTCACATGATGAAGTCATGAACGTGAGAAAATCATAGGCTGAATAGCCTCAGAAAACATGCGTGGATTCCACTTTCAGACAGAGATTCAGCCACCTCCATGTGCACGCTCTTATTGCCTGTAGCTGCCATCCATCAGGCCCGGGTTAAGCTTGCCAAAAACGTCTTTCTCATAATTTATCTGGATACTCTTTTTTAAAAGCTTTCCAACTACACATGCAAGCCATCAGGCTCATTTCTCCTCACACTAATCCCTCCATTTTAATGCTTGTCCACATCTGGCTCGGCCACATTAAACCGATGATTAATGATGTATTGATTGGACTGTTTTCTACCACAGATCCAAGGTGCTGAGTTGACAACACGCTTGCTTATCTGAGCCACCCAGCTTGCCAGAGTAGAATGTTTTCTGTGGGGAGATAACAGCCTGGAGAGCTGAGACTTATCTGCTGACTTTTGTTTTCCAACTGAGCATTTAGACAGAAATGTGTAAAATAAAAACTGAGAAAAAAACAGAAATCATCTGAAATTACAATTGTCATCGTCATTGTTACGGATGTTTTCTGCTTAGTATTTAAATAAATATCACAATTGTGGTGTAAAGACTTCTTAAGGAAACATGGCAAACACACACACACATATATGTATATAATCTGTAGAAAAATAGAATAATTTAACATATATGTTGCAACTAATATAATTGCTTTGTACTATGAAATATATAATTTGTTTCATTCTAAAATGTATGGCCTGACTGATGAATTTCTTGTTTCAGCTAGTGTTTCTTGTCTTGTTTCTTGTCCCCAGTCTGCATTGTTGTTTTTTTTTTAAATCAGGAGAAACCATATATTTTCAGAGGTTATTAATTTCAATGTGAAGTCGGCCATTTTCCTATAAAATTTCAATATATCTGTCTTCTTTTTAAAACCGGTGGAGATTTTGCTCCATGATGGTCATTCACTATGGAATGGAATGAAGGTTTAAGGCCGTCAGCATTGGCTTCACTATGTTTGCTTTTAGTTGACAAGATTGTGTTTTGGTGTGTTCCCTTCATTTTCTTATTCACCTTCACATTCATTTGTTGCATGAATGCATTGAGCTAAATGAGCACATTCAACGAACAACACAAGCTGGCATGCTAGCTGTAGGTTAGGGGGTGACGGGGCTGTCACTTAAATAAAAAAAAGTTGTAATTGAGTGATAACAAAATGATTAAGAGGAAAATAATGGAAATAAATATGAAATTATATTATAGCCAAGATTAAGAAAATATCTTCTCGTTGAGTGCACATTTTTTAGTTATTAGTTTAGTTATTTAGTAAATGTAACATTACTCCATTATATTATAAAGGTTTTTAAATATTTAATTTTACTTGGGGTGAAGATTTTTTTAAGCTTGTACGTTGCTTCACATCATAACTGTGCATATGGGCCATCAGCCTCCTCTCTCCTGCCCTTTGCCATTTTGAAGAGCACATTTTAAGCAGAGAAGAGTAGATTACCTATATGGAGATGACATTTCCGTCTAATGTTCACTTTTAGGTGAAATTGGTACCTTCCCCAAACTGCACAAGGCAAAAAAAAAGAAAAAGAAAAAGAAGTCTGATGTTTTATTTCTATTACCCTACCCCTTCTCGCTCACCCACTTTCTATTTCTCAGAGTTACACTTACATTCCCCCTGCACACTCTTCCTCTTTTATGACCCATATGTGCCTTTTCATCATCTATTACCTGCTCCACACCCTCCTCCTCCCTCGCCCCCCTGCTAACTGAAAGCTGCATTTTCTCTCTCCCTCTTGTATCACCTCCGTGTTCTCCTCCCCCCTTTCACCCTCTCCTCTTGCTGGACACCTTACTTTCTTGTCTCACTTCACCTGCAATCCGCTTTTCCTTATCTCTGATTTCCTCTTTGATTGGCAGACAAGTATCATTTTTGAAGGCCTCCACAAGTCACTGCCTTCTTATTTTCTGGCTGAAATGGCTTCCCTGCTTATTTGCACTGTAAGTGATCACAGAACATTCCCTGCATACAAAAATAAGAAAAAAAGAGGGGAGGGATCAGTTTTCAGAGTAAGGTGTTGCAAGTCACCTTAATGGATGGTGTTTCCACATAATCTGTCCTGGTAGAATTGTGCTTGAAAGGCAGTGTGAAAGCTAATGTGTAAGGTTCTCCTTGTGTGACATATACCGTCCCATGTGTCCATAGTCTATCAACTATCACAGCACAAGCGTGAGTGCTGGGGCTGGTCAAGTTTAGTTGTCCCTTACTTCCTGTGAACAGTATCCTTTGTCCTGAATTTAGTGCTAAAATATTCCAGGACTTCGATGATACAGGATATATAGCGCAGACTGACCACTAAAAGCACTTTACAGTGGAGACCACATGTACCCATTTGGTACATTTGGTACAAGACACTTTGACATGCAGACTGGAGGAGCTGGGCATTGCACCACAACCTTCTTTTCTGTGGCCAACCCACTGAAACCAATCCCATCCAGCTACTACAAAGTTCTAAAAGTAACCACCAATTTTCACAAATAAAACACCAAACTGTGTATTGTTCTTGTCAACACTGAAAACATTAATCAGACATTTACAATGTATTTGAAATGATGTGAACCTCTCGGCTGCAGCATCATCTATAGTTAGGACTAGCAAAACCTAGATGGAACCAGACTGGAGGTTTGGGTTACACTATGACCTGTGAAAAATGTTTACATTTTTATGTTTTTATGTTAAGTAGTGTGAACCAGGCCTCATTATAAATCTCACAAGCCTGATGATCAATAATAGTTGATGAGCATAAATGACCATTTGATTTTCATCAGTTCATAGTCAGACATGAACAGTGATGATTCATGGATTCTTTCCATAGAAGTGGCCATCTTGAAAAGATCGCTACAAAAAAACACAACCCAATATTGGTAAGTAAGATAACAAACAACCTCAGAATTGTTAAAGGCTTAAAAAGGAATCATCAGCGCTGGTTAACATCTCTATTCATGTGTCAACCAGACACAGATCACAGTGAATGATCTGTGTTTAAAGTATTGATATATTTGCTGTAAAATAAAAAAAAATAATTAAATACTTTGATTCCAATAGATTTTATATTGGGTGTTTAACTGTAAATAACAATTACATACTGTGATTTGAGTTGCATTTACAGTACTGGTTTATTTACTGTAAATAAAAACAGTTAAACAATGTTATTTTTTGTGGTATTGTATTTGGAAATGCAGTATTATTAACAGTAACAGTTGATCACTTTAAATTCTGCATCACTGTGATTTAACATTTGCCATCATTAATAGAATGATCCACATTCTAAAATATTTCAATTACCTACAAAAAACAAGAAAAGTGTTGACACAATTAATTGTTGAAGATATTTGGTGAACAGGAACATGATAAAGCACAGGTTACCAAACTTTTCAGATCAAATACCAAACTAAATTTCCAAATAGACAGTAGTAGGGGAAGCACTGAATAGGCTAACACATTCATTTGGTTTTAAGTTAAAAGTCTTGGGCTAGGGTTTTTGCAATTTTGCATTCCACTAGTAGAACTCATACGTCATTGAGAGAATTACTACAATAAAGTAAACTTGACTCTATGGCAAATGGGACACTAATGTTAGATACAAAAAACTAAATTTTTAAAAATATCATTATGAACAAAGAATCAAAAAAAAAAAAAAAAAAATGACAGTTACACCAGCCGGCCCAAAAGCTCAAACTATTAACAGACAGGCTTCACAATTATAATGTTTTGGCAATATAATGTAAAATACTGAACAATTGCATGAGAAAAGCAACAGGACACTGTAAAATGCAACATTTGAAACAGAAAGAAACTTTTTAGAGAAGAGAAATCCTGTCATTCCCCTCCCACTTGAAATAAAGGTCTACGGTATCTTGCCTGCCTGAACGTGGAGACCCATATCCCAGTTGGAACCCTTACTTTGTAATGCACCATGTATGTGATAAAAGTCCAAGATGGTGATGTCATATCTAGGTACTTGATATACCTGGTAGAAAGTGTGTCAAATATCTAAAAGATGACAGTGCTGCATTCAGTTTAAGGTAGTCTGCACTTTGATTCAAGATTTAATTTGAGCTTAGCAATGTATTAAAATGTTTACAGATGTTGAATTAACTGTTTGAAACATGTTTTTGATTGAACATAAATTACAGCATGTTAGATTTTTCTGAAGTTGACTCAAGAGCCTTCATCAGTGGACCATAGTCTCAATCACTGTGACACAATAGTAGCTTCACACACATGATTTAACGAAAATATTTGAGTTAACGTCTTTAAATAAACAATATTGAACTTTCGATACAAAAGCTATTATCATAACCTCACCTGCATCTAGTCTTTTAGCCAATCAAACTCAATGAAGTTCCTGATGAAGTAGATTATGTGAAGTTCATGTATGAAGACTTCCCCTTCACCACTCTCCCTTCCAGCTCATCTGCTACTTGGCACTGCACATGGTGGAGTCAGAATTAATCCTGAATAAAAATGTTAGAGTAACCAATGAGCAAATCTCATAAATTTACAGAGAAAAACAAAAACAAACAAAGCTTTTCTTTTTTATTAAATTAAATTGTAATGCTTGCATGAGTAATACATTTTGATGGCAAGCTAACTGGTTAATATTTACCTGGATACCTGTGGTTCATCACAGCCTGATAAGGAGGCAGAGTGTAAAACTTTTTTTGTTGTTGTTGTTGTTGTTGCTAATGATGGTACTTACCGATTTTCTGGAAGTCCCATTGCCGAACAGCTCTTGTTCAGCTCTTGCTTTGCACATATAGAGATTGGAAGGCCCTTAAAACCCCACACAGTCGCAGAACCCCCCACAAAAACTTACGGTGGACCCGGTTGAATGCCTTCTGAATGCCCCAAAGAACATGTAGACCGGATGGGCATACTCCCAGGCTCCCTCCAGGATCCTTGCAAAGCTGGTTCGTTGTTTCATGGCCAGGATAGAACCCGCATTGTTCCTCTTCAATCAGATGTTCAACGATTGGCCTGGCCCTCCTTTCCAGCACCTTGGAGTAAATTTTCCCAGTGAGGCTGAGTAGTGTGATGCCTCTGTAGTTGGCACACACCCTCTGGACCCCTTTTTAAAAAGTGGGACCACCACCCCGGTCTGCCACTCCTTCGGCACTGCCCCCGACCCCCACGCAATGGTGAAGAGGCGTGTCATCCACGACAGCCACTCAACACCCAGAGCCTTCAACATTTCAGGATGAATCTCGTCAATCCCTGGAGCTTTGCCACTGTGGAGTTGTTTGACTACAGTTCCCTCTGGGAAATTGTTGATGATCTCCCTTCATCCTCCAGAGTATGGGTACGTTGGGTTTGGGAGCTCCTCAAAGTGTTCCTTCCACCGCCTGACTATCTCCTCCTTTGAGGTCAGCAACATCCCACCCTTGCTGTACACAACTCGGCTGGTTCCCTGCTTTACTGGCCTGAGGTACTGGACAGTCTTCCAGAACAGTTTTCGCGCCGACCGAAAGTCCTTCTCCATGTCCTCTCCGAGGCTCTCCTATGCCTGCTGCTTTACCTAACCCTTATGCTCGAATTGTGTTCGTTATGGGCAGTCCATGACTAGCATAGAAGTCCAACAACAAAAGACCACTCGGCTTCACATCTGGGAGGCCCTTTCTTCCAATCACGCCTCTCCAAATTACTCCAAGGAGGCGACCCTCTCATCCACCAGGGTAAACTCCAACACAGCAGCACTCAACCGTGGGTTCGTGAGTATCCCCATGCCGTCCTGGTGCCTCATGTCTTGAGCAACTCCGGAGAAGAAAAGAGTCCAACCCCTATGAAGGAGCATGGTTCCACAGCCTGGGCTGTGCATGGAGGCAAGCCCCATTAGATCCAACTGGTAGCGGGGTTAAATTACGTCAGTAGTTAATGCTGCTTAATTGGGGCCTCATGACCACATTTGTGGATACTTACGCTACCCTCCAGTGGTGTCAGAAGAGTACAGCACCCTACAGGAGAAATTCAAAATGGCGGAGAGCGCAGGGGAAATTTCAGATGGCCACTCCAAACATGAACATGGACAAGGTAAGAAGTACAGTCATATTCCATGGCTTATTCTTGTTTAGATTTGCATAGAAACATGATAAGTTTGCCATGACGTGCAAATTTGACAAAAAATAGTAAAAGTAACAATCTAGTATGCAGCTAAACACGATGTACACTTATGTGTACAGAGGGTTTGAAAATGTTAACATACAGTACAGGCCAAATGTTTGGACACACTCTCCTATTCATTTGAATGAGAAGGTCTCATATTAATTTGAATGAGAAGGTGCGTCCAAACATTTGGCCTGTACTGTATGCCCAGCTACAGCAAATGTAAATTAGCCTATAGCGAACTCTGGTTCTAAAAAGCTGTACATTGTCCAGGTGAAATAAATAAACAATTAAATACATACATATATAAATTGGGTTTGTATTTGATTTTTTTCATGATTTTATTTCCACAGCGTTTTTCTGCACTGGAGTTACTCGGTGCAATTGTTAGAGACATGTCAGATTTGGAAAATTTGTCTGACAATGATGATGCAGTCCTAGATGCCAACTATCAACTGCCACCACACAAGCAAAGCAGCAGTGAGGTTGACAGTAGTGGTGATGAGGACCACATTCCACAGCCCACTGAGCACAGCAGGGGACGTCATAATTGATGATGATGTGCCAGAAGACCTGAGGAAGAGTGACAAATTCTGGAACGTGAGGCCTTTTCTGGATCGGATTCTGCAAGGCTGTAGGTCTCTGACTCGGCCTCATCGATTGATGAGCAGATGATGCTTTCACAGGAGCCTATCGTAAGCAATATCTGCCAATGAAACCAAACCCTGTTGGCATAAAGAACTTTATTTGTGCTACAACAGATGGCATTGTGCTGGACTTTGATCTGTATCAAGGTACAGGTGCACTGCTTGAGCAGATCGAAGAACAAGAGGGTCTGGGTTTGGGAAGGTTAGTCATGGCTCGTCTGTGTCAAACTCTGCATCGTGGCACAAAAGTGTATTGTGACCGGTTCTTCACAAGCATCCAAGGTGCAAAACAAATGATGAAGAAGGAGCTGTACATGACTGGTACAGTAATGAAGAACTGGGTCGCTGTAGCAATACAAAAGTTACCTACTGACAAAAACCATGCAAAACACAGGAAGAGGTACTTCAACAGGAGTTTTCACTGAGAATGGAGTGAAGTTGTGTGTAGTGAAGTGGTTTAAAAACAAACCAGTACTGATGATGTCTGCTGTTCATGGTACACAACCTGAAGACCCCTGCCAGTTCTGGGACAAGAAAAAGAAAAAATGTGTCTCGCAACCAAGCATTGTCCACTTCAAGATGGGTGGAGTTGACTTGATTGATAGAATAATCAGTTACTATCGTATGAGCGCCTGCACTAAGAAATGGGCAATGCGGATGCTAATGCACTTCACGGATCTTGCTTTAGTCAAGGGCTGGCTACTCTACCGCAAAGACCTGACAATGTGTGGTGCATCATGCAGTTCCTTGAGTTCTGTACGAAAGTGGCTAGGACCCACTTGGCCCATCAAGAAGACAATGCAGACTTTCCAGAGCTGTCAGCGGAAGAATTCAACACAAGGAAAAACCTGAGTGTGTTCTGCTTTCAAAATGATTGCAACTGTTACAAAGTCTTTCACACATGGTGGGGCACACACGTGTGGACATGTTCCTAAAGAAAAGGGCATACATTACCAATGCAAAATGCTTGAATATTTTATATTTTGTTACAGGCATATAATGTCTCCCTGCAACTGTTTGCACCATTTCAAATGAGCCAAGCAGCTATGACTGTCCAAAAGGGGCAAAAATGGTATTAGATTTAGTTTTTTTGGGCTGTGATGTTCAAAACGTGTTCAAAATATGTTTTTATGTGTTATTAATACATGCAAATGCAGTCAGGACAGTAGAAGCTGTGTTCAGGCTTGAAATAAAGAGTTTATGGAAATTCAGAAAGAGTGTGCACATAAGTGGCAATAATTTTTCTCTAAAACAACCTAATGTAAAAAAGATGATGCTTAGTTTTTATACTTATCAGGTTCCAGTAAGTCCAAATAGCAAAGAGAAATAAAAAAATGCATATCAAACAAGGGCTCAGGTCTTAAGAGGGTATATATATATAAGATAAAGACTTTACAGTAACCCTTTTCCTACTGTGATTTCTACAGTGATACTAAATTAATGTGATTTTGGCACATGGACACGGTTGTATTTTAAAAATGACAGTATTCTGCTGTAAAGATCATACACAGTAATATTACTATGATTAATGCGGTAAATAACTGTAACAGCCATTTTTTACAGTGAACGTGCAGCGCTATGTTAGGTTTAAAAATGTTGACTGCATATTCATCTTAAATCACATATGATAATGAACACTGGTGCCTGGGTCTGTTTAGTAAAACTAATGCTAAAAAGCCTGAAACATTTATTCTATGTGAGGACCATCAGGGGCTTACTCCAGCGGTTGTAAAAAGGAGTGAGATTCTATTGGAATCTTTACGGAAGTTGCCTAACTGCTCATCTGATTGATTAGCTCAGAAAATGTTTTGTCTGATGGTTTATGGTCTTACTGTAGTCTTGCATTGATGATTCAAGTCATCAATGCAACATGAGGCTCATTTTACTAATGATTCCAATTTAGAGGAAAACTTAAAGCAATGCGTTTGGCCTTTGAAACTATGATTGACCAACAGTACCAAACAATCACTTGGCAACAAAATTACAAATTCAAGGCTTCAAAACCTAAAGATTACAACCTAATGGATGACGTTAAGTTAGGCTGACACTTGATACCAACATGAAAACTTCTCCCAAAGGTGACCTATGGCATAGGATCTGGAAATCTTCACATCATTAAAAAATTAATTCTCAACATGGATGGTCTCTTAAAGGATAAGGTCAGGGTGTCCCTGTCAAACCCAGATTAATGTAAAATGACATGATGAAAGCCACCCACACCCGACATCCTCATATACCAGATATCCAATATATAATGATAATGACAATGACTGAACTGAAGCAGTTGTAGAAGAACAGAGTGCCTCATGGACAATGTGCAGCTACTGGACCAGCTTGGTTCCATCAGCCGTTAATCCAATGGTACTCTTACCTTTTCCACCAGGACTGTGAAAGTTTAATGACTGTTAAATAATGATACCAAAGAGTATAATTGTCTCTGGGATATGAGGGGCACTGAGGGGCTGAGGGGCACTGTGTTTGTCTGCAAATATCATCGTGGTCCAAATCAGTTCACATTTTTATGAACACTGTGTCTTCTATGAATGTTAAAATGAAGAGATGGAAACTTTTGCAAGAAACTTACTTGTATCAAGGATTATGAGCAACATTCTTCACCCTTCTTTTTATTTGTTTGTATCTCATAAATCAAGAAAATATAAGGGTTGTCAGATGATACAATTAGAAAGAGCAGATTTTTCTGTGATTTCTGAGCAGATTTAAGCATATTTATTCAAAATGAGGAGAAGACTCAGGATGAGTGTGTCACAACAGATCTAAAAATATGCCAGTATCATCGCTGTCTCACCACTGTCCCTCCATGTGTCTCTTGAAGGCAGTCTAACTTTTTCAAGGTTGAACATGCATGAATGTTTCAAACTGTTGTTTTTTTTTCTCTTTGTCACTCTTCTCAACTTCAAAACAGCCTTTCAATAGAGGTCAGATCAGTTGCTTACCTTGCCTCATGTGGCATGTTGTAGAGGTTTGGAACGTATACATGTACACGTACACCTATGTGAAGCACCTCTCTCCACAGCTTATTAATGCACTACTAGTCGACATTTACAAGAAAACAGATAAAAGTCACTATAACAGGAAATACTGTGTGAATGTTCAGCTTTTAAAGAAAGCAGATTTTAAAATGGGACACTGGAGCATGAAAGTGCTTGATAGATAACCACATAGTATGTATAGTATGTAATATGTAGTCATCTGCATGTTACTGTTGCAAACTCATTTAATATCAGCGCTAATGAGTAGAAGCAATTCAGGAATTTTATATTACTGAGGATGTTATGACTATGACAATGTTTTTTTGTTTTTTTTTTGCAAAAAAATGTGTTCATATAAGTCGTAAAGAATGGATCACATATATTTTTCCGAAATATGATTAGTATTTACATGCTAAAATCTTCAGTTAATAATAATGATGTTGATAACAATACTTACAATACTATTATGTGGTGCTTTTCAATTAGCGTCCCAAAGTGTTTCAAATGAGTAAAATGAGAAATTCCATCAAAATAACAAGAGAAAGGCTTATCCTCTGGTTGGTTAGTCCACACAGCGAAGACTGTACTCCTTTGGGTTTCATCCTTTCCTTCCCAAATGGGCAAAAGAAAACCGAATGATGCGTCCTAGCTCAGAGAAATATTTAGAGGAGCTGAACACCTTTTTTCATGTAAGTTTCAAAACACTCCAAGACCTGTAGCTGTGGGCTTAATGTAATTTGTTAATTGGCCAAAATTATTTATGACTTCTATTCTTTTTGCAGTTGGACCGGGTGCAATTACTTAACACTGTGATTTAATTGTAAGAAACTAATATGCAGTGATTTATTTCAGTTTTGGAGGGTTGCTGTGCTGGACTGGTTGACTGTTTCTAATTGGTGAAGTAAAAATATAAGAAAATATTATATATAGACAATATCACAAAAGGAGGGTGGGGAGGGTGGGTTAGCCCTTGAAAATAAAATGTGGCTGGCTAGGGACTTGGAGGACACCAGGGAAACAACCATTAAAAACCCAACAAAAAATTATGCCCAAACCAACTCAAAGCCAAAGCATTTTTGCTGACTTTTTCAGGTGATTATTATAGACGGCGAGGTTACGTTTGATTGACACCACATCTAGATTGCAACATTGTCCACTAGACTGTCCTGGCAAACAAACCTGAAAACCAACATTACATGAGATTCCACGTCCATTAGGCAGTGCATGGGCAGAGGGTTAGTTGCAGAAAATGCCATAAATCAGCACAGCTAAGGAAACTGTAGCATGAAATAAAGAATTCAGCTTTCCACAACCACCTTGTTGCTTGGAAAGACAACAAGGCTGTGTCATTTACTCTCCATGTTGTATCCACCACCGTTCATTTAGGCTGTTAAGATGTAGGGGGAGTCTGTGGGTTTCTCCATTTTCATTTCCAAATGCTACTGCTTCCTCCAGGAGCCGGTTGCCGTGGATGGCAGGAGAAAATTAAACATATTGTAAAACTGAGTGGCTTTAGCATAAATTTCGCATTAATCACAATTACCAAACTGTAGCTTCAATAAATTAGTTAGTCGTATAGTTGGGTATTGAACAAAGCTTTACTATAGTCTGTTCATACGGGAAGAAATAAATCTTCTTTGCAACACATTGACATTTTCAAAATGTACTGTCTCACAAACTTACGACCAACTCAGGACCAGTCCTCTTTTAGGCATGCCCTGTCTCTTTCTTCTCTTCTCTTATGCAGCATGGAGCTGTAATTTCCACACACTCCCAGTCTCCAGTGCACTGTCATCAAGCTACCAGAGGTGGTTACAAAATGATTTATGATTCAACTGCAAAGCCCCCCAAGAGCATGCTGACCTCTTTTATTGGATTATTACAGTTCTGATACCAATGTTTCACACTGTTCACAATTAAAATAGAGAAAATGAGAGCACATTTACATTCATTTGGTTCCAGTAACTTGTTGGTAATAAAAGCCATATTGTGTTGTTTAAATCAGTGTCTCTGCCAGTGATAAAGCAAATATTATTTTGGAAGCTACTTAAGGAATGTTGTCATCTACATCCCTCCCTGCCTCAATTCAAGGTTCTCCATGTCCTCTCCATGACCTACCCCTATTGAACTTAAGCTGTGAATAATGTCAGCTTTCCAAATCCTACCATTAAGCGCCCACTCTGTATTGTCACAGTGACACTAATTCCCACTCATGGCCTGGCTTTAGCCTGCCCCTCCCTGGGTGTATTACAGAAGGGAAAGTAAGATGTCATCCATTCCCTGCTTCGATTAAGCTGTCAGGTTTGCTGAATTGACAGGACGTGATGAGCAGTAAGAGTGAAAGATATCCAGGAAACATGGAATATGAAAGTCTGGTCAAAAAGAGGAGGGGCAGAAAGATGAAAGTGCTTGGAAGAAAGAAAGACAGGCAGTACAGTGATCAAGAAGTTAAAAAAAGAGAGAGATGAGACCACAGGTGAGGAAGGTCAGAGAAAAGAGCAGCTGTTGAAAGGGTGAAAAAAGAAAAAAATGGCAAAAGGAAAGAGAAAGTAGACACAGAGTAAAGCAGAATGAGGCTAGAATAGGAAAGGGTGGTTATTTGTCATTTAGTTGCAGATAATGTCTGATGGTTGCTTTCTGGTGCTTCTGTCAAGCACAGTCGATATAAGGGCTTGATGGATGCTTGGTCTCTGTGGCCCAAAATACTGCTGTTAGAATGGCAGACATTGCATGCCAAAAAAAAAAAATATAGCACGGGTTGTATGGGCCTGAACAAAAACATTGGTCAGACCCTTGGAACTATTCATCTCTCTGTGTGGATGTACAGTACAGAAGCCTGATCATTTTAATGTTCTGACATCCTCTCTAAGTAACACGCAACACTGTGTTCATTGTCATTGCTTCTAAACACATCTACACAAATAAACTTGCCTTACCAAATCATTCTATTTGGTCAGGTAGAACAGTTAAAAATGTTAAATCTATAGGACATGTTTACAAACTAAATTTCTAACTATTTTTGCTCAGGAACTAAAGTTTTGGCCTGATGGTACTGGGTGAGAAGTCAGCAAGTAAGAATCCATCATTTGATGATCATTTGATCATTTCATCCTTATACCCCAAGCCACAAATGTCAACATCATGCCTGCTGCAGCAGCTCCTTGGTTTAAAGTGAGCACATTAGCTTCACCCAACCCTCTTTGTTCAAGCCACAGTCTGTAAATCGTGGGATGTTTCCTCACCAGCAATTGAACTGACTTTGTTTGCTGTTTACGTCTTCATTTTGGTTCATACATTATTTTTTTTTTCAAGCTGGTTTATTTATTTTGTGTTTCCATTTGGATTTTGAAAGAGATTGGACTGCACCAGAGCCGTTCTTCAGCCAGGTCGACCCAAAGTAAGACTAATAGTGTCTGGGCAGAGGTATTATCGTCTCTTCACCCACCTCCTCCATAGCTTTCCTCTCTTTCCTTTAGTGTTGGTCACTCAGACACCCCCAAACATATACATAAACTTTCATACCGCTATCGCACACACATGCGTGCACACACACACACACTCCACGAGGGTTGGGTCAAAGTTACTGTTACCACCCATTATGAAGTGTTGTCCACCATCTTGGCATCAGCCATTTTTACTTCAGCTATCTTGGCCCCAGTCATCCTGGTCTGCCATTTTGTGCTCCACACTCCAAAACACCCACACATAGACACACCCACCACCATACAGCATACAGTTAGATCGGCACACTTCAGCAAACACAAACACACATATACACTCCCCCACTAGTAACCTTGAAAGCTATGGCAATGATTTTTTAGTTAAAGATAGTTTCACTGTTTGGTCTTCAGGAACACTGATTATTTTTTTGCATTGTTGATAAATTGTGGCAATCGAAGTGGTTGACTTTTGCATTTATTGTCGATGATCTTACGTTAATGGTTGGTTGACTGGGGTCTGCGCGTCGAATCGTGCCTTCCCCCCTTTTGTTACCGGGCTGCTTGGCTCCTCCTTTGTTCAGCCAAAGGCCCTTTTTGAGTATATAGGGACATGATTGGCCTTAGTCCATGGTGCCCCGTAATAAATTTGTATTCAAGTCAATTAATCTGAATCATCGCTTTCACTTTTTGGGCACAAAATTCGTAGCTCATTTGATAAGCGGTAACCCAACAAATTGTACTCCATTTAAGTTCTACCACAACAGCTGCAAAATTTTATGGCAATTTTGTGAAAGATAAATATGTTGCTTTATTCATCAACATTTAAAATAAAATTAGATTTACAAATCTTACCCCTCAATAAGCAGCTGCTTGGTCTTTAAGCATGGCCACTGATTGATACTTGGCTATAAGGAAAAATTCCAGAATTTAGGATGGGTGATGCATCATTAGCAAAGCCATTCCAGGAGCAAAAATCATTGGCCTGTTCAGCTTTGGAAGTTTTAAAAATTTGACATCAAAGAGTGAGCTTTCTTCAAGAAAATAAAGCAGGTTGTTTAGTCAATTGGGTTTCAGAGTGACAGCATGGCATCGAAAAACTGATAGTGTCAGTCGGGATTATAGGGAAATAACATACAAATTGAGATTGCACAGGAACAAAACCTCCTTGGCAATAACACTAACCTCACTCATCTGAGTCATGTTGTCACATTTCTGACACCACAGCAGCTTAGCTGAACCAGCAACAGGATGAAAGACGTACAAACCCAACATAGCAGTCTTACTGTTATTTGCAGAGACACCCTTATTCAGTCAAAAGTCAAAGGTGTATGCCATGCTCAAAAAATTTGCTAAAAACAGATATGGAAGTGACATTCGATGTTGCTGTTACTCTGCATGGATGCATTGTTTTGACAGCGCTGTCACTGTTCGATCTCAGAATAGCTATGAAAAGTCATTCACTATAAATAAGAAAAAAAAAAAATCCTTGAATACTGAATATTTTTTGTGAACAAAAATAAAAGTAGGTGGTCATTTGTTTGTTCTTTTTCTGCATTTGTGAATTCATAAGCATTTGTCAGTTATCACCTTACAACTGTTTATTTCATGGACCCAATCCAACCGTGTCGATAGTCTTTGAATGCCTCCCTTAACTCTTCCAAGGATGCAGCAGGACAAACTAACTCATGCTGAATAAAGACCAGAGAAGGGATCAGTTGCACAGACGCGCTATGCTACCATTTATGGCCACACAGAGAAGTGACCAAGCCATTTTCATGGCTGATTCTGCGATGGCGCTAATGTAAAATATTGTCCAATAATTGAAGCTCTGAAGTGACATGATCTCATTTAGATGACCAAAAGAAATTATATTTCTAGGTTGAATTTCTAGGGTTTGATGGTGAGGAAAGAAATGCCACCATTAATTATATGCATTATGTGAAGTTTTAGTGAACCTACAGTCGGAGAATTTCTAAAGCATTGATGGGTTTGACAATGGAGCTGCTAAAAATTCAGCTTCTCACATTCCTATCTGGGGTTCCTATTTTATATTTTAATTGCATAATAGAAAGGAGAGTTATGTCATTATTAGAGCTCTTATATGTGTCATAGTCCACTCCTGGTTTTCCCCTCTACCAACCCACTCTACCTGCCGCCTGCCTCTCCTAATCAAGATCATTGTACTAACCTGTTCCTCACAGTTGACTCTATCACCCAGCCTCCTCATAACCATCCCCTGCACACTCACTCTCTGCCAGATTGTCATTGCCTCATGCATTACTCTCAAGCACTCTTTTCTGGACCGACCTCCTGGTCCTGATCTGTCTTCTGCCCCAGTAACCTGACCTGCTGTCTGTCTCTTTGCATCTGCCCACCGCCTGCCTGGAATCCCTCTCCGAAGATTCCTGATTGTCATCTGTTTGGATTCTTGCACATTGTCATTAAAGTTCTGAACTGTTCTGGTCAAGATTTGTGCTGTTCTTGGGTCTGCTCTCACACCTGTTACAATATGTGTGTTTGTCTGACCTATGCTCTGTACCAACAGCACGTAAGGGTCATCCATATTAAAGATAATTAGATTTGAAATAATTGAAACTGATGATTGTTACATAACACAGTGGCATACTTTAATGATTTAATGGCAATAAAACTTTCAAAGAAGAATTTAAAGTAGGAAAAACTCAGGAGCCAATCACAGTCAATGTTCCGGGCGAGGGGCAGGGTACACCCTGGACAGGTCACAGGGCCAACACACAAAGACACACAGAGACGAACTGTACTAAATTAGTTTTTGAGTTTTTGAGAAGCTGGGACTTCACATTGATGAGATTTATCCTCACTACATGTTCAGGTGTTGGGAATTCTTTGGGAATTCATTCATTCATTCATCTTTTACTGCTTATCTGTTTCTGGGTCAATGCTGGAGCCAATCCCAGCTCACATTCGGCGAGGGCAGGGTACATCCTGAACAGAGTGCCTGTCCATTGCAGGGAGATAGATAGATAGATAGATAGATAGATGTACTTTATTTATCCCAAATTTGGAAATTCTTCTGTTACAGCAGTCAGATAACAGATGAACTGCACAGTATAAAAATTTTATTAAAAATTATCTAGAACAAAATCTACAAATATGCATGTCAACAGAAAATATATCAAAATATATATGCACTTAAAATATATATGTTATTGCTTTGAGTCAGTAATGTGCTGCTAGTAATGTGAAATACTAGTAATAAAAAACTAATTAAACAGAGTAAAGAAAAATTAGAAAAAAGTGGAATGTATGTCAACAAAAATGGCAAAAAGCAGCAGTATTTGAAGAAGTTATAAATTAAATAAATAAAACAGATAGGCTGTGAAGGTACAAGTGACTGAACTAAACAGAGAGCTCAGACTTCTCTCTGTCCGATAGTGGTGAGTTATGTGTTATGGCCTGGGGCAGGAAACATTACCTGTAGCTACGACAGCAAAGCTGTAGGAATCTGTTGGAGAAGGAGCTCTTCTGTCTGTCCTGTATGTGTTGGAGAGGCTGGTCAGGATTATCCATGGTGGAAAACAGTTGGTAAAGTGTCTTCCTTTCTTTTCTTCACCACAGCCCCAAAAGTGTCCTGGGTGTGTCCTGGCCTGCTTTCTTAATCAGTTTGTTGAGTCTGTCTTTGTCATCTGAATCTGCCAGTAGCCCTTGGTCAAATCTAGTGTCGTGAAAAAAACAGCGGTACCTAGCCGATCCAGGAGTCATAATCAACCTCACCCACTCATCATGTGACCATGAAGGGACCTTGCCACTTGGCAAGCAATTTGGAGCTGGAAGAGGGGAGCAATAAATGCACTTTGTCTCCCAATGCGAATTGTCTTAACCTAGCAGCTCTCTTGTACAGGTGCTGTCGGCATTCCTGGGCCTGGCTTGGACCATCCTCCCAGGTTTCTTTCTGCAGGTCCAACACCCCTCATGGCTTCCTGCCGAGTAGCAGCTCGAAGGGAGAAAATCCTGTGGATGCCTGGGGAACCTCCCGTACTGCATACACCAGAGGGTCTAGCCACCTATCCCAATTTTGGATGTCCACGTGCACAAACCTACGGATCATGGATTTCAAAGTCCTATTCAGCCGCTCCACCAGCCCGTTGGTCTGGGAATGATATACACTCGTCCAAATAGATTTAATTCCCATTAATTCGTATAGTTCCCTGAGTGTACATGACATGAACGAGGTGGCTTGGTCAGTCAGAATCGCTTTCGGGACCCCAAGATGACCCGAAACTGTCTGTGCAACACTCTTAGCCGAGATGGTGTGCAATGGCATTGCTTCTGGGTATTGTGTTGTGTAGTCCACCAACACTAACACAAAATGATATCCTTGTGCACTCCGGTGAAATGGCCCGGTGAGGTCCATACCAATCCACTCAAATGGTATCGCCACAAGTGGCAATGGGCGCCATGGCACTCTAGGAATCGCCGGCTGATTAACCAGTTAACATTTGTAACAAGACACACACCAGCATTGTACGTCTCCACGAATGCTGGGCCAATAGAATCAGGCCATTATCCGGTTCAGTGTTTTTTTTTTACCCCATGTGTCCAGCCATTGGGTTAAACTGAGCCGCCTGAAAAAGAAATATTTGGAACCAACAACTGAGTTACTATTTCTTTTTTTTTTTGAGTGTCACAACCCACTCGGTATAGTCTGTCCCTGACCATCAATTTTTATCACTTGGTCGAAGAAAAAGCATAGGGTATCATTTCGAGATTGCTCAAGTGGAAAATCTTCCATGAGGGACAACATGGCAGCCTGTGGTGTCTCTGGAGGAGGCTCCCCCGCTCCATGAGCAGCATCAGACAACCTCACATCACCACTGAGCACCGCACAGACATCCCATGTCCCTGCTAGTCGTGAACGTACCCCCACACATTGCCCCAGTAGTTGGTTAAATCCAGGCCAATCGGTGCCCAAGATTATGGGGTGTGTCAAGCAGGAACTAACCGTGGCCTTGACACAAATCTTTTTTCCCCTATGTCTAATTTCCATTGGCACTCCACTGGCATCTGTGAATGTCCACATGCACACATTTAAGATCTACCCATGATGCCTCTACCAAAGCCCTCGGCTGAACCAGGCTTTATTGGACTAAGGACTGTATACAGCCTGATGTTTACCCCATTGGATCCTTACCGGGATACTGCATGTTCCTCCTTGACCAGGGGATGAAGTTGGAGGGCCCGCCACCCGGACCACCTGACCTGAGGGGGCACTCTCAGCGTATGTGTCCAGGTTGGCTGCACCTCCAGCAGCCCTGCCCTGGCGCTTGAGGAACCCCCTATGGGTCAGGAGCAGTGCCCACAGTGGCTGGACCCTCAGATGGAGGAGAGAGCGACAGAGGGTTAGATCGGGGTTGAGGAGCTGGTGGGAGCGGAAGCCCCAACCGCCTCTGGGATGCCGGCGTTGGCCAACTGATTCCCCATGGACCGCCAGGTTATCGCGTCCACCAGGTCTTTGGGGTGGTGGCACTGCACCCACTCAGAGTTTCTGCTGGGGAGCTGCTCCAGCACCACCTGGTCGAGGATCCGCCCCTTGTCTGCAGACTCTCCCACCTGCAGCCATCTGGAGGCACCATCCCTCAGCCACTGGGCATCTACGAAGGGGCAGTCGAAGACAGCCCGCCGGATGTCCTTGAACCTCCCCCATGGGGACACGGGCAGGCTGAGCGCTGCTGTCTGTGCCTCTCTCTCTCTGGAGGGACACAGCCACACGGCTCACTCCCCTGCTGGCCACCCGCATGCCACCACCGTCACCTCAAATGCTTCGAGGAAGGACTGGGGGTTGTCCACCGCTGCCATCGGCTGCATGGTCATCCCAGAGAGTGAAGATGGGGAAGCTGGTCGAGTCACCTCTGCAGTCTCTCCAGCAGGGCCTGAGCGTGGAGGACGTCCAGGTGTTGTCGATTGACAGCAGTCTGTTCTCGGTGCAGGGTGGCAATCTTGACCTGCATTTGGGCCAAGGTCGTCAGCAGCTGGAGGTGCTGCTAGTCCGTCATTCTTGCTGGGGGGGGGGTAGTTCTGTTCGGGTGCGAATGTGTCCACTAGCCACCAACATTCTCCCCTAGCAATGACCACACCACCACTGATCTTCTACAAGACCTTTTGTTGAACACAAACTACTTTGAACATAACTGCTTGGTCCTTTGCCTCTGGAAAGCGTCCTCCATGTGCTCTCTAGTCCAGCTGCAACTGCAGGTAGAAAGAGATCGTTAGTACTCTCGTACAGCTGGACTTAATACCTTTCACCTGGCGCTGGTTGTACAGAGCTGGCCCCGCCCTGTCTCCCCCTTCCACAGTCGGAGCCCAAACCACGCCCACTTTCACAGGGATTATCACACAACTGCAACCACAATCAAGGTGCAAATGAGCTCACTGCAGCAGGTAGATGACAGAATCATCAACTCCTAAGTAGGTCTGATAGGCAGACTGTAGAGGGTCCAGCAGCACTTTCATCTGTGGATTTAGATGGGCCATGACTAGTTTTTCCAGCACCATCATTACATGAGATGTGAGGGCAAATTGTTTGCAGTTTCATTGGCTGCCATTTGGTCACAGGTTAAGTTTGATATAAATTAAAGTTATTCAAGTTGCCTTTAGCCTTTATACCCTAATATTTAACCTTAATATTTTCACTATTAATAGTTTATACAATTTGATGGAAAATCACCAATAAACTACCAGGCCCCAACAAAATGGTGCCCTGTGCAAGTAATACCACACCAATAACATTTGTTATCATTGTTAAGTCTGATGTTGTGATGTTAAAAATGAATTTTTTTTTTCTATGAAAAATTACCTATAACCTATAGTTATGCTTTCATCACAGTGAGCCTAGATCATGATGCCATTTTTTTTTTTTTTAAGTTTAATGTTAATCTTTTGTCAAAATGGTCAGTGACCTCTGACCTCTGGAACCAACTGTTGCTTTCCATTCCAAACGTCCAAAGTATGTCTTTCTGATGATACTGTATATTTTGTGATAATTCTTTTTCCTATCTTCTTGAATTATTATTTATTTATTTTTTTTTTTTTTTGAGAATCAATGCCTCTTCAATTTGGCCACAAAAATGATGTTTATAATGTAATAAAAACATTATATATGTATGTATTGTATAATGCAATATATAATGCCATTTAAAAAATATTACAATGTGTTATATTATATCTTACAGTTAATGAAGTTTTGTTTTGATCAGAAAGATTAAACTTAAATTTCAGATATTAATCATTACTCGAACACAGTTGTTGGGTTGTACAGATAAAATGTAAAACACTAAACATCTTAAAACTCATCTTTTATTTATTTATTTTTTTTTCTATTAATATGAGATGCAACATTGAAGTAGATAACTAAAAACAATTTCCCATACTGAGGCCTATCATTAGCAAAAACAACAGCGATAAGACAATGACAGGAACTTGACACAGCTGATGTCTGCATTTATTTACTATCTTTGAAGATGTTGGGAAATGCTGCTCCAACAAAAATAGATTCCTAGAAGCTGGAAGTGCTCTAAGTCATTGTGTTTGTACAGCCACAGTCAAAATCTGTGTGAAAAGCAAGTCTTAATTTAAAAGGCGGAAATATGATGTGATTTATAAATTGAGATAATGCTGCAAATTTTCTTTCTGGGAAAACAGTGCAGTGTTTTGCTCAGCTGATTACATGAAAGAGAATAAAAATAATTATGTTCATATTAAATAAAGAGCTGGAGAAGAAGACATTGAAAGCTGCATGAGCAAGGGAAACCATCAAACAAAAACCTCTAAAGAAGGAAACTGCATTTTCATCAAACAGAAGTTGATATGTGTGTATTGGATTGAAAACAAGTGGTTCCACTATGGTGATGTTCATCTGGTTACTATGGCAACTGTCAGCAGCTGGATGTATTAAATAGCATGTAAACATTTAGTCATGAGGTTAATGTTGAAGAAGGAAAAAATTTCAAGTTTGAAGATGAGAGGTACTTTGTACAAGAACCAAACTGTGATATGTAAATGACTGAGTCTGAGCTGGGCAGTACAGTGGCATAGTGCTTAGCGCTGTTCCCTCTCAGCAAGAAGGTTGTGAGTTCAGTCCTGGGGCCTTTCTGTGTGGAGTTTGCATGCTTTTGCTTGTATGCTTGTATGGGTTTCCTCCAGGCACTCCAGTTTCCTCCCACCGTTAAAAGACGTGCATCTTTATGTTGATTGGTGACTCTAAATTGCCCAAGTCAGAGCTGTTGTGGCATAAAGGCGGCCTACACAATATTAAGTAAGTGGTCATTATGCTATGGCAGGTTAAATGTATTTGTTAATTTTAGGAAAAGATTGCTATTTCCATGAGAATATTTTTGTTGGTATGGCTACAATAATAAAACCGTTGTGGATAATAGAAAATGGGTAAACTCACATGGAAATCAGACACTGCTCTCCTGTGTTATATTCCTACAGTATGTTCTATGGACTCATCCATTCATCCAACATCCTCCTGATGTGGACTTTGACCACTCGATACACAAAAGCTCACTATGGGTCACAATGAACTTCTACACTGACGACATAAGGGCTTATTAAGTGTATCGGAAATATTTACTCTTACAGTTACAAGTAGCCAAGTGAAGACTGAACTGTTTAATGTCAGGGATATTTCTTGGCTAGACAGAGGACTGCACGACCAACACTACAGTCCATTACAACACACCCCTCCTACCAAAAATCCTCCTGAAGTGCCTTATGCGCATGTTCCTTCACATGTATTTAGCGTTTTCCTTTGCTTAATTACATGAATCAAGCATACAGCCACATTTAACAAGGTGAACTTAATGAACTGAACAAATTTAGCCCGCTGATCCCCATTCTCCACAAACATATTTGAAATGGAACTTGGGATCTGTATTTGAGTTAGGGAGGTATCTGAAAAGGCTTTCATTAGCGCCCAAAGGCACCCTGAGATATGTGATGAAGTGGGCCTGGTTTATATTGTTGGACTTCCACTTAAAGACCAAAGACTGGACTTGCCACTTAAAGTTTCCTCCATCTGTTCATCATTTTTGCTCGTATACTGTGCGGTCAGCCACAGAATCTATACACAACCAGCTGCCATGTGACAGCCAGATTTCAGTATTGGGATTAGACAAGTTAAATGGGTTCCTTGTGTCATATATTGGGCCAATTTGTTCCAAGACACACAAAATGAAGTGAAGAACAATGGCACACAACCGATCAGACTCCAAAAAATCAAAGTTACATGGAAATATACTTGTGTCTGCCATTTCCCCCAGATGGTCTCGTTTTTCCTGGATATTAATTAGGTAGCGTCATTTAGGTCTGGGATAGGTCAAACATTTTTCAGATTGCATGAAGGGACAGTCATCTTAATTTGTTTCACTTGGAGTGAACCCACATCTGCTCACTTATTTCAATTAATTATATATTTAATCTAGTGATCATTTTCTCTGCTACAATGACTGACCAAATCCTTTGAGCATTCAGGCAAATACTGCCTG
Organism: Echeneis naucrates; assembly: GCF_900963305.1. Lineage (NCBI taxonomy): Eukaryota > Metazoa > Chordata > Actinopteri > Carangiformes > Echeneidae > Echeneis > Echeneis naucrates. The sequence continues at coordinate 21,129,026 of NC_042531.1, read as the reverse complement.
AAGGAAAACAGATCCTTAATATAAGAGTCCATTCAAGATAAATTGTGCCAACTGTACCAAGACGAGTGCAATAAGTGCTGTACATTCAATTTGAGTATTGCTAAAAAATTAAGCTTAATTTCAGCAGATTTTTCTGGTGAAGGCTGATGTAACACATACCAGCTCCCATCTCATGTTTGACATTTCTACTGGACTGCTGGTGGGTTGCCTATTGTAGTGATGCTACTCTGACTCACTGAGTATGACAGCACATTGACTGACTTGCTGACTTTGTTCAAGGGAGATGAGTTCAAAATTGGCTCGAAAATAGCTTAATGTAGAAAATAAATTACTTTGGGAAAAAAGCACTCAAAAAAGCACTTAGTGTTGTCGGAAAAAAGAAAAGAAAAAGGAGGTGATGGGTGGATGTGAATGCATAGCCCTCAAAGGGGAGACTGATATGTTCCTTTCTATCAATTTCTCTCATTTCAGTTTCAAATAATTTCAGTTCCAAAATTGAAGGCTTGAAATGAATACTATTGATGGATGCTAAAATTTACTGATCTTGCTTAATGCCTCACATAGAAGCAAAAGATTTGGATCATCCCGGTCAAGTAATGAGTTCAGGAAGTGTCTTATCCCACGGGAATCCCACGACCCACAGATTCCCAAAAAGTTTTCTGCTATGCTCAGGTAGAGCAGGTATGATGCTGTCATATTATTTTTACCATATATACATATACTTTGACTAATTATCTGTTAACACTTGATAGTCCTGAGGCTGATGGGACTGTCATTAATCTGAAGTCTTTCATTGTTAGAGGTGTCTACACAAAAACTCTGGGGACCACTAACGTCACAGTATTAATCCTTGTGGGACTATGAAACATGCTCTGAGTTTAATTCTATTCTTTGGTTGACATATGTCACACAAATCACAAACTTGACCCTTAGGAGTCACTAGAGAAGTCCATCCTCATAGGACCAAGTATGATAATCCATCCAATACAATACATGTTGGAATATTGACTAATATTGATTAAAGTGTAGGATTGACAGGTCTTAGAATTATGTTACTAGACAGATAGATAGATATAACTTTATTGATCCCCAAGGGGAAATTCACCTAGTCAGGAGCTCATCAAAATAAAATGTAAAAATACAAAAAAAAAAAAAAAAAATATATATATAAAAACATCATCCAGTCAGCAGGAGGAATTGGACATTCTAGCTAGCTGTGGGAATGGAGGATCTCCTGAACCTCTCTCTGCAGTACAATGAGAGGAGCCTACTGCTGCAACTGCTCCTCTGTTGCTCCAGGAGGCTGTGGAGAGGGTGTCTGCTGTTGTCCATTACAGCTTTAATTTTATTCAGTGTGCCTCTCTCCACCACAGCTCTTACCGGGTCCAATCTCCTGCCCAGCACTGAGCCTGCTTTTTTTACAATCTTGTCCAGTTGCATGGAGTTTTTGTCTGAGAGGTTGCCTCCCCAGCACACTGCAGCAAAGAAGGTCTTATAGACTGAAGATCTTATGCAGAGGTTGACACAGTTGGGAAGCACAGTCTTTAAGCAGCATTGGACACATACCATCTGGGCCAACTGCCTTCCCAGAGCGAAGTCTTCCAAGCTCCAACTTCACCCTTATCTCAGTGACAGACAAGGGTGGAGGCACAGTTGTGACAATGGGAGTAGCTGTAGCAGTGGAGATGGACACATGTGTAGTTGGAGGGGAAGGAGGAGCTGTGGTGGAGAAACACACGTAGCAGAGAAGAAGGAGTCGCAGTGGAGATGCATACATGTGGAGTAGAGGGAGCAGCAGCGAAAGCAGGTGTGGCCACAGTGTCAAATCTGTTGAACAACTGATTAGGTTCATTGGCTGTGTACACATCAACCATTATTGGCTGTCTTGTCTTTTTGTTGTAGCCAGATGGTGTTGATTCCTCTCCACAACTCCCGGATGTTGCTTTGTTGTAAATTTCTTTCAATTTCTTTCAATTTCTTTTTGTATTCCATCTTTGCCATCTTCAATCTCCTCTTCAAGTCATGTTGCACCTTTTTGAGCTGCTCTTTGTGACCGTCTCTAAAAGCTTCCTTTTTCTGGTTGAGGATTGCTTTTATGTCACTTCACATTGTACAGTCTTTGTTGGTATTACTGTATCTCTACAGAAGTTAATATACTCAATCAACAACAACAAACAATCAACCTGACTGTCATTGTCCATACTGTTCTCATCTGTGTCCAGCAGCACATTCCAATCTGTACATTCAAAGCAGTCCCTTAGAGCATCACAAGCCTCAGGCGTCCATTTTCTGACTGTGAGGGTAGTTGTAGGCTGACTCAACACACATGGTTTATAGCAGGTCCGCAGAAAAACCAGGCTGTGATCCGACTGGCCCATTTGTGGTAAGGAAGTAGCTCTCTAAGCATGTTTGACATTGGCATATAGCAGATCAAGTGTTTTACTTTCTCTGGTAGGGCAATTAACAAACTGTGTAAATCCAGTCAGGTGAGAGGACAGTTTCACATGGTTGAAATCTCCAGATATTAATACAAGTGCCTCAGGATGTTTTGCCTGTATCCTGGCAACAGTTTCACGGAGAACGTCACATGGAACTTCAGCAGTTGCCTCGGGTGGAATATTGTTACGATATGACGGAATTTTCTTGGTACATATTATGATCTCACACCAACTGTCAATAATTCAATGTCTGGACAGCACATCTTCTCCTTGACAGTAATATGCAAAGGATTACACCATCTCTGATTCACAAATAAAGCCAGTCCTCCTCCTTTCTTCTTTCCTCTAGCTTTAGTGTCTCTGTCCATCCGTATGAGAGTGAAGCCAGGTAGTTCCACACAGGAATCAGAGATGTTTTGATTCAACCAGGTTTCAGGTTTCATTAATACACACGAGGCTGCACTCACGATGTAACTTCACCAATATCTCCATCTCATCATGTTTGTTGGGCAGAGAGTTGACATTTCCCATGACGATCAATGGCAGAAAGGGCTTATATCTCCATTTCCTGGCCTTCACCTTTGCACCAGCATGGCAACCATGAAGATGCCTCTTTATCTCAGCTGGAATCGGGTAGTATCCTCCAGATTTGCCCATTTTCAATGAAAGAAGCTCTTCTCTTGAGGAAACTCTTCTCCCCATAGAAATATCCATCAGCAATTGACAAGAAATAGTAAAAATACAACAAAAATAAAGTCAAATTTAGTGAAAATTGAGAGCTACCAGACTTTTACTGTTGCTTGTTAAAGCGCATGTTCTAGTTATTAGTTAGTGCATGTTTGTACCCCTAGTACTGGGGTACTAACCAAAAAAAAAAAAAAAAAAAAAGGGACCAAGTAACTCAGTTGTATTAGACTTCGTTTTAATTTAATTGTTACTGAGTACAGTGAGGCCACATATCCTCCCTGCACAGTATTTATTTTTAGACTGGCTTTGCATTGGATGTCATGTCATTGCAGGGCAGCAGGGTTTCAAGGTGGAAAATTCAATAATAAAAACAGTTTCTATTTCATCTCTGTTTCTTAATTAAACCAAGCTGCAAACAGACTGCTAAATGTCAAAACACATTTCATTGTTTAGTTTTACAAGTATTTATTCCTCCGAGTGCACCACGGAGACACTCCATAATGGTTTTATTAACTGAGCTATTCAAGCCCTTCCATTCCCTGAAGATTGGGCATGTGCATATTAAATGATAACATCTATGGATGTTTAAAATACAGCACTTTGGAACATTGGCTTCCTTCATTTGAAAAAGAAGGTTGTACTTTTTTTATACATATATATATTTATATATTTGTCTATGTATATTTAATATAATTTTATGAATTTAATCTAAATGTGTCCCACTGAAAACAAGTTTAATAATCATTTATATTTTAGGCTATTAAGGTTTCCTCTTTTAATTAAATTATAATTATGAAGAGACAAGCATGGAGGTTTGGAAGGCTTTTTGGTTCATCCTAAAGTTTTTTTTTTTTCTGATTCTTTTAAAATCAAGTATTAAACATGTTTTACAGAGAAAAATCAATGTCCCTGCATTTCATGCTCCAAGCCAAGATCCTCACATTCTCAAAGTCAAACAGGCTAAATTGAAAAGAGATCTGCATGTGACGTCATTAATGAAAGTGATCTCGCCAAATTCCTCCATGTTTTGGATGCGTTGTAAATAATCAAACCTTTGGGCTTGTTATCTTTGGAACCCTCTGGAAAAGCTGATGGAAAAAAATCAATCGCTCCTTCTTTACCTTAAGGTCACCTTCAAGGCTTTATATATCAAGATGTTCAGCTTTCTGCCCATTTACAAAAAAACTGTTTACTGTCTTAGAAGGATTGAAAAAGGGTTATCTCATTCTTTCATTCATTCATCTTCTATCGTTTATCCGTGTCCCGGTCACGGAGGGTGCTGGAGCCAATCCCAGTTTACATTGGGCGGAGTACACCCTGGGCAGTTTGCTAGTCCATCGCAGGGCAAACATACAGAGACAGACAACCACTCATTCTCAGACCTATGGACTATTTAGAGTCAACAATTAACCTGAACATGATGTCTTTGGATGGTGGGAGGACACCGGAGTTCCCGGGGGAAACCCACACAGGCACGGGAAAAAGATGCTAACTCCACACAGAAAGACCCCAGGCTGGGAAACCTGTGACCTTCTAGTTGTGGGGCAGCAGCGCTCAGCACTATGCCTCTGTGCTGCCCAAGGGTTATCTTATGTTATCTTATCTTTTCCTATCCATATCTTCAGTTTTGATTCAAGTTAACATATTTTCATTGTCACATAGAAAATGCGGTAGCTGGAAGGATTGACTGGAAGTGCATTGTGTACTATTTTATTTCTTACTTTTCAGCTTCGTAAAAGTGCCTTTATTTCTATGACCTGATATTATGGCAATATGGGTGTGTTTATAATCTGATGAGCAGGTATGGCTTCATTTTTACACGATAAATAGTACCCATTGTTTTCTGTCTTTAGTTCTTGCTAAATCTGACTAGGAGAAACATATTTGGGTTCGACATCATATGGAAAAGGGGATTCACACATGAGGTATAAAAGCAGAGACCCTTGCAACTGCAGTATCAACGAAACCTAAGCATTTGGAAATTATTGAGGGAGCACTAAGCAGCAGGTGGAGATGGAGGACGAAGCTCAAAAACCAATGCTCTACTGACTGAACTACCAGGGCTTATTGTCTCAGACCAACTTTGTTTTTTCTCTCTCACAGAGCTCAGCCTCCACCTGGGATCAACAATACTTTTTCCTTTATTTACTTATGACTCCGAAGCTAAGCTATACATTTTATGAGAGGCAGGCTTTTAAAATTAACACACCTTTTTGGCATTTGTTACTTGGCTTTAAAACTACAACAAATAAAAGGTGTGGACATTATTAAGAAAGGATTTTTTCAAACAAAAACCAATTTTCACCTCGCTAAAATAACAGAAAAGGTGATTGGAATACTTAATTCCAAATCTGGTTGGAGGACAGTGGCCAGCTGGCGATGCTTCACCCCTCCAACTCCACCCACCCAGGAACCTGCATGTAACAAACACACTTAACACAACACCTGACAACAAACACAAGCTGAGGACTCAATGAGGTTGTGACAACCCTTTGTTTACTCTATAAACAATGAAATGAAAGTGGTTTATTAGATATAACGGAGACAAGTTCAGTGTAGTTGAAGTGCTCCTCTGCCACAATGCGGAGTGATAATGTCCCAAATTAACAACACTACAGACTGCAAACACAATGGGTTTGTACCAGAAAGTCCAACTCGATGAGGCTCTCCTGGCTGAGGCTTGCTAGATGTTGAAATATCATCACTCAGTCAGGCTGTCAGTCAAATTGGTGCTGAGCTATTTCATTTAAAAACTAAGTGGTGGATCAGCACACCAGTACTGCCATCACCAAAGCTAGCACACTGGCTGAAAGCCTGACCCATGGTCCGACCTAATCACAGACCCCTGTGGTACAAGTGAGAAGTTTCTGCGTCTGTACTTTTCCATGATTATTGTTGCCACAAAAAAATGTTTTCACACATGGAGAGAAAGAGACAGATGGCACCAAGACAACATAATGTCCTGCATATGGCATACCAGTGTGAGACATGAAGACGAAAGTGAAGTGAGGGAAAGAGAGATATGGAAAAAATCAGAGGTCAGCATGCAGTCTGTTACTTGGGCCTAATTAGTTACCTCTCAGAGCACTCAGCGATGGAGAGACGGGGGGCTGAAGTAGAGTTTCTCAGGAAAAAATTTCAACTGAGTTTCTCACAACGACAGAGCCAATAAAACAACTTTAACTGCCACTACTCTCACTAAGGACCAAAAGGAAAGACACGTAGACCTGACATTTGTAGCTGGAGGAAGAAAAGGATCATCTTTGAATCATTGTAGCGTTTAGTGTACAGTGGTGGTGATGGGGAGAAGGGGTGGTGGAGCAGAGAGACATATAAAGAAAGATAGAGGTAGAGGGAGGAATGGAGGGACAGCGGTGGAAAGAAGATAAATTAGGTCTGCTTGCTCATGTATGGTCTAATGTGAAAGGACCTAAATCAGCAGCACACCCCACCATGGCAAAGATGGAGGAGCTGTAAATAATGTTGCAGCCTACTTCTCGGATAAATACAACATTTTGCAGGAAGCAGGACATGGCTGTTCCTCGTGTTTTTCAAAATCCACACATTGAGCACCCACCCCTAAATACAGACAATCAGAAATGTATTAAAATAATTACATTATAGGTTAATGTATGCATGAGAGTCACAGAAGAAGTGTACTGAATCAGATTAAAAATTACAGTCCTAAAGAATGATGTAAAAGCCTTTGTTGTATTTTGACTGCAATGTCACCAGAAAATGGCATCAATCACATCACTTGATAACTCAAATAACCTGTTTGATGGCTGATGAAAATAAAGTTGCTCTCAAGAATTTGGGGATAAAATTGTGGAAGGGGCAAGGTGGTGATTGACTGATTGACTGACTGAAAAAAAAAAAAAAATGCAGAATGCAATCTCAGAGCTATTGCCTTTGGAAAAGTCTCTCATCTCTTTATGGCATCATTATCATGATTCTGTCCTTCTCCATCAAAAGGTAAATTGGGATGATTTAGTTCTATTCATTTCAATAATAACAAGTATTAGGTTTTGTGTAAACATTCATGTGTTTGATTAGATGAATAAGGGTGCTTTACTTAATTCTACCAACAGGTGAACTTTTAAGGTTTTGATTACATTTTTGATCAATATCTTTAAGGATCTGTTGGGGAAAGTTTCTATTTGTCGAATAACATGGCTTATGATTAATTGTCTACAAACCAATTCTATTTTTCTGTGTAAGGTATATAATGCGCTTAGTGCCAGTCATTGGATGTTTGCACAATAAAGGATGCATACCTGTTACAGTTCAGTATATTCATCAACACTGTGAATATACAGATTTTTCTTACAACAATGCTGTATCTAATGCCCTGCTTGTGCACAGAAAGGAAGATGCACTGAGTCGCTAGCAATGGCATGGGGCACTCTAACTGGTTAGCATGTTAACTAGAGTAGAGCAAAAGACGTGATAGTAGATTTACCATTGGCAAGTAAAGGAATAAAGTGAACAAATAAAATCGAATCAAATCAGATTTATTTGTATAGCGCCAAATCATAACAAAGTTACATCAAGACACTTTACATATAGAGCAGGTCTAGACAAAACTAAAAAAAAAAAAAAAAAAAAAAAAAAAAAAAACTTCTTTTAAGAGGCAGAAACCTCGGCAGAACCAGGCTCAGATGGGGCGGACATCTGCCTCGACCGATTGGGTTGACAAAACCATTGCAGCATTTGTAGCAGACTGCTTACTGATCTGGTGGAGACATGCCGTGAGGATTGTGTCTTTCATGATGCATGCTGTTGAATTAGCACCTTTTCCTTAATATTTATGCAACAAGAGGTAATAATGGTTTTTATCTGAATGCACAAAATACCACAAAAAGAAAATGCAAATACATTGAAACATGTGCATTGCAATTTATCAACTCTGAAAGGATTGATTCTGATTCTGCAGCATAATACCCTGAAAAGGTTATTAACCAGCCCAGCATTGTGTACAAATGGCTGCTATAACTGTGGCGATCAGGAGACATAGGTAAAAAGAAAGAATGAGCAGAGCACACATTTTTACCTGCCACATCACATTTTTGGTTTGATAGAGAGCAAATAAAACAAACATATCACCTTTAAAAATGTAAATTTTGAAGCAAGGCACTAGAAGTGATGTTTTGCTGTTGCTGATCTGTGTATTAATTAGTTTCTTCCACAAACATCTTTAATTGCACTTGATGGAATTTCACACAACAACTACACATGCAAAATGTTAAACTGCACACGCAATTTAGTACTCCATTTCAGATCTCAGTATATTGGGTCGTTAATATTAACACTGCAAGCTAAATTTATTATTTCTCATTTACACTGTAATAATTACAACACACAGTTTATAATAGAGACAGAGATATTGCAAATTTCCCACACTGATCATATCTATCAATTGATTAAAAGAATTAGAGACACTACTTTTTAATAGACTCCAATATTAACGCTTATACCATCAATTTAACAGATCCTGTAGGAATTACACAGTCCAGTTTTACTTGGTATCAAACTGTTGCAAATACATTCCATCAAAAAAGTAATTTAGAGTGTTTATTTGGTGTGTGTACAATGTTAGCACAAGAGCAAACCCCCTAAACAGTTAGCAAAGAATGGACGATGCATTCAACCTGGTGACCGTATCTGAAGGTAATGCACAGGCCAAGGACACATTTTTATTCCCAATATGTAAATTTTCACTGATCATAAATTCCATCAAATATAGACACAGAAAATGCAGCAAAGAGATAGTGACTGTATAGATTGCAAAAAGCAGACCTTGTATATACAAGTGCAATATACAAGTAAATAATGAAATGAATTTTTCTGGAAAAATGGAAAAAAAAAAATAATAATAATTTTCAGTCCCTCATTCTTGACTTCTGTCCAGCTGACATTACTGGTCAGAAAACCCATCTATCAATAACCAGGAACTGAACCCGTGTATCAATTGTCCACACAGTTTGAGTGCCCATGACTGAAGGAGTTGGAATCACAATTTTTTGTTTAGAAAGAAACAAGCAGGGTTGTGCTGCAGAACCACCTTCAGTAGGCAATAATTGCTCCTGAGTTCGGAGGTGAGCTTCAGATGCCAAACCGCATCTTTGAGGTCAATGAAGAGTTGGTGAACTGTTGGGCAACATGGATGCTTGTCGGTGGCAGCATTTGTTGCGAAGAAGAAGAGGACACGTTATATAAATAGTAACATTAACTGTCCCTCCATGAACGCTCACCTCCCCCCAGAACAGTTGTTAGATCACATAAAGTAGTGAATTTTTCCATTCCAATAGCCTTCTACCACCATGTAAAATGAATTAGTTATAAAGAGCCAAAGTAGATGCTGACATCAACAAGATGGAAAATTCCCATGTGTCATATGATGCAATGGATAATGGATTTGATCACATTTACGTTCAGTATCACTTCGGTATCACTATCAAAACAGTATTGTTCACCTTTTCCATCAGTTACATAAGAAATTGTGTTAAAGCAGCATTGAGACATACACAGTCTGCACAAATAAATAAAAAAATAAAATAAAATAAACCGATAAATAAATAAAAAATAAAAATAAAAACATGCCACAACTCCATATGCACATAGTTCCCAGTTGAGAAGTGTCACACAGAGTTACTAAGGATATGCAAATGGTAAATCTGCCAATTGTCATCTGCTGATACCAGTTTCTTCTGTGCGTCTGTCACAAGCCACAGGGGGAATCATTCCAGTTGATTACCTTGCTGTTTCAGATGTCGTCATTAAGCCAAATCAAGAGGCAGAAACAAGAGAAACCAACAGGGAGCAGAGATGAGGGGGAAAAACTTTCTGAGGGCGGGTTGTTACAAATTTTGAGAATTTGGGAACGGGGGGTGGGTGTTCAGGAGAAAAAAAATTCTGAAAAGTTTATTGACGTAGGTTTTTATGGCGAGTGGAGCTTTGTTGGTCTTGACAGCAAAGGATCAAAGGCAACTACCTGTCATTGGGCAGACAGCGGCCTGTGAGCTGAGTAGCTTTTTAAGTCATACTTATTCAGTCTGCTTGGACAGACACAGTACTGAAGAAGAGCAGAGGAAGAGACAGCATGAGAACAGCTGGCATGTGAAGAAACCAGCAATGTATTACAGCGGGCAGTGAAGTTTTATGCTGTCATTTTTGGGCTTTCAAAGACTCAGAGGAGCCAGCCATCACTCACGGTCTTTTGGTGAATTGTTTGCTGTTTTCCTTCTGTTTTTAAAGTTAAGTAAATAATAATTTCTAATAATAGGGAGTTGACATAAACAGAGCCAGCTGTCTGTAAGACCATTGCTGATTTCATCACCCATCTTAGACGAATACTCGAATACTCACTAAAGGACTTTAGGTAGAACTTTTCTACAACCATTTTCTGTGTTCTGTATGGACAGCCTCTTCAGAGCTGGATGCAAGCTCTGCGAACGTAGGCACCATGTCTCTAACCACACGTGTTGTTTGTTATTGTTTGTTTTTTGTTCCAGTGAACCACAAAAACAAGGCACAGCGGGACATGTCATGTTAGAGAATTCTGAATACATCATTAATGTGAGGAATACAGAAACAGCAGGTGAGGTTAGTGTAGCTTCAGTAATGACCATTCATGAGAACTCCTCTCATCCCCTTTAAAGGCTGCAGTGAACAAGTTCATCTTCTTGAATGACCTGAAGAACACAAATATTAATAATTACAATAATAATGCTGTCACTGTTAAAATTGACTAGAAGCTGATGCATATTAATGCAATAGCAGGACTAGATATAATTCTACTCTGTTAAATTACAATTAACGTAAACACAGGTAAGAATGAGTACACAACAGTGTATTTAGAAAATATCAGTTAATATTAGATAGTCTTATCAACAGATTTAAATAGACAATGAGGGAGCCCATACTGTGTCAGCAGTGTGTAAAGGAAGAAAGAGTGGGGAGGGGTGTCAGCGCACCTGTTTCCTGCTGTTACTGAGCAGAAGGTAAAACAAATGAAAATAATTCACTGAAATCACAGAGTATGATTCTGCACCATCAATCTGCGCCATCAGTGTGTTTTGTTAGTGGTTGCAACATCGGGGCTTGTATTGTTTTCACTTTGTGAGTCTGCGTGTGAGTTATAGTATGGTCCTAGAGAGTAGGAACTGCCACTGACATTGGCACACACTTTGGCAAATGTCTTTCCATCAGCTCATGATGCCACTTTACTTACAAATCTACCTGTATACATGACTGTTGGAGATCTCTTTAAATAATTCTATATAGTTTGGCTATATACTATATGCTCTCAAATCAAATCAAATCAGATTTATTTGTATAGCGCCAAATCATAACAAAGTTACATCAAGGCACTTTAAATATAGAGCAGGTCTAGACCAAACTCTAAATTTATTTAAAGAAACCCAACAGATCCCCCGATGAGCAAGCACTTGGCAACAGTGGCAAGGAAAAACTTCCTTTAAGAGGCAGAAACCTCGAGCAGAACCAGGCTCAGATGGGGCGGACATCTGCCTCGACCGGTTGGGTTGAGAGGGGGAGAGAGAGAGAGAGAGAGAGACACAGGCATTGGGGGGGGGGGGGGTGTAGGCAGGAACATGTTGCATGGAGTTGAGCTGTAATACAGAATTCATGCTATATGGGACCAGCAGGTGTTGCTGGAACATGGGATGGAGATGAGTCACCACCTGCAGGATGAGGACAGGGAGAGAGAATGGCTTGGCCATTAAGATCTTTATACGTTAAAAGAAGGATTTTGAATTCTACTCTATATTTTACTGGCAGCCAATGAAGAGCAGCTAACACGGGAGAGATGTGATCTCTTTTCCTAGTTCCTGTTAATATTCGTACAGCAGCGTTCTGAATTAACTGAAGGCCTTTTAGAGATTTGTTTGGACATCCAGATAGTAATGAGTTACAGTAGTCCAGCCTAGAAGTTACAAATGCATGGACTAGTTTTTCTGCATCATCCTGAGAAAGGATGTTTCTGATTTTCCTAATGTTTCTCAGGTGGAAGAAAGCTGCCCGACCAACTTGTTTTATGTGAGGGACAAAGGACATGTCCTGGTCAAAAATTACTCCAAAGTTTCTTACAGTGGAGCTGGAAGCCAAAGTAATGCCGTCCAGACTGATGAGATGATTAGATAGTATTTTTCTGAGGTGCTTAGGACCGAGTACAATAACTTCTGTTTTGTCAGAGTTGAGAAGTAAAAAATTTCCAGTCATCCAGACTTTTATGTCTTCAAGACATGCCTGCAGTCTGACTATCTGAGTGACTTCATTTGACTTCATTGATAGGTACAGCTGAGTATCGTCTGCGTAGCAGTGGAAATTGATGCTGTGTTTCCTGATAATGTTGCCTAGAGGAAGCAGATAAAGCGTAAAGAGGATTGGTCCAAGTACCGAACCCTGCGGGACTCCATGACTGACTACAGTACATGAGGAGGAGCTGTTGTTTACATGAACAAACTGATGTCTATCTGATAAGTAGGATTTGAACCACTTTAGTGCAGTTCCTTTAATTCCAATTTCATGTTCCAGTCTCTGTAGTAAAATATTATGATCTATGGTGTCGAATGCAGCACTAAGAACTAGAAGGAGAAGTATGGAGGCTGATCCATTGTCTGAGGCCATTAGAATGTCATTGGAGACTTTAACCAGCGCTGTTTCTGTGCTATGATGGGCTCTAAATCCTGACTGAAACTCTTCAAACAAACTGTTCCCATCCAGATGCTCGTGTAGTTGTTTTGCTACAGCTTTCTCAATGATTTTAGAAATAAATGGAAGGTTTGATATGGGTCTATAGTTTGCCAAAACATTTGGATCAAGATTAGGCTTTTTAAGCTGGGGTTTGATGACCGTGGTCTTAAGTGCCTGAGGTACATAACCCAGAAATAAAGTCAGATTAACCAAATCTAGAATGAACGGCTCAATTAAATAAAAGATCTCTTAAAAGAGGCCAGTTGGTACTGGGTCTAATAGACAGGTTGACAGTCTGGATGATGAAACTATAGAAGCTAGCTGAGAGATTCAGAGGTGAGAATGATTCCAGATGTAAAAGAGGCGCCGCAGCTGATTCAGGAGTTGTTGTCTTCAGGGGATTTTTATCTAACGTAGGCAAGAGCTGATAAATTCTTTCTCTGATCATGAAAATTTTATCTGAAAAAAAGCTAAGGGGATCACTGGTTCAACTGAGCTATAGCTCTCTGTCAGCCTGGCTACAGTGCTGAAGAGAGACCTGGGGTTGTTCTTGTTTTCTTCTATGAGTGCTGAGTAATATGAACTTCTAGCACTGCGGAGAGCTTTTTTATACGTTTTTAGGCTATCTTTCCAGGCTCTGTGAGACTCTTCTGACTTACTGGAACGCCAGTTTCTTTCTAATTTCCTCGATGTCTGCTTCAAGGCACGGATTTGGTAACTATACCAGGGAGCCATCCTCCTCAGTTTGAATACTTTCTTTTTGAGAGGGACGGCATTGTCAAGATTTGAACATAGTGTGGCCATAGTGCTAGTCACAAGGTCATCAACCCGCGTATGGGAGAAATCCTCATTTGAATTTAGATGGCATTGTTGGGAATGATGACCGAATGTTCTCTTTAAATTTAGCCACAGCAGCTTCAGATAAACATCTTCTATAGCTGAATTTATTCCTCAATGCTGTGGAGCCCATTAAAGTAAACTCAAATGTAATAAGGCAATGGTCAGACAGGAGAGAATTTTGGGGAAGAATTGTTAGCTTGGCAATCTCCAGAATAAAATCTCCCAGAATAATGATTTTATCTGTACTGAGTAAACTTTGATATAAACTCAGAAAACTCTGATAGGAATTCTGAGTACGGACCAGGTGGACGGTTTACTGTAACTAACAGAACTGGTTTTTCACCTTTCCAGTCCGAGTGGGAAAGACTAAGAGTGAGGCTTTCAAAAGACCTGCAGCCAGATTTTGGTCTGGGGTTGATTAATAGGCTTGACTGAAATATTGCAGCCACCCCTCCTCGACCTGTGGTACGAGGGATATGAAAGTTAACATGAGTTGGGGGTGTAGCTTCATTAATGCTATCATACTCATCCTGCTGCAGCCATGTTTCAGTTATACAAAATAAATCAATATGGTGATCAGCTATGAGATTGTTAACTAGTAGAGATTTTGATGATAATGATCGAATGTTCAACAGTCCACATTTGATCGCAGTGTTGTTTGAGACTGAATTTGTGACTGTTTTAATTTCAGTTAGATTTTTGTTTTTAGCTCCTCTTCTGTTTAATTTGGGTTTAACTTTTCTAAATTTAGGTGGTCGGGGGACAGACACAGTTTCTATAGACCTAAACATAGATGTCTGACAGCGTTTTAGCAAAAGTACACACCGATTCCACATTAATTTTTGTGACTTCCGACTGGCGAAGTCGGGTGTCGTTACTGCCGACGTGAATAAAAATATTGGCATATTTACGTTTACCCTTAGCCAGCAGTTTCAGATAAGACTGGATGTCGCCTGCTCTGGCCTCCGGGATACACTTCACTATGGCCGCCGGTGTCGCTAACTTCACGTTCCTCAGAATAGAATCACCAATCACTAGAGTCGGCTTTTCAGCGGGTGTGTCGCTGAGAGGGGAGAACCTGTTGGAAACGTGAACTGGTGGTGAACCGGGGGCTGCTGCCTACGACTATGCCTCTTGTCTCGGACAGTCACCCAGCCGCCCTGACTAGACCCCGGCTGCTCGGGAGCCACTGGGGGGGAGGAAACTATCTTAACTGCCGTATGAACTCGCCTAGGTTGGCCCGCACCGGGTACAGAGGGGGGGCTAGCTACACTAGCATAGGTTGGGCTAGCTAAAGTGCGGAGCCGGGATTCTAACTCATTAATCTTCGCCTCCATTTCTACCATCATCCTACATCTATGACAAGAGGTGCTATCATAAAAGGAGGCAGAAGAATAACTACACATGAGGCACACAGAACAGGAGAGGAGAGGAAGACGAGAAGGAGGAACATAGAGTGGAGACAGAGAGCTAAAGGACATTGCTAATCGGGTAGTTTGATTAGCGGAGGAGCAGAAACGGTTATAACCTTTGGAGAAAGGGGAGATATTGACTTCTAAAACCTAGTGTTGGTGTGAAAATAATTTTCTGTCTGATTACTCGAGTGAATTAGGAAATAATAGCAGAAGAACAGTGGAAACAACACATGAGATGACAAAGCACAACAGAGAGCACAACCGCCAGTGACCGGAAATGACGCAACACGCTTACCGCAATAGAATGACACTGCTCTGTATGTAGAGTAGCTCTGTTATGATTTGGTGCTAAACAAATACATTTGATTTGAATGATGTAGTAATTATGTTTCATTGATCTTTGATTTAATTAGAAAAAGCAACTGAATCCTTTTGATTCATAGGGTTAGGGTTTCAGCCTGAGCATAGTGTTTTGAACACTTGTGGTAGGTAACAATGGAGCAGCATTTCAATGTAAGCATATTGACGCCTTCTTAAATTAATAGCCTCAGTATTTTTTTTCAGATTTTTCAGGAAACACAAAAAATGACATTTAGGCAAAAAATTGTAAAAAATGACATGACATATTTTAAGAGGGTGACAATATTACAAACTGAAAACTTTAAGCAGCAGTTGTTAGCATTACCGCTGTCTTTTTTCCTTCTTGGTAATGCCAGCTACGGAGCATGCGCAAGAGTTGTTTTGTGGGCAGCCACGGCTGTCGCATTGTTGAAAAGAACAACAAACTGTAAAGCCTGATTGCTAGTCTTGCAATACCCGTGCCATGACTCTAATCAATTCATCTATGGATTCATGGCTGATTTGTATCGTACCGACACAATCGTATCTCTCACTCGTCAAACCGAATATACGGTCGTATCGGTTTGTCGTTCACAACCCTAGTAGTTATACTGTAACTAATGAGGAATCTAAATCTCTTAAGTCATATCAAAGCGTAAGTATACTCTCACAAAGGCTACTTAAAACATATTTCTGAGGGACAGATAAACTTATCAAATGTTTTTATAGAGAGGGCAGCCAATGCTTTTGACTTTAGGACGATTAATGTATGCTAATGCTCTGTATATACAGACTGCAGCAGTTTTTATTCTCTGTGATTAAGAGGTTTCACTTTAAGAATGAGGGATGATCGGGTATTAAACTTTGAGAAGTTATTTTTCATTTTGGGTTTTCCTCTCAACCTCCTTTTTGTTCACAAATGCATTTACTCAGGCTTGGACCCAATTAATTCTGTGCAGATGCATTGGGACAAACCAACATACATTTTGGGCCTTTTTACTTCCCTCTCCTAAGCAAATACAGCTTGCATTAAGTTCATCCTGCCATATGTAAATCAACAGCTGAAGGAAATGTTAGAAAAGTCTCAAAAGACTGATTTCTGTCTTTATGTAAAAAGACACACAGGTGCACCACATGAGCAAGTTTACATTTTTATTTTCCTTTTGTGTTAAGGCGCTGCATACTTGCTCTTGTTTCCCTAGCCTTAAGCATGCCCGATTACATGCAATTATAGTTGACTTGTTTTTCTTTCACAAAGGTTTCCAACTATCAGGGAAGACTGGCAGATGGAAGAAAATCATTAAGAAGTTTTGTGCAGTTGATATAACCAAAGGTTATGAAGAAATCCCTGTGGGCAACTGAATTCAGATTCTGTTTTTTAGAGCACTGCGGTGACATTGTAGACACTAACAGTGCCAATGTGTCTATGCCTTGAATATGTATTATTGCAAATATAAATTAGTTTCTCAGGAACTGCAGCCCTTTCTCATTTGGAAGGGTCTACCCAATCAACTAAAGATGTAGAGACAAATAAGCTGACCTACTGGAAGAGAAATGAACAGCAGCCTAATTGTTGTTTTGAATAAGTATAAAAAGTAGCACTTCAGACAGCCCTAGCTTTAGTTGTGGAGAGCTGCATCTAAACCCTAAACATCCATCACTTCCTGATGTCACAAGTATGATCAAAGCTGGAATCACTGAGTAATGCATTTGTTAAATAAAGGAAAAGGAAGGTAAAGGAAGCAAGCACCAGTGAGTCTGCACCGTTTCTCAAACTTTTCCGTAGTTAAATTGAGAGCTAAGTAGTGACAGTGGATGCCTTCAAATATCATCATCCAAACATATGATGTCTGATTGCAGATATGCAGATATTTATTTATTTCCTATCTATGGCATCCAAATTTTCACTTTCGCAATAAGGATGTCAACCATCAGCTTGTGCACTGCTGCTGTTTATAATTAGGCTTTAACCATTTCCAAACCATATTTAGAGGAGAAAGATGTGAGGAGGATTGAGGTCTTGAGCTGCTCTGTACTCTATTGTAATTGGATGGTTCAGTCTGCCACTTGCACAGTAGCCACACACTCTTATCCATCCACTGCCTAATGGTTTATTTTCCTCTAAATGCAACCATCATTTGAGAAATTAACATCATGCTGCATGGGAGACTAAAGCTTGAGACCGCAACACAACAGGAAACTATTTAGGGTGACAGTGCCATCCTCATTTTGACCTTGAGAAATTTAAATCAGAAGTCTTTGTGGAATTTTAATTTTCTCCCCATATCTGCGTGGGTTTTCTCCAGGTGTTCCGGTTTCCCCACACAGTCCAAAGACATCATGTTTGTGTAGTTTGAGTGATAACTCTAAATAGCCTGTAGGTGTGAGTGAGAGCCTGACTGGTTATTCATCTCTGTTTGATTGTTTCTCTGTTGGCCCAGCGATAGACTGGCGACCTGTGTAAATAGCCTTCACCTAATATGAGCTGGGATTGGCACCAGCATCCATCGTGACCTGGAATCAGATAAGCAGTAGAAGACGAATGAATGAATCAATGGTGATCACACTGAAAATGATTTCAATTTTATTTTTCCAATCAGACTTGAAAAAATTGAATTAACAGAGGCCAGACACAAGCCTGACCTCCTGACCAACCTGTAATGCATAGTAACAACCATCTGACACCTTGATATAGGCCACACTGCCTCACAGCACACAGAGGCAGCACTGTTGTTAAACTGTCTAACAAATCCTGGATGTATTAATTTTCTCACGCTAAATATCAGCAAGAAATATTATATTTCAACTCAAAATTTTTATCTTACAACAGTATATCACAGCAGAGAAAGAGCCGGCACTGATTGCCAAGGGGCTGGTTGAAATAAGAGTTCTGCCAGCACGGTGGCACTCAGTGGTCAGGATCATGGCAGCAAGCTGTGGAGACAGGTCAGCAGGGTTCCTCTCATCCCTGAAGGCATTACAGTGAATTTACAAAATGGGTTTGGATAAACATGTTCAGAAATTAATGTTAATTTCATTCAAAGCGCCCCCCCCCCCAAAAAAAAAAAAAAACTAAATAAATAAAGTAGATAAATAAATTAATCAGGAACTTTGTGAAGTAATGAAATAGCAGTCCTATAATTAAGTGTCAAATTCATCCAACGTTCAAACTATACTTTGCTATGTGGACTGCAGACATATTCTTTAGCTGTGACTGATAATGTTGCACAAGAACAGAGACAAAGGGGGATTTAGAAACACCTCAGTTAGTGACATGGTGGGAGGAGAGGGATGTGTGGAATAAAAAGAGATATCCAGTTCTGCTGCATCAATTTTGATCACGATTTTAACTGTCCATTCAGCAAACTTACAGTGTGCAGCGGTGCATCAACACAGTTCTTCCTCAAGGTTAGGGGAAGGTTGTAGTCATAGAAATTGGTCTATAATCAATGTATGGTTAAGGTTTGGTGACTAAACTGCTGTTACAATTAGTTAATAAGAAGACCATTAATTACAGGCCTGTGACAAGAGGTGAACTCCATTCTCCTGAATGAAAGTCACACCCTGACATTGCACTTTGCTAAATATGGAGCATTAAGCCAGTGGATATAAATCGCAGGATATTGAATTGTCCACTGGAGATGTATTGTAAATTGTAATGAGACTGGACTATACAGTAGTAGTTAATAATGTGAATGACTGTACATGGAGATTACTTACACATTCACAGCAGACAAAAGAAAATAGATAAATGAGCTTGGGTAAGACAAATGACACATATCACATTGAATTCCTGTAATTCACACAGTGTAAAAATTGTGCTAATCCTGGATACCAAACTAACATCTTAGATCCAATATCATCTTAACTGCAGAGTGAAAGAATATCCCCTTAAATTCACTGTGACTACTCAACTAAGATGAACACAATTAATACACATGTAAAACACACAATACAAGTATAATTTGCATTACACGGCAGAAATAATTATCTACATATGAATTATTGACACAGTTCAGGTAGGAGAATTGGTTGTCTTTAATTGGATATTTGCAGACTGAGGTGTCCATATAAAATGAGTCAAAGTGTTGGTTTGCTCACTCTGCACAAAGGTTTCTGCAGTCATCATTTCTCTAGACTAATTTATTCAGATCTCCTGAGTCCATCACTTGTCTGTATCTACATCATAAATCTGTCAGCAACGTCAGACTAGCCATTTATTTCACTTTGGCTTCGCCCAGCTCTTTTTAACAATCGTGTCTTTCTCAGTCACACACTCACAAAGCACAAGCACGAACACACACACACAGCACTTCTCTACCGAGTAGAAAATTACATTTTCTTAAAAGCACTTGGTGGCTGCTGCTTTCACGTAGTTTAGCCTGTGCGATGGAGCCTGCTGGCATGGGGTTTCCAATGGCACAGCGGGGGGAGGCTGTTACGGGAGGAAATAAGGGAAACAGCTGGTCAGTCACACAATGCATATTGTCTCACCGAGTGTGAACAGAGCCTCGCATGGAACTGGATGCAAGGGTGGCAGGGTGGAACGAGGCTGTCAGCAGCTTGGACAGGATGATACGCAACCGTATACTTCACATTTATTTTCTGTGTTGTTGATATTCAGAATGGGAAGCACTGTTGATTTGGCTGTTTTGCTGGTGATAGTAAATTTTGACGTTTGTATACTGATTAAATGATCCATAACATTAAGAAATAGTTACATGAATTTCATTCACTTTTTATATTTTGTGTGATTTCTCCAGTGTGTTTCTCTGGTCCTTTATTGATTTTTGTGTACTTAATTTGTTTTGCATGTTTGTTCTGTTGCTGTTTGGACTGTGGATCTAGTTAGTTGACTAACAAGCCCTGTGACTGCTTCCCATACCCCTAAAGCTCAGGACTGGTGGAGAGAGCACTCGGGGGTTTAAACCTGATTGTGGGCAGGTGTGGGACAGTGGAGAGGCGATGCGACAGGAAAACAGCAGCGGTGGAAGGAGAGGGGCGCATGGACTGGCATCTGTTGGGGGAAAAAGGAGAAACTGCAGGACCAGAGACGTTGACCACGGCATGGGCCAATGAGGCAAGACTGAGACAGGAGACTAAGTGGGACCACGGAGCAGGCCGGGGCGTTGAAAGATATGGCTCAATGCTCATAAACGATAAGTGGAAGTAGTTATGGCAGAAGAAGAAGCCAGCGGAGGCAGAGCAGCACGTTTGGAGTTAGAAGGAGCAGCGTCCACAAGGGTTCCCCCTTCCCTGATCTTTACCTGGCCTCAGGACATTTAAGTATCTCACATTTTTGTTTTGAGGCTTAGCCACCCCTGAGGCTGGACTGTTGGGACACTTCCGAAATAAAGGACATTTTATTGTGTCTATTAAATTGTGATTTGTTTTATTTTTTTACTCTTGTTCAATACACTATTTTTAATTATTTTAGTCTATTTTGCCCATTAAATAAAACTAAACTGCCAGCTGCTCTCTGCCATTTCTTAAAAGTGGAAAGCACTATTTTCTGGTATTGCTAAAAGGACCTCATATACTCCTGTGACAACAGTGAGAAGTTTCTGTTGAAGAAAAACAGTGAAAGTGTCAGGGGAAAAAAATTCTCAAATGGGAAAATGGCTCTGGACTCAAGCATGCCTTGGAGAGGTTATATACTTTTGTGAGTGTGAGAAAAATGTGTGACTTTCCTTTAGCAATGGGTGATAAATGTGATATTTATTTTGAGAGTGACTTTTTGACATTGTGTTATCTGAGTTTACATAGTCAATATTTTAAAAGTCGCTTGACACTTTGAGCAATGGTCAAGTCTTAGCCGGGCACCGTTATTGTGTGATAAACATTACACAGCGGTGCATTGAAAGGCTGGTGATTTGAGGCAGGAAGTGAGACTGGAGTGGCCTTCAGTGCTGCTGCATCATCGGAGTAATGGAGAATGAAATGATGTCTGTCCGAGGTCATCACAGATGGTATGAGAGCAGATAAGAACCAATTCAGAGAGTAGCCATGTGAGGAAACAAGACTGAGTCAGTCAAATTCACATTTACTACAGAGCAGAGACATCTGGCTCGCCAATACAAGTGAAACTTATCTGCCAATGTTATGATGCTAAAGCAGCATGATGTTGATCACAACATTAAAGTGACTCAATTCAAGGGCATTCTTATTAGACTGTGCAATATAAAAAGGGAGACAAACCCCCACATTGGTAGATTATTATGTCATGTTTTGAAATGAAGATATACCCCTATGGACAAAAGGGCTTTATGCATGAGCAAATGAGAGCAGAAGGAGAATTGCTTTCAGCACAGACGAGCCTTTTTTAAAACTTTGATTGATGAAACTCAAAGCACAACTAGTTCAAGAACATTGATACGGAATATAAAAAGGAGTTTAACAATCTTTATGTCCCATAATATTTGGATAAAATTAAGGTATCCTTAAAAGCTTCACTAATTAATATTTCAAATCGAATCAGATATATTTGTATAGTGCCAAATTATAACAAAGTTACATCAAGGCACTTTACATGTAGAGCAGGTCTAGGCCAAAATCTTGATAAAATTATTTAAAGAGACCCAGAAGATCCCCCGATGAGCAAGTACTTGGTGACAGTGGCAAGGAAAAACTTCCTTTAAGAGGCAGAAACCTTGGACAGAACCAGGCTCAGGGGGAAAGGGAAGGAAGGGAGGAATCTGCCTCGACCGGTTGGGGGGGAGGGTGAGAGAGGCATGGGGGTGTATCCATGAACTTCATGTTGCTACATGAAGTTCATGGAGATTCATGAAAATATAGGACCAGCAGGCATTGCAAGAACATGGGATGGTGCTTAAAATGCTTAGAACTGGGAGAAACAGGGATTTTTAAGAAGCATAGTTATTGTTAGCACATGCAACGAGGAGGGAGGGAGGGGGAGAGAGAGAGAGATGCTCAGTCCTTCTCCCAGTAGCCTAGGCCTATAGCAGCATAGCTAAAGAGTAGATGACTTTAACTTTTTAACTATAAGCTCTGTCATACAAAAACATTTTAAGCCTGATCTTGAAAATTGCTAAAGAGTCTGCACTTACTGGAAGTGGGTTCCATAGAAGAGGAGCCTGATATCTGATGGAACTATGAGCTCTGTGAGATATGATGGAGCTTGGCCATTAAGAGCTTTATATGTTAACAGAAGGATTTTAAATTCTCTTCTGAATTTTACCGGCAGCCAATGAAGAGCAGCTAACGCAGGAGAGATGTGCTCTCTTTTCCTAGTTCCTGTTAACATTTGTGAAGCAGTGTTCTGAATCAACTGAAGGCCTTTCAGAGATTTGTTTGGACATCCAGATAGTAATGAGTTACAGCAGTCCAGCCTAGAAGTTACAACTGCATGGACTAGTTTTTCTGCATTATCCTGAGAGAGGATGTTTCTGATTTTCCTGATGTTTCTCAGGTGGAAGAAAGCTGCCCAACTAACTTGTTTTATGTGAGGGACAAAGGACATGTCCTGGTCAAAAATTACTCCAAGGTTTCTTATAGTGGAGCTGGAAGCCAAAGTGATGCCGTCCAGACTGATGAGATGATTATATAGCATTTCTCTGAGGTGCTTAGGGCTGAGTACAACAGCTTCAGTTTTGTCAGAGTTGAGAAGTAAAACATTTTCGGTCATTCAGATTGTTATGTGTTCAAGACATGTCTGCAGTCTGACTATGTCACTGACTTCATTGGCTTCATTGATAAGTACAGCTGCGTGTCGTCCGCGCAACAGCAGAAGTTGATGCTGTGTTTCTTGATAATGCTGCTTAGAGGAAGCAGATAAAGCATAAAGAGGATTGGTCCAAATACTGAACCCTGTGGGACCCCATAACTCACTGCAGTGCATGAGGAGGAGCTGTTGTTAACATGAACAAACTGATGTCTATCTGATAAATAGGATTTGAACCACCTTAGTGCAGTTCCTTTAATCCCCATTTCATGTTCCAGTCTCTGTAGTAAAATATTATGATCTATGGTGTCGAAACTCTTCAGACAAATCGTTCGTCTTGCTACGGCTTTCTCAATGATTTTAGAAATAAATGGAAGGTTCGATATGGGTCTCTCGTTTGCCAGAACATCTGGATCAAGATTCGGCTTTTTAAGCTGGGTTTAGATGACTGTGGTCTTAAGAGCCTGAGGTACATAACCCAAAGATAAAGTCAAATTAATCAGATTTAGAATGAACGGCTCAATTAAATATAAAATCTCTTTAAAGGAGCTAATTGGTACTGGGTCCAATAGACAGGTTGACGGTCTGGATGATGAAACTATAGAAGCTAGCTCTGAAAGAGAGGTGAGAATGACGCCAGATGTAAGTGAGGCATTGCAGTTGATTCAGGAGTTGCTATATTCAGTAGAATTGTCTAATGTAGGTAAGAGCTGATGAATTATTTCTCTGATTATGAGAATTTTATCTGTAAAAAAGTTCATAAAATCCTCGCTGCTTAGAGCTAAGGGGATCACTGGTTCAACTGAGCTATGGCTCTCTGTCAGCCTGGCTATAGTGCTGAAGAGAAAGTTGGGGTTGTTCTTGTTTCCTTCTATTCTTCCTTATATTCCTTATATTCTCTATAGTGCTGAGTAATATGATCTTCTAGCACTGCAGAGAGCTTTTTTATATGTTTTTAGGCTATCTTTCCAGGCTCTGTGAGACTCTTCTGACTTAATGGAATGCCAATTTCTTTCAAATTTCCTTGATATCTGCTTTAAGGCATGGATTTGGGAATTATACCAGGGCGCCAGCCTCCTCAGTTTGAAAACTTTCTTTTTGAGAGGGACGGCATTGTCAAGATTTGAACACAGTGTGGCCATAGTGCTAATCACAAGGTCATCAACCAGTGTATGGAAGAAATCCTCATTTAAATTTAAATATGGCATTGATGACCGAATGTTCTCTTTAAATTTAGCCACAGCTGCTTCAGATTAACATCTTCTATAGCTCAATACATTCCTCAATGCTGTGGAGCCCATTAAAGTAAACTCAAATGTAATAAGGTAGTGGTCAGTCATGAGAGAGTTTTGAGGAACAATTGTTAGCTTGTCAATTCCAATGTCATATGTTAGGACAAGATCAAGGATATGATTGTAGTTGTGAGTGGGTTCCTTCACATCCTGGGAAAAGCCAATTGAGTCTAGCAGGGAAAGAAACCCAGAACTAAGGCTGTTGCTTTCTACATCTACATGTATATTGAAATCTCCCAGTATAATGATTTTATCTGTACTGAGTACTAACTCTGATATAAACTCAGAAAACTCTGATAGGAATTCTGAGTACGGACCAGGTGGACGGTATACAGTAACTAACAGAACTGGTTTTTCACCTTTCCAGTCTGAGTGGGAAAGACTAAGAGTGAGGCTTTCAAAAGACCTGCAGCCAGATTTTGGTCTAGGGTTGATTAATAGACTTCATTTAAATATCGCAGCCACCCCCCCTCCTCAACCTGTGGTACGAGGGATATGAAAATTAACATGAGTGCGGGGGTGTAGCTTCATTAAGACTAACATACTCCAGGTTTCTGCTATACAAAATAAATCAATATGATGATCAGCTATGAGATCGTTAACTAGTAGAGATTTTGATGATAGTGATCGAATATTCAAGAGTCCACATTTAATTGCAGTGTTATTTGAGACCAAATTTGTGGCTGTTTTGATTTCAGTAAAGTTTTAGTTTTTAGCTCCTCTTCTGTTTAATTTGGGTTTATTAACTTTTCTAAATTTAGGTGGTCGGGGGACAGACACAGTTTCTATAGACCTAAACATAGACAGAGACTCTATTCTATTCTCGGCAGGTGCCCGCTCTGACTGAGGCGTAGAGGAGCGTCTTAAAGTGCGGCTCTGCCTGCATTTTGGCCTCTATCAGCCCATTGCTTTGGTGTGAGTGTTGCTTTCAGCTGTTTTTCATCAGCCTGATCAGCATCAGTGAAAATGCACTTATTGGTCGAACTTTAGGCTTCTTGCCTAAATTAAATTGTTGATCTGACAACAGTAAACTGTAAAATTAAAAGTTTTGTTTGGCTGAAGAACATGAACATTTTATACATATTCTACAGGCTAATAGTGTGTGTCACATAGTCTGGTTTGCATCCAGAAAGGTCTGTGTGGGCTTGCATGGACATTGAGAAATGTCAAAATTACATCACACACAACCTGACCTGACAAGTGTGAATTGGGCTTTGGACTGATAAGAACATAGCCTTATTTACTTTATAGGGTCTTAAAAGGACTACTTGTTTTATGTTGTCTTTATTACACAGCCCATGCATGAACAGCTGTTTATACACTATCTATCCATCCATCCAGGGGCAGGGTGCACCCTGGACATTCCAACAGTCTATCACAGGGCAAATATGTTTGGTTTATTTAGTTTCTTTGACAGGGACCATGTGTGCCAAACATTGATCTCAAAGAGAGAAGCTGTTTGCACCAGATTATAGCAATCAGTTGATTTCCATCAGCAGTGCTTGGGTGCCAAGAACACAGAACTGTACATACAACGATATAGAAAATACAAGGCACGACACAGAATATATCACTTTTGCATCATAATGCATAAACAGATACACTACTGACTCCCACACACATAAGATGCATGTAAGGGTCATCAGAGCACAAACACATATCTACTCACATATACATAGCATGTAAGCTATGAAGGAAAGCCTGAAGAGTGTGGCAGGAAGGTGTCAACAGCGGGCCTCCATTTTGTTGATCCTAGGTGTGTCTGTCTCAGAGTCCGCTGATTATCTGCAGCAGTGGAAGAGACATGATCAGCAGGATGTTGCAACATGATCACTACACAGCCCAATCTGCCATCTGTTGGGTCCATAACTGGCCAGATTGGACTTTGAGCTTAAGAGCTTTTCAATAAAGGAATCATACTGAGTTTGATACAGCTTCATTTACCTGGTATCAACAATGTTATCATGATGAATATACCATGAAGTTTTAGCAGTTTGGTAGGTCTCTGGCAGCTTCGTCAGGGAGTTTCTAGATTTGCAATGTATTGCAAGTTTGTGAGTCATGTACAAACAGCTCACACACCCACACAGAAAGCCCTGGGTCTGGGAATCAAACCCTGAACCTTCTTGCTGTTATTGCTATAGATTGTTTATTAGTCTAAAGGAAATGTTATGAATTCAGCGTCAAAGAGAGTGGTCCCCGTGGATTGAAAGCAGCCTTTATGCACTGACCCTATTTCTATCTTCTGTTAGATGCAGCCAGTTTTCCCTGTCTGCCCTGAAGAATTTGCACTGCTCAGAGCTCATATTATGACCTCCTGTCTTTCAGCCAGAAGAAAGTCTGAAGCTTTTGGCAGGACAAGAAACTGTCTTGCCAAAAGCTGCCAATATTAACATTACATTACAAATCTGGTAATGTTAAAGTTTGCTGCGTAGCAACTGCAGAACTTACACAACTGTCCTTTCACTTGGAAGGCTGTATGCAGCTCTGTTCAACCTGCTGATGAGAATGTGGTGTGAGCGGCAGAGCTTGTTTTTTTGGAGAGTGGCCGTGAATAGGGTTGGCGAAAAAAGGGTGAAGAGGAGAGCAGCTTCCTTCAAACAAGGAATAAGTAAGAGTTGTTATTGTCAACATTATCGTTGCTGTTATCATGTTGTTATCATGTCACATTGCTGTCTTAGTCCACTGGGTAAGGAAGTAAACTAGGGGTAAAGTGCTTCTACTCAAAAATTTCTGAAGAAATGGAAATTTGTGTTGTTCTGAAAAAGAGGGGAAAAAAGAAAACAAATTGCTTTGTGCAAATTTGCCAATGCTGTTCATCAACAGTTGAAACTACTGGGTGTCTGCAGGCTGTTATTTTCCTTGTTTGCTGTTCTGATGGGTTCTTTTCTTATGGAGATGGGAATTAAATGACATTTTCCTGAAGTGACTCATATACCAGCAGAAGAGAATATGAAGCAGGATAAAGGCCACCCCCCTTGTGGGCAGAAATGATCAAGTACACTGCTCACATCAACTTCAGAGCTGAAGAAAAGATGTGAGCTAAAGGGACAAACAGCAATAATTATTTCTGTGCCCACAAATATGCTTGTTAAATCTGTACAAATCACCCACTGCCTGGGAACTTCAATCAGCCTTGTCAACAAAGCACTGATGTTTCCCACTTGTCACCCATGCTTTTTTTTTTTTTTTTTTTTTTTTTTCAAAAAAGCAGCGCAGAAACTATTTATCGCTTCTGGTTTTGCTACATGTTGGTCATGTATTAATTCAGCTGCCAAATATTATCTGTGTTGCAATATTCCTCAACCAACTTAAGTCAAGTCAATATATTCTCTCCTTTCTGTAATTTTCATGTTCGTGTACATTACCAGCTTCACCAATGAATTAGACCTGGTCTCAGAGAAAAGCCCACGCCTGGTAAACTCTCCCCAAAACCCCAGCAAGAGACAAAGGGAGTATCTACAGACAGAATATATGAGCATCGATTGGCCCTTGTGGCCACCACTGGTCTCCACAATAGTGTTCTATTGATGTGCTGCAATTGCTTTTGAAGGCAGACAGATAGATATAATGGTGAGATGTAGACCCTTATGGGCTGGATTGCCAGTGCTGAAGTCGGATTGACTGACCTCTGGTCAATGTAGTCATTTGCATCGGACCGTCTTTGGTGTTTATGCTGATGCTGCTAGGCTGGCAGACATACAGAGTCCTCCGAGAGGGACTAAAGTCCTTCTTTGAACCAGAGTCTAAGCATGAAATGCATCCCTATTACTCACACGGTTGGTTTTTACCGAAAACAGGATAATGCCATTGATTTTGTGTCAACTGGAACCTGTAAAAACTGATGTGATGGTGCATTCTGTGCGCCAGTAGTGACTCTGCTGCCTGAATATAAGCATTATGTGCTGTAGCATGTGCACTGGTGCCATGTCCCCCTGTATGCAGATCGTTAGACATCACGAGAGCATAAGGTGTCTACACACCGGTGGGTGGTGGGTGAATTACAGCAGCAGAAGACAATGTTAAGTTCCACTACCGGTCAAGCCAAGAACAGAAAATGAAGCTGCAGTGGACACAGTTTTGGAAAAACAGTCCAGGCTTATGTTGTAATGATTTGGGGACTGTTTTTCTTGGCACAACAAATAACAATCAATCTTGGTTTGAGTTCTACTATCAATCCAGGTTTTGTTACTAATAATGTTTATACCTCTGGCCTTGGTTTACTGTCCTCTAATGGCTCTTCCCTGCAGTACAGTGCTCAATGTTACTAAGCAAAATCTGGTTTAATGACAATGATAGCAAATTCAGTCAACCTCCCAGTCTCCAAATGTGAATCCAGCGGACCCCCTTTGGGATGTGGTAGAATGGTATAATGGGCCAGACATGGGCCACACATACGTTTAGCCAAAGTATCTGCCAGATGTATCTTGCTAGCTGGTACGAGTATGGTGTTCCAAATAATGTGCTTGACGATAGGACATATTTGATTGATTCTGAATGTACACGACATAAACTGTTCATGCTGCAGTTGTGTGCACTTCTTTGGCAGACATCTGCCTCACATCCAACCAAGTGGTCCAAATAATCCATCTGACCGTCAGCCTGTTTGCAGAGTTGAATTTTGAGAAAAATTCAACTCTTGCGTTTGCTTGTCAGGGATGTTGCCTGTCTTGGATCTGTTTGGTGATTGCAGTATGTCCAAACTCTAGATGAAAACTGTTAAAGTGTATTTATCATTGAGTGTGTTTGTCATCTACTGTGGATCTCATATCAAGATGAAAACTGTCAAAGACAGAAAAGACTTCAAGACTTGAAGCAGTGTGTCGGAAGTGATGCAGCCTTATTGCTGTTGAGGGTGTTTGTGTCTTTGAGAGATCACTGATGTGTGTGTGCTCTCAGCAACTTCTAAGATATATCTATCCAAAAAAAAAAAAAACTGAAAGAGATCAGACCAGGTAAGACCTAATACCTCCTGCAGCAAACAGTCATTGTGGGTGGTCCATTTCTTTTTCTTTCCAAAATGAAAGGATAGAATGAAAACGCTGACCTTATATGTGCTTGGTGGAACAGAGCTCTTGAGATTGTTTTCAGCTTCAGGCGTTTTACTTTGTCTCGGTGAATTTCTCAGTTTTTATTTCACTTTATTTACCCTCGTTTGATCTCTCATCACTGTTATATCCAGTGAGGAGCAGCCCTTCGCAGGATCCAGTTTTGGATTACTTTTATTTCCTCTGGGCTCATTCCACTCATGTGATCTTTGTACCTTCTACTTTTATTTAGCTTATTTTAAATCTATAGAGGGAAAGGAAAAGTTCTTTTGGTCAAGGTAGTCTGTGTACATCTGAGTGTACTCTCTACATCAGTGCTTCCCAAATGGTGTGCCGCGAGAAGGGTCCAGGTGTGCCGTGGGATTTTGTGACAGCTGTATATTATTACTGCCCAACTATGCACACATTTATGAATGAATGAATGTTAAATGAAATAGGGCCTATATCAATACATTATGTGGATAATTTTTAGGCTATAATTACAGATGTAAATGCAATAAACAAAACTACACACTAATTATTTTCTAAATAACCCATTTTCACTGTTTGCGTGGAACGAGAGATGGGGGGGAATTACTGTCTGATACATCAAATCACAGCAACAACAAACAAGGAAAAAAAAGCCATTTGAGCAGCAAAATTTATCGTTTTCTTATAAGAAACACGCCAGAACCAGCCAGCAGTGCAGACGACCGACTACCAAAAGAAAAGAAAAAGAAAATTATAAACAGACAATATCGCAAAGCTACCTTGCATATGGATTCAGCTGGAATGGAGATGTCAACAATCCCCAGCCTGAGTGTGTCATCTGTCGGGAGGTTTTGTCTAAATATGTTAAATATGATTGCAAGACATATTGCATAACATTGTTTTGTTCTCAGTGCATTCCTTTTGTTAAAATTAAACACTACAAATGTTTTTTATTTTACAAATGTTTTTTTTTTCTGAACAATGCAAGTGACAGAGCACAGTATTTACTTTTCTTATTTTTATATATTTTTTTTATAGGTCTACTTTTTCTAATGACCTCATTTTTGATTTAATGAATGAAATAATAATAAATGATGAATGATCATCATAGTTGTGCGTCAATTTTTATTTAGTTTTAGTAAATTGAGATATTTAAACATTTATGGAGTGGTGACAGTGATAACACATGTTATCAAGGCTCTTACAGGTGTGCCTTGAGAGTTTGTCTTGGCCTTTGGTGTGCCTTGGCCAAAAAAAGTTTGAAAACCACTGTTTTACATCACTGGATACATTTTGCATGATATTGGTGGAGGTCTTCCTGATCATGTTTCATGATATTTTTTATAATGTATGAAGAAAGACTTTAGCAGGATTCTCCTTGAAACAAAGTCATCACTTTAAAATAGAGGGACAACCAATGCATGGTCTCCTTGCAGGGATTCACTGTGACATGTTGAATTATGCCTTTTACATGATGTAATATACATGTGTGTGTGTATGCATTTCTTCAGACAGGAATAAAAAAAAAGAATAAATAACGTGCAGACGTTCTTCTCCACATTGACTTGTGTGATTTTGTGCGGAGACATGTCTGGATCTGGCTGTTGTTAGAGTTCACATTCACCATTGGTTCCCTTAATGGCAGGAGACGTGTGTGTATGCTGTAGTGCATTATTTTTATTTATTTTTTTCTGCATTTGCAGGTATGTTTTCTGTCATAACAATGTTTGCTGCTAAAGTCTCCACCCATCACACCAGTTCTGATGGCTGCCCATGTAGTGTAGAATCTGTCTTGGTTTCTTTCTCTTAGTCGACTACAGCCACCACATTGTGTGTGATAATTGGGAACTGGCATGTGATGAGAGTTGAACAGCAGCAGTCTGTAAATTCTAGGAGTACATTTTTGACTCCTGATTGTGGAGCCAGGATCTGTGATTTCATTCATCAACTACCTCATGTAACAGTCAGGCACATGTCTCATTGACTGCTTCACAGTTATCACTGACTGTGATTGTTATGGTTTTATTCTATGTTTTAAAATATTTTAAAATTGTTCTTCTATTTATCTATTTCCTCTATATGCGCGCATTCATTGCGGACAGCAAAAAGAATTTCATTATGCAGGGAAACGTTTTTCTTTCCTCTACACATGAAAATAAACACTTTGAATCCAATTGAATTGAGCGACATTACCTACTTTGGTTACATTAAGTTACTCAGTTACATTTGCATTTACATTTACAGTTACATGCAATTGGATCACATTCAAATTAAGCAATTGACAAATGACAATGTCTGCAGATCATACATAAACCCATCCAATAGTTGTCCCTTTAGGGTTGCAAGGGGGCCAATCCCATCTGACACTGGGTGAGGGTACATCCTGGACAGGTTTCACGGGTTTCACAGGGCTAACATCCACCAACACTGTGCTGTGGGCCTGCTCAACAGGGCCCTTGTACTTTCAGTAGTTAAATTGAGCAGATATGTAATTTAACAACTTGAATAGTACTGAATCCATTGAGACTCAGTGAATGGGAGAGGAATCTTCATTAAACTTCAGCTGCCATTCTAGAACTCAGCCACAGTGACCATCAGCTTCTTGACCTTCACTATGCAGTTAGTCTGTTTCTTTGAAACTTTTTCTCTGCTCTTGGGAGCCTTCAATGTTTTTGCATCCTTCCTCAGATCTGAATCTCTGCACAATCCTGATTCTGAGCTCTGCAGCATCTCCTTCCTCCTCCTGATTTGCCAACTGTTAGTCGGCATTGAGACCTCGTATCACCAACAGATATGGGAAGCACCAGAGCTAAAATTTCAACTGTCACAGCAAAGTGTCAGAACATTTTTCTTTAGCTTGGCAACATAAAAACATCCTTCTAGACCCCATCAATGTCAAGAACATGCACTTACTTGGCAATTGCAGTTCAATTGTGTGTGCATCCTATAGTTTTCTTATTTTCCAACTTTTCTAACTTTTTTCTTTTGCAATACCTATATTCATTTTTACCACTAACCTATTAAAACACGTCTCAACTCTGTAAACATGTTGGTAGAGCTGGTATTTTTTTCTCTCTGTGGATTTACTTATATCCTTCAGCTACCTACTTGAATGCTGTTGTGCAGTGACACCAGTGTGGTCCAGTGACTCCAAAGTTTCATTGTCTCTACCAGCAGAGATTGCACTGAGTGTCAAACCACCATCACACACCATCATGCACTTCATGCATTATTTTTGTTAACTCCATCATCATCATTTTAAAATAATAATAAATAAATAATAATAATACATAATAAATAATAATAAGAATAAAAATAATAAATAAAAAGAAACTATATTTGGAGTAGGAGTGGGATCTGAGGAGGAGTAAGGAGCGGATCCATCCTGCTCTGTCCTTTCTTCAACATGTTGTTGTTTATTGTACTTGTCTGTCAATCACATAGTAACCACACTCTGATATATACACCGCTTTATGGTTGGTTTTCCTTATAATGAGACCATCATTTAAAACCAAATTTTGGGATATCTGAGACAAACAGAACAAAGTGTTCCATGTTTTTATCCATTATCAAATATTTTTCATACAGCCCAAATCATAACACCATGCTGCAACTGCAGCCTCAAGGACAAAGACATTTGCATAACATGGTAAGATGGTTTAAAATTACATTCACTAGAATCAAAGAGCTTCAAGAGTTTAAACATTTGTGAAGCTGCATGAAAAACTTATTCACAAGGTATTCAATTTCTAATTCATCCCCATAAACACCAAACATACCTGCCATGTGATGATTTTTTTTTTCTTTCATTTCATGTGGAGAGACATTTCATCTTCTTCTACCAGATCTACTTCATATTTGTTATAATATTATACCATCTTCTAACCAGAGGTTGCTTCGATAAAGTGTAGATGATGTGAACTGCATGGCTGCCATGGCAACAGAGGACCACTGGCCATCCGGTCTCCAGATGTCTTTGAAATGGTCGGTGTGCATTTGCTTCAAACAGCACATCACACAGTTAGCCCTCTGAAGTATCCCTGGACTTACCTTTCATCTCACACTAAATAAATCTTCCTTTTTAGCTGACAGGAGGAGGAGAAGAGGAGGAAAACAACAATCAGGGGGCTGGGTGTGCAAATATTCTCAACTACAAAGGAAACTATTTGAATTATAATGGCCATTTTGCTTTGATTGATTTGTGCACTTTGCCATCCAACACAGTATGTGACTGGGCTGGCAGGATTATTATTTCAACCTGTTGTATGCCATAATGCCATTTTTTTTATCTTTTCTGAGTAATCATTTATGCAAATCGATTTTAGTTGGCGCAGCCCATAGAGCTACAACACATACATAATGTATGGTAGGCCTGTGAGCTCAAGACACAATAACTTAACCTTGAGGAGTCTTGGGGATATTCTGAATGCTTTGTGCTTTAATTATCAACATAGGGTATGAGAGCTAATAGCCTATATCAGGATAAAATAAGGCGCTGTATGGCATTGTATCCTCAGGGTGTTAGGGGTTGCTAAACTGTGCAAAGTTGGGCAGCCTGTTCACCACATTTGACTTTCAGCTTTGTCCATGGCTCGTAGATTACAGTAATGTTTATGGATGGCAGTCAAATACAGTCGACAAACTCCCCTTCCTTACTTGTGTTAACGTACTGCTCCACTGGCATCGCTCTGCGTCACGCTACTGTCTGTCAGTTGAGTGACATTCCACCTTATTTTTGGTCCTCTATGGAGGCACACGGGCTTCTTCACCACCTGTGCCTGATGCAAAGGCTGTTAAATTGAAAACCACACCGAGGAACAGCTCAGGCTGCCTTATTATTGGCTGCCAGCTGGCAGCGTGGAGTGCCCACTTCACCTCATAACACAGGCCTCAATCAGGTACAAATGTCCTGCAATGTTCCCCCTCCACACACACACACACACATACATACTTCCACACCATCTGTTCGCAGTTATTCTGATTTGTATCTTTTTAACAAGGAGGCTTAACCAGTAGTTTGACTCACATGCATGGGTAACAAGAGCAGAGGAAATGTTTGTCTGTGTGGCAGCACAAAAGTGTGTCTGTCTGAGAAACACATGGGAGGGAAAAAGAAAAAAATCCCAAAAGAAGTCAGTCAATTGGAAGCTTTTAATGAAATGACACTCAGGTAGAGACTTTTTCCCCGGTGCACATTATTGGAAGGTCAACATATGAGCCAGGAACATAGAGACCTGACTCACCAAGAAAAAAAGAAGCTGACTCATTCTCAGACTTTTTAGATTTAAATGGTTGCACAGATGGGCTGTGTAATGAAAAATTCCTGTGGTGTCACAGATTTACCTCTTATGACTGCATTTATGGGTCAGAGAAAGTTTTTATTTCCCCAAAACTCTTTATTCTCCCCAATTTAACATGAGGGAACCGAATCGGTGAATACCTGCTGCCCTATGATAGATTATATATATATATATATATATATATATATATATATATATAAGCTTCTACTGTATAGAATCCCACATGTTTCAAGTGAATACAACTAAACATGCCATGACAACAATGGCAGGCTCAGTGGAGGCAAACCTGCCAATGAAAATATAATTGTTAGTTTTAGGTGAGTAAACAAAAAAAAAAAAAAAAAAACACAACTATGAAGATTATGCCAATACAACCAATGACATTCTACACCCTTGTCCTTTAGCTGTGTGCTCACAGCTCATTCATAATTAAATGTTAGTACTTGTTTGTTTACAAGCGGAGTCTCTTAATATGCATGATTTCATCTTTTCTGTAAATAAAATGTTTGTGCACTCCAGGTGGTGCATATACAATCGGACACAGGAGAACATGCAAAACAAACAAAATAAGTTTTAAAAAAATATATACGTGGGGATTTTTTTTTTTCAATTACAAGGCAAAAAAAGAAACTAAAAAAAACATGACTGCTGTATCGTTGATGCATAAAGTGACATATAAATAGTAAAAAATGAATAAAATGTTCACCTCTGCTGCTTCTGATCATCCTTCAGCTCTGTGAATGTGAAGAACAGTGAGATAGCCCGGACTGGGTATACTGGTTATACCATACACTGAAATCATGTGGGCTGGTTATAGTGATTAGATTTTACAGAGAGTAAATCGATGAAAGTAAACAACTGAAAAACACCTATTTTATTACATATTGCACATTAAGCTTTTAAGTTACAAATTTTTAGCTAGATAAATAAATATGTGTGCAAATTTGGAACAAACTTCCTGAATGGGATTTATTGATTGTCAATAACTGTCTGTGACTGCTGTGTTTATAAGGAAATACTAATTCATATATCCATGGGCAATGATTCAGGTTCAATTCTGATGAAATCATGCTTGTATGCACAGTTTCAGAACAAATGCCTACACACTGTTTGTGAAGGAGGCCCATTGGAAGCACTTTACTGATACACAATGTATACAACCACCAGGTTTGGCTCTTTGCCTCTTGTCTAAACCAGTTATCTTTTAATGTTTACCTCTCCTAAGCTATAGTCAAATTAATTTACTTGTTAACAAGTGTGTCTTCATATTGTAGCCATTAAAATGCTGCTGTCTCCTTAAGTAAATATGTGAACAAGTGCACACTAACAGTATCCACAAATGGGCCGGAGGATTATAAGGCTTTAAATATCTCACTGTGCTTACTCCTAATTAATGGTGATAAAGGCTGTTACAGTGTGGGGCTCTGTCTGCATTTCCATTAGGAAAATGTTGGGTGAGCATTAGATCTAGAGCCATCTGTGAAATCCATTACTAAAAAACAGATAATTGCACTTGGAGTATATGTGCTGTGAATTATGAATGTTGGGAATTAAATTAATGACACTTTAACCTAAAGCTAGAATATTTGTCTGTGCAGTGCATGTGTGTTATTGCTGCTGTCTACCTGTTGATCTTGAGACATCAGCATTTGTTCTGCCACGGTCCGGAGGCAAATGATGCAACTGGAGGATATCTACAATTTAAAACAAGAAATACTTGTAAACACTTGATTTAAACAGTGTGTACTGTGTCTTGGCTATCTGTTATCCAGCTTATCTTTTTTCTTTCATCACCAGCAACCATATTCTGTTCTTACTGTATAATTTTCCTGCAGCTCAAAAGCAAAAATTGCCTAAGGTGTAATTTTTTTGTATGGTTTGCTTAGAGGGAGCTTCTCAGGTAGCAAAATGAAACTTCTGGCCCTGGATCCTCGGCCTAGCTCTGGCCAACAGATGGGCAGAGTGTAGCTGTTATGCAAATGTAATCTCTGGTATCTGCAAAATGTTTTATATTAGTCCAGATGTGGAGGCAGCATGTAACAAACTGTATGTGAACCAGTTAACTATGCTGTACTTAAGACGAAAACAAACATGATTTTGGATTTTCTCTGCTACCTTCTTTGCCTGGCTTTTTGTGGGCTTTTTTTGGGCAATATCATGATTGAACTTCTGTGTTGCATTTGAAGTCCTGTGGGCCTGAACTGGCCTAAAAAACATCCCCTACATCTTCATTTGTTTTTGTGAGAGTAGTTTAAAAAATTACTTTAAATTTCACACATTTCAGACTTCAGAAGTGAAAAAGAAAGGACTTTAGAAAAAAATCTCTATGAAGTTGTTCATCAACTGTTTGAAAATTACATAAATTGTTGGTGATTTTGGCATCCAAAGATGAGGACTGTTGGCCTTGCTTTCTCTCCAACCCTAGTGTATCCAATATACATACGGCAAGCAAAACGCAGCACATTTGGCATAAACATTCACTTAGGAAGTGAGAGGAAATTATTATATTATTGTGCTCACAGCTAAATATGACCTCATGAAACTCTTTTTAGCCAACTCAAGACTTTGCACTGTATAATGACATTCTTTTTTTCTTTTTTGAGATATTGATGTTAAATCCCTGAAGCTAATTTTAACAGAACCTGAGGGTCATTAGTCCAATAGATTTACACAACACAAAGTAAAACAGTGACACATGGTCGAAACACAAAGGGATTCATTTGGATTTAGACAGCAAATGTAACATCAGAAGAGCTTGGGCTTAATCTCAGATTCAGCTGAACATTCAGATGTATTTTGACTATATCTCTTCGACTGGTGTTGGAGCCAGTATGGACATGACTACAGTCTCTTTCAGTGGAGTCTGATTAAGAGAGGGCATAGTCTTCCAGGGCTGGATTCCAACCCTGAGTTACACCATTATTTAGGGGATTTACATAGTGACTGTAATGCTAGTGATCAGGTAGATACTGCTCAGTGACAGCCATCTTGTCTTTGTTTCTGAACAAAACCTTGATAGTTCTGCCAACCATTGGCATTCTATGTGTTTTGCACTTTGTCATATTTTTGCATCTAAAATAAGCGAGAGGTTTAGTGATGAGTTGGAGACATTCTGACTGAGAATTATTTCTGGTCAAATCAACACTCCAACAAAAACGAAAAAACAACAACTTAAAATCTCCTCGTTTTCAGGAATGGAGAAAAAGAAAAATTCTGAAGTAGATGGCTGTCAGGCTTCATTTCTGTCACACAACTGTAGCAGCTTCATCTGAACTCTGAACTAAACAAGCAGAGTGCAGCTAAGGCGAGTAAGTAGGGTGTGTAGGCCATCAGTACTCAGACAAAATGTCACCATAGGACGGCACACACACATACACAAAAACACACACCCCCTGCTGCGTCACTCTGCTGGGCAATGATCCACGCTGACATCTTGTATGAGAAGGTTGTCCCCTATAACTCTTGTCCATGTCCATTCTTCTGTTAATGCACTAACACAGGTCTGGTCACACAGTGAACCAGCAATGCTGAGAAACAGTTATTCACAGGGGCTCAGTCTCTTAGTTGATCCATGCAGCTGTAAATCTCTGCTCCTTTGTGGACAGTTCACAGGTTAAATGCAAGTGAATGGTGAAATGCAGCTAATGGCCTTACTTCTTGATAGCTTCCTCTAATTTGGGTTCTCTGACTCCCAAATGCTGAACTCAATGCTAAAAAACATTCACACATATTTACTTTCTGAGCAAATCAATTAATCTGGGTGATTCAACCAGAATGAAGCAAAATGTGAAAACGCTGGCTTGACCAGGCCATCATTGAAGACAATTTTTTAAGGGACCAAGTGGAATTGAATTTCCTTTCTTTTTAATTTTTTTCTCCGTTGCT
Source organism: Echeneis naucrates (assembly GCF_900963305.1). NCBI lineage: Eukaryota > Metazoa > Chordata > Actinopteri > Carangiformes > Echeneidae > Echeneis > Echeneis naucrates. The sequence goes on along the minus strand of NC_042531.1, from coordinate 21,090,414 downwards.
ATTGAGGATGACTGCAAGCATGCCCCTCCCTGTCGATGTTCCTATTTTACCTTGAGTCTGTATGTGTGTGCGGTGTGTGTCTCTGCCTGGGTGTAACTGTCCTACTTCCTCTCTCCTGTCAACTCACCGACACAGCTAATTCCACAAGCCACCTCCCGCTGCCTAAATACATGGTCCTACTCTCCAGTCATCCAGGTCGCTGTTTCACTCCCAGTGGTCAACAGCCAAATCGTGACACTAGTCTTTGCCTTGTTTGCTCCTTACCCTCATCCGCTGTTTCCTGAGCTTCAGTACAACATGATACTCTACTTTTAAACTCCAGTCTCAGTTGGTGCCTTTTTCGTTGTCTGGTCAGTTCCTGTCCTCGTCCTTCACCTCCATTTCTGGTGCTAGATCACTCTGCCTTGTTGATACAATATGATGTTAACGCCTTTGAAAGGATTACTTCAATTCTGGCACAAGTGTCCACTAGAACTAAAGGTCAAGGTCAAATTAATCACATAAATTGTTGATTTTGGCTTTTTGAATGCAACATCTTGGGCCCCAAGCAGGGGAACTCGAAGGCTCACTGCCTGTTTTCCGTCAACACTGAAGGAACAATCAAGGAATCATATCGATCTCTCCCCTGTCCTCCCCCTGTATTTCTAATCCTCGCTATTCTTGCTGTGCAACTAAACTGGTTACATTTGATCTTTTGGTGCACGCGTCTGCAATGCAAATTCAATTTTTTATATTATTAACTGTAACAGTCACAGTATTAAACCTTGTGACATCAAAAAAAAAAAAAAAAAACAATTCTGAGAGCAAAAGGGGGAGTCTAAATTATTTAGCTTACATGTTTTACACTAATTCAGACTCTGGGAGGTGTGGGGCTAAACACACAAAGAATCAAAGTATAAAGCAATAACATTTGACTATGAATATGCTTTTGTCCATCAGCTCAACTGCTGGCTTTTTGAAGGATCAGCTCAACCAATGGTCAAACTAAGCTCAATGCACATCCATAAATCTCTCTTCAGAGTGCTGGCTCAGTATTAGACTCTTGTTTAGGACTGAACACATCTCTCAAGGCCAGAGTACACTGAAAACAGCCGAGTTATACTTTCTGTGAAGTGCATGCATACCACTGCTTTTACTTGTTATTCGACAGTATGAAGAGTACATTAGCTGACGGCACAGGAGGAATTTGGGTGTTCTTCAGTCACATCTACAGAATATGATGATATCATTGGACATTGGCCTTTATTTATCTCTCCATTTATCAATTTTTGAAAGTAATTTTGTTGCTACACACTAATTGATGAGCACATTTGTTAGTCGCAACCTAGAGTTTTTTATTTATCTATCTAGTTATTTTGCAGTTGCAGTTTAAACTGGGTTCCCAAATGCCAAGAGCCCAGAGGGACTATTATACCACCACCAATAATTCCACATGTACACGCCATGACAAAATAATGCCGCCTCTCCAAACACACAAAGAAAATGGCAATTAATTTAGAATTTTAGCCCCTCCCCCAAGCCGCTCAACCTCACTCCTCCTCTCTTTAACATTCAACATGATTGTTTTCCATCTATATAATTGTAACCAAGTTAGTTTGAGAAAGCTGTCACGGGTCTCTGTGGGATGTCTTTTGTGCATCAATAATATACACATCGATGGCACTGTTGATGGACATCCAGCCATAACACAAGCAGACCAGGCCTGAAGCAGTCTGGTTGATTCTTTAGAAACAACTACATTAAGCTTTCTTTCAGACTCATACAGAGTTTCTACTTATTTATTTGGCAGATAGTCAGTGTTTGTATGATGAAATGCTATTTTGCAACATTATGTAGTAGCCTACATATGTATATTCCCATACAGAGGCAGCAGGGCAGCATAGTGGTTCATGCTGTTCCCTCATAGCAAGAAGGTTGCGGATTGGGTTCCTGGGTTTGCATGTTCATCCCGCATTTGCTTGGGTTTCCTCCGAGTACTCAGGTTTCCTGCCAAAGTCCAAAAACATGCATTTCAAGGTTGATTGGTTACTCTAAATTACTCTAAATAAAGGGATGAGTGTGAGCGGTTGTTCATCTATGTGTATCTCTGTGTGTTGGCCCTGTGATGGTCTGGCGACCTGTCCAGTGTGAGCTGGGATTGATTCCAGCACCTCCCACATCCCAGAAATGGATAAGTGCTAAAATTGCCTGTACTGGTCAGGGATTTTTTTTTAACTGTCTGGAGCTCAACTGATTTTGCAATGTTTCCACAGTGATAATTACAGCATCATTGACCAGCAGTTTTCAGCACAATCACTGACCCTTCAAGGAGCCATGTCATTGTGTTTTAAAGTTCACCTCTGAGTGTATTTGTTTTTTCCTGGTCCTTTTGCTTGTTTTCTCTGTTCAGTTAGAAATTTAGCATGAAACTGTCAAATTTAAAAATGTTGTTGCTTGAAACAGTAAAACAAATAGACCAACCTGTGAATTAGCATTCCAACTACTAGAAACTTTTGCAACCTGTTCAGTAGTGCATATTTGTATTTATTTTGATGCATTAAATGTAGTCTGAACTCGCTCATAGAAGTTCCATAGTTACCATAGTCATAACATAGTTACGACTGGATTATTTTCATACTGAAGAGAATTTAGAAACAATATGATTCTCACGCAAGTTTTGACTGAAAATGGTTTCAACATGTCTGCAGGGGTTCTTAAATTTGTTGATTTGTTTTTGTTTTTGTTTTTGTTTTTTTTTTTTTTTGTTTTTTTTTTTTTTTTTGGGGGGGGGGGTTTCAGTGATGGAAAATTAACTATGTGGAAAAATTGTTTAGTCCACCATGTCTTTTAACCCAATCTAAATTTTCTCTCTGCAGATGGAGCTCAGCTGTCATTATATATTACCATCTGATGATCAAAATACTGACTGATTTTTTCTCAGGCACTAAGTTAGAGGATTTAATGACTCCTGAGGAATGAGGCTTAAAGCCTTGGAGAAGATTTTATTGTCACTGTGTGCTCCAAAGGCCATCAACAAGTTTGCACTCTTAATTATACAACACTGGCATGACTTCTGCTACCATGAGAACCATTTGAACAGATTTGTTGGTGATCGACTTTGGTCAATCTTTGGTTCCATTGACCAAAAATTCCCCCTGTGAGGAAGTTACTGTATATGTTTTTTTTTAGCATATAACAGTCACTAATTTGGCCTTGTGTTAAAAACAAATGTGAGCAGTTGTATTATGAATGTGGTTCTATACTGTGTATGTCAGCACAGGGAGGGAAGAAGTTAACAGATACATTTCTGAAAGCAGCTACACCCGCACAACACATTACGACTTGGTCCATATGTTAAATGCCATATCTGGTTACGTTGAGGATGAAAGAGTAAATTATGGAAACGACCAGCTGCTGTGTCATAGCCCTGACTGTGTTTAATGATGAAGTTTAAAGATAATGTAATGCATGTCAATGTGTAAGATGAATGAGGTTTGAGGACAGTTATGCCCTATTATACCCCTGGGTGAGTCAGAATACCAAAGACATTTACACAGAACAAATTGACTCTTTTGTGTGTGTGTGTGTGTGTGAGAGAGAGAGAGAAAAGTCATTTGATTGAAATTGATGAAATTGAAAAATTATGCATGAAACATGTTCCTGAAAGCATGTGTCTCAGAAAGGCATATGTTATGAAGTGACGGATCGAAATACAGGGCTTTTAAGTCTGTTAAAGACATAACATGGGAACAAACAAGAACACCCATCTTCCATTTTCCTCGACATTCCCGTGCATATACTGTAAATGAAATAGTTTCCTAGTTATTTATTGTTTGAATTTTATTTGAACGTATGACAACACCAATCATATTAGATTTTTTCTTCTTACCAAAGTGTGTTAAGATTTAAATAAATTCTAGAACATGCTCTTCAAAAAAAAACAGCTAAAGTCTGGTAGCTCTCAATTTTTACAAAATTTGACTTTATTTTTGTTGTATTTTAATTATTTTTAAGCAATTGCTGATGGATATTTCTGTGGCGAGGAAATGGAGATATAACCCCTTTCTGCTATCATTCATTATGGGAAATGTTAACTCTCTACCACACAAACATGATGAGATGTCGATATTGGTGAAGACTCAGAAAGTATACCGTGAGTGCAACCTCATATGTTTGTGTTTGCTGAAACCTGGATGAATCAAAACATCTCTTGATTCCTGTGTTGAACTACCTGGCTTCACTCTCATATAGTTGGACAAAGACACTAAAGCTAGTGGAAAGAAGAAGGGAGGAGGACTGGCTTTCTTACTGTCAAGGAGAAGATATGCTGTCCAGATACTGAATTATTGGCAGTTAGTACGAGACCATACTAAGACCATACCAAGAGAATTCAGTCATATCATAACAATACTTGTGTACATTCCAACCAAGGCAACTGCTGAAGTTCCATGTGAAGTTCTCCATGAAACTGGTGCCAGGGTACAGACTAAATATCCTGAGGTACTTGCATTAATATCTGGAGATTTCAACCCCTGCTGACTGGATAATCTTTCGGTTTTTTTTATATATATATATATATATATATATATATATATATATATATATATATATATAGGGGATCAATAAAGTTATATCTATCTATCTAAGTCTAGACATGCTAACATTATATTAGCATTACACATGGAAATTCAAGTCTAAGGTGACATTAACCAACTTGTAGTGTAGTTATGGCTGGCAGGAGGTGTCGTATTTGTTGACTGGCCTGTGGAAGATATAGAAGATGTGATGGCAAGCTTCACAAGTCTTGTGGTTACCAATGACAACATTGTTAGTTTCTCTTATGTGATCAGGAGTGACTCCAACTTAAGGCTGGGCCATGTGTTGTGAGACCCTCAAGAAATGACTCAAATAATGCATTCAAAAGGCCAACAACATGTTTTTTGAGACCACCTAAACCTTGAACTTTGACCACCAACTTCTAATTAGTTCAACCTTAGGTCCAGTTAGTGTTTCTACCAAATTTGAAAAAAGTGCTGTCAGGTGTTTAGGACCAAAAGTCAGTGTTTTACCTCCAGCTCTGGCTGTCACCAGCATAGAGTCACAAAAAGTGTAATTTCTCAAAGAAAGCACAAATAACTTTCAGTTCATGTAGCAGAACTACAACATTGTCTTGACTATTTCACAGTCTGAAATAGACAATTCATGCCCATGCATATGAAAGCAATAGACTGAATTACTCTGAGATTTGGGTGTTTTGTGAGCAGTGGCATATGTGGACTAAAGGCTCTATTCTGAAGCACAGATGAGGAGTGGTCCACAGGGATTTTGAGTTCATTGTAATTCAACATCTCCAGATTTTTTTCATTTTCAGTGTTCTAGTCCTCGTACCCAGCTGAAGTGACATCACTCCAGGCGATTTATCAGATGTCACACAGCTCCCAACGGAGTAAAAAAAATGCTTTATACAACTTTTCTCGAATATGAAGTCATACTCTCCAAGACCTGTAAACAGACTTTGATGTGTAAAGTTCCCCTTGCACCAAAGTGCGTTTGTTGCCTCAGGAAATATAAACCCTGCACACCTCCTCAGAACTTCTGGTGCAGCGGAACATAATGTGCTGAAATATTTCAACATGCATTGAAAATTAGTTGTCCAGGTCAGACACCATCAGTGTTCAGCTACAGTAACCTCCCATTTCATTTTAGGGGTCCTCTTCTATAGGTGGTTTCCACACCAGGCGGTGTCCTGGTTTGATTGGTTCAGCTTTAATCCAATCAAATCAGATTTATTTATATAGCACCAAATCATAACAACGTTACATCAAGGTCACATCTATATACACTTATTTAAAGTGATCCTGGAAACTCCAAAGACAGTTGGATATGTATCCCAACCAGTCTCCCAACCTGAACTACCCCTGCTATGCAAAGTTGGTATAATGATGGTAATAAGTACTTCCTCAACATGAGGAGAATTTTTTGTTGCCATGGTGTAAGGTTTAGCACCACTGCCTCACAGCAACCAGGTTCTCAAATCAAATCAAATCAGATTTATTTGTCTAGCGCCAAATCATAACAAAGTTACATCAAGGCACTTTACATATAGAGCAGGTCTAGACCAAACTCTTCATAAATTTATTTAAAGAGACCCAACAGATCCCCCGATGAGCAAGCACTTGGCAACAGTGGCAAGGAAAAACTTCCTTTAAGAGGCAGAAACCTCGAGCAGAACCAGGCTCAGGGGGGGGGCGGCCATCTGCCTCAACCGGTTGGGTTGAGAGAGAGAGAGAGAGACAGGCAGGCAGGCATTGGAGGGTGGGTGTAGGCAGGAACATGTTGTTGCATGAAGTTCATGGAGTTGAGCTGTAATACAGAATTCATGCTATATGGGACCAGCAGGTGTTGCAGGAACATGGGATGGAGATGAGTCACCACCTGCAGGATGAGGACAGGGAGAGAGAGGAGAGGAACTGGGAGAGACAGAGACTTTGGCAGAACATGGTTAGTAAATGCAGTATAAATGCTTAGAACTGGGTGAAACTGTTGTTTTTTTTTTTGTTTTTTTTTTAAGAAGGATGGTTTTTATCAGCGCATGCAAGGAGGGAGTTAGAGAGAAAGAGGGAGAGAGGGTGACAGGGAGAGACAGAGACCGAGAGAGAGAGAGAGAGAGAGAGAGAGAGAGAGAAGCTCAGTCCTTCCCCCAGCAGCCTATAGGCCTATAGCAGCATACCTAAAGAGTAGAGGACTTTTTAACTGTACGCTCTGTCATACAGGAAAGTTTTAAGCCTGGTCTTGAAAGTTACTAAAGAGTCCGCCCCCCGGACCGATGCTGGGAGTTGGTTCCATAGAAGAGGAGCCTGATAACTGAACGATCTGCCTCCAGATTTACTCTTGGAGACTCTAGGAACCACAAGTAAACCTCCATCTAGAGAGCGGAGTGGCCTGCTAGGACAGTAAGGAACTATGAGCTCTCTGAGATACGATCGAGTTTGGCCATTAAGAGCTTTATACGTTAAAAGAAGGATTTTGAATTCTACTCTATATTTTACCGGCAGCCAATGAAGAGCAGCTAACACGGGAGAGATGTGATCTCTTTTCCTAGTTCCTGTTAATATTCGTGCAGCAGCATTCTGAATTAACTGAAGGCCTTTTAGAGATTTGTTTGGACATCCAGATAGTAATGAGTTACAGTAGTCCAGCCTAGAAGTTACAAATGCATGGACTAGTTTTTCTGCATCATCCTGAGAAAGGATGTTTCTGATTTTCCTAATGTTTCTCAGGTGGAAGAAAGCTGCCCGACTAACTTGTTTTATGTGAGGGACAAAGGACATGTCCTGGTCAAAAATTACTCCAAGGTTTCTTACAGTGGAGCTGGAGGCCAAAGTAATGCCGTCCAAACTGATGAGATGATTAGATAGTATTTTTCTGAGGTGCTTAGGACCGAGTACAATAACTTCTGTTTTGTCAGAGTTGAGAAGTAAAAAATTTCCAGTCATCCAGACTTTTATGTCTTCAAGACATGCCTGCAGTCTGACTATCTGACTGACTTCATTTGGCTTCATTGATAGGTACAGCTGAGTATCGTCTGCGTAGCAGTGGAAATTGATGCTGTGTTTCCTGATAATGTTGCCTAGAGGAAGCAGATAAAGCGTAAAGAGGATTGGTCCAAGTACCGAACCCTGCGGGACTCCATGACTGACTACAGTACATGAGGAGGAGCTGTTGTTTACATGAACAAACTGATGTCTATCTGATAAGTAGGATTTGAACCACTTTAGTGCAGTTCCTTTAATTCCAATTTCATGTTCCAGTCTCTGTAGTAAAATATTATGATCTATGGTGTCGAATGCAGCACTAAGATCTAGAAGGAGAAGTATGGAGGCTGATCCATCGTCTGAGGCCATTAGAATGTCATTGGAGACTTTAACCAGCGCTGTTTCTGTGCTATGATGGGCTCTAAATCCTGACTGAAACTCTTCAAACAAACTGTTGTCATCCAGATGCTCGTGTAGTTGTTTTGCTACAGCTTTCTCAATGATTTTAGAAATAAATGGAAGGTTCGATATGGGTCTATAGTTTGCCAAAACATCTGGATCAAGATTAGGCTTTTTAAGCTGGGGTTTGATGACCGCAGTCTTAAGTGCCTGAGGTACATAACCCAGAAATAAAGTCAGATTAACCAAATCTAGAATGAACGGCTCAATTACATAAAAGATCTCTTTAAAGAGGCTAGTTGGTACTGGGTCTAATAGACAGGTTGACGGTCTGGATGATGAAACTATAGAAGCTAGCTCTGAGAGATTTAGAGGTGAGAATGATTCCAGATGTAAAAGAGGCGCCGCAGCTGATTCAGCAGTTGCCGTCTTCAGAAGGGGATTTTTATCTAACGTAGGCAAGAGCTGATAAATTCTTTCTCTGATCGTGAGAATTTTGTCTGAAAAAAAAAAAAAACTAATAAAAATCATTACTGCTTAGAGCTAAGGGGATCACTGGTTCAACTGAGCTATGGCTCTCTGTCAGCCTGGCTACAGTGCTGAAGAGAAACCTGGGGTTGTTCTTGTTTTCTTCTATGAGTGCTGAGTAATATGAACTTCTAGCACTGCGGAGAGCTTTTTTATACGTTTTTAGGCTGTCTTTCCAGGCTCTGTGAGACTCTTCTGACTTACTGGAATGCCAGTTTCTTTCTAATTTCCTTGATGTCTGCTTCAAGGTACGGATTTGGTAACTATACCAGGGAGCCATCCTCCTCAGATTGAATACTTTCTTTTTTAGAGGGGCGGCATTATCAAGATTCGAACGCAGTGTGGCCATAGTGCTAGTCACAAGGTCATCAACCTGCGTATGGGAGAAATCCTCATTTAAATTTAGATATGGCATTGTTGGGAATGATGACCAAATGTTCTCTTTAAATTTAGCCACAGCAGCTTCAGATAAACATCTTCTATAGCTGAATTTATTCCTCAATGCTGTGGAGCCCATTAAAGTAAACTCAAATGTAATAAGGTAATGGTCAGACAGGAGAGAATTTTGGGGAAGAATTGTTAGCTTGTCAATTTCAATGCCATAAGTTAGAACAAGATCAAGGATATGATTGTAAAAGTGAGTGGGTTCATTCACATGCTGGGAAAAGCCAATTGAGTCTAGTAGGGAAAGAAACCCAGAACTAAGGCTGTCGCTTTCTACATCAACATGTATATTGAATATCTATATTGATATTGTATATCTCCCAGAATAATGATTTTATCTGTACTAAGTACTAACTCTGATATAAACTCAGAAAACTCTGATAGGAATTCTGAGTACGGACCAGGTGGACGGTATACTGTAACTAACAGAACTGGTTTTTCACCTTTCCAGTCCGAGTGGGAGAGACTAAGAGTGAGGCTTTCAAAAGACCTGCAGCCAGATTTTGGTCTGGGGTTGATTAATAGGCTTGACTGAAATATTGCAGCCACCCCACCTCCTCGACCTGTGGTACGAGGGATATGAAAGTTAACATGAGTTGGGGGTGTAGCTTCATTAATGCTAACATACTCATCCTGCTGCAGCCACGTTTCAGTTATACAAAATAAATCAATATGGTGATCAGCTATGAGATCGTTAACTAGTAGAGATTTTGATGATAATGATCGAATGTTCAACAGTCCACATTTGATCGCAGTGTTATTTGAGACTAAATTTGTGGCTGTTTTAATTACAGTTAGGTTTTTGTTTTTAGCTCCTCTTTTGTTCAGTTTGGGTTTATTAACTTTTCTAAATTTAGGTGGTCGGGGGACAGACACGGTTTCTATAGACCTAAACATAGACAGAGACTCTATTCTATTCTCGGCAGATGACCGCTCTGACTGAGGCGCAGAGGAGCGTGTTAAACTGCGGCTCTGCCTCCTGGTCTCGACCCGGGATTGTCAGGGTTTTGGATTTCTAATAAAATCGGCCATATTTCTAGAAATGAGAGCGGCCCCGTCCACGGTGGGATGGACACCATCTCTCTAATTAGACCAGGTCTCCCCCAGAAAGACTTCCAGTTATCTATGTAGCCCACGTTGTTTTCGGGACACCACCTCGACAGCCAGCGGTTAAATGACGACATGCGGCTGTCAATGTCATCACTGGTCCGATTGGGGAGGGGGCCGGAGAAAACTACAGTGTCCGACATCGTTTTAGCAAAAGTACACACCGATTCCACATTAATTTTTGTGACTTCCGACTGGCGAAGTCGGGTGTCGTTACTGCCGACGTGAATAACAATATTAGCATATTTACGTTTACCCTTAGCCAGCAGTTTCAGATAAGACTGGATGTCGCCTGCTCTGGCCCCCGGGATACACTTCACTATGGCCGCCGGTGTCGCTAACTTCACGTTCCTCAGAATAGAATCACCCATCACTAGAGTCGGCTTTTCAGCGGGTGTGTCGCTGAGAGGGGAGAACCTGTTGGAAACGTGAACTGGTCGGTGGTGAACCGGGGGCTGCTGCCTACGACTATGCCTCTTGTCTCGGACAGTCACCCAGCCGCCCTGACTAGATCCCGGCTGCTCGGGAGCCACTGGGGGGGAGAAAACTATCTTAGCTGCCGTATGAGCTCGTCTAGGTTGGTCCGCACCGGCTACGGGGGGGGCTAACTACACTAGCATAAGTTGGGCTAGCTAAAGTGCGGAGCCGGGATTCTAACTCATTAATCTTCGCCTCCATTTCTACCATCATCCTACATCTATGACAAGAGGTGCTATCATAAAAGGAGGCAGAAGAATAACTACACATGAGGCACAGAGAACAGGAGAGGAGAGGAGGAGGAGAAGGAGGAACAGAGTGTGGAGACAGAGAGCTAGAGGACATTGCTAATCGGGTAGTTTGATTAGCGGAGGAACAGAAACGGTTATAAACTATGGAGAAAGGGGAGATATTGACTTCTAAAACCTAGTGTTGGTGTGAAAATAATTTTCTGCCTGATTACTCGAGTGAATTAGGAAATAATAGCAGAAGAACAGTGGAAACAACACAAGCACAATAGAGAGCACAACCGCCAGTGACCGGAAATGACGCAACACGCTTACCGCTTACGGTTCTGGGCTGGTTCTTCCTGTGTAGCTTGCATGTTCTCCCTGTGCTTATGTGGGTTCCCTCCAGGTTATCCAGCTTCCTCCTGCATTCCAAATAAAGCACATTTGATGGTGACTTTGAATAGAAGTAAAAAAAAAACAACAATGAATAGACGGTATAATGAATACTAATAGATTGTTCCAATAATGACAACATGGTTAATTGTGGGTAATGGTCATTAATAATATAAATAAAATGGCAGGTTTAAGACAGGAATCCTCCAACATTCTGTTATGTCATATTCCTGTTTTTGAATCCCATTGAACACTGTCAGTAAAAAAAGCCAATGGTTTTCTGCATCCAGCAAGATACAAGGAAACTAACCATTATTTTCCCTACAGGCCAGAAAAAAACTTGTAGAATTTAAATGGAAGGTATGAACAACACCTGGTTGTGTGCAATTATATTAATGTCCTTTCTGTAGACCACATATTTAGAAGTGAAATCATAGAGGACAGAAAAAAGGAGTATGGGTTCAATGATTCTTTTCATGTCACACCATTGGTGATTAATGATAATGACAGTCATCAAGAAATCGATATACTGATGCACCCAAATGAAGCTATATGCTCGAAAAGTGAGTGTGAAATCCAAACGTCACGAAAAAACCACACACAAATACCACAAATACTTGCACATTTAGTATCAGGTAGTCCTGTAATATTGGATTTTCTTTGAGATACACACCCCCACAAAGATTACCTCTTTGGCATTCCCTATCTGAAGTGAACCCGCTCTTCCATCCACTAAATGCCCATGCAGCCTCACACTGACCATCACAGCCACCCCTTGTTCCAGAAAAAAAAAAAAAAAAAAAAGCAGCTTCAAATGTAATTTAACAACAACACCAATAAACCTCAATTTTATTCCCCAGAGACACAACCGTGTGCATCCCACCAGCTAAGGGAGATTGTGTGGTTATTCTGCTCGGAAGATTGTTTTGATGCACTTTATTTCATGGGTTCACGTGGCACTGTCACTTTTTTAGATGCAAGGTTGGTTTTTGACCTCAGCTGTCTGCCTATGATGCAATTTATGTACAGTGCATCATGCGCAAGCTGGATTGTTCAAAGCAGCTTTTTCATGAACGCAGAGAGATTAGCGTAGAAGAATCTGGAGCGCAAAAACTAAATAAGCTAAAACAGCAAAATCTGTAAAACTAAGTAAGCCAAGACTCAGCTCAACTGAAACAGTACTTGCACCCATGGTGTTTGCCACTGCAGGCAGTGATGCCTGCCATTCACCACCTGGTGCTGTTTTTTTTTTTTTTTTCAATCGTTGGCCTCGACCCAGAGCTGAATTTGCTCTTTGTTTACCCGGTGGTTTCAGTCCAGTGGTTCCTAACCTAGAGGGACCTCTCTAAAACATAGATAAGATAAATGAGGGTAGAATGATAAAGTTGTGCATTTTCAATTTTCTAATGATAAACTGTAGAGAAGTCATGGATGGATGGACAGCAGCTTGTTATAAAGGACCTAAAAATATATATCCAACTCTTGGTAACAGCAATGCACATTGCAAAATGAGTCACCACTCTCCCGGATGAGAAATAAACCCACCTTACATCTAATATATTATCTATATAGATATATAATATATGGACAAGTTGCAGCTCTACTTACCTGTGGTAGTTGTTACACAGGTTTAATGCTCTTGGCTCATTGGCTCCATTTTTAACAAACCCAATTATCTGCTGTCAGATAATTGCAGCAATTAATAGGATTCACCAAGTTCAGCCTGTCAAGTTGCTAACCAGCCACTCTATGGCTCTATGCTTATACTCTTGGCCATTTCAGATCAAGCAAACTTAAATACAAGTTTATAAGATAACTCAGAAGTAAACACAAAATGCAGTTTTAAGTGCCGATTTTATTTATTAAGGGAAAAAAAGTCATCTGAACCTACATGTCCCATGTGAAAAAACAAATTGCCCCCTAAACCTAAGAACTGGCTGAACCACCCTTTGCGGCAATAACTGCAGTCAAGCATTTGCAATAACTGGCAATGAGTCTTTCACATCGCTGGGGAGCATGAACTGCCTTTTTAAGGTCCTGCCACAGCATCTCAATTGGGTTCAGGTCTGGACTTTGACTAGGCCACTCCAAAACACTCATTTTGTTTTTTTGTTTTTTTGTTTTTTTTTTTGCCATTTTGAAGTGGACTTGCTGGTGTGCCTTGGATCATTGTCCTGCTGCAGAACCCAAGTGCGCTTCAGCTTGAAGTCACGAACTGATGGGCAGACATTCTCCTTTATGGTCTTTTTTGTTTTGGAACCCTGCCATACATGCCATTTTTGCCTAGTCTCTTCCTTATGGTTGAGTCATGAACACTGACCTTTACTGAAGCAAGTGAGGCCTGCAGGTGTTTAGATGTTGTTCTGGGTTCCTTTGTGACCTCTTGGATCAGTCGTTGTTGTGCCCTTGAGGTAATTTTTGTAGGCTGGCCACTCCTGGGAAGGTTCACCACTGTACCATGCTTTATTCATTTGTGGATAATGGCTCTCACCGTGGTTCGCTGGAGTCCCAAAGATTTAGAAATGGCTTTGTAACCTTTTCCAGACTGAGACATGTCAATTACTTTTCTTCTTCCCTGCTCCTGAATTTCTTCGGATCGCGGCATGATGTCTTGGGTTCAATATGGCCCACTTCACCTTGTCAGACAGGTTCTATTTAAGTGATCTCTTGATTTGAAAGGTGTGGCAGTAATCACACCTGGGTGTGGCTATGAAATTGAACTCAGACTTCCACAATAATATAATTAATCACAGTTACCTCATCATTTAACAAGCAATTACTTTTTCACACAGGATCATGTAGGTTTTGGATAGTATTTTTTCAGCAAATAAAATCATCACAGAAAAACTACATTTTATGTTTACTTGGATTATCTTTATTTAATATTTAAATTTGTCTGATGATCTGAAACAGTTGAATGTGACACATATGCAAAAAAGTAAGAAATCTGGTAGGGCGCAAATACTTTTTCCCAGCTCTTTACATGTCAGAGTAAGAAGAGGACTGCCAAGCCTTGATCGCAGCTAGCTAGAGGAAACAATTCATCAGATTTAACACTGTCACTAAAACCTGAAATTCTCACCAGCTCAGCTCCAGCCATGTCTAGCTTGTTCCCTCATCCATACTGCTCATACATATTACCCTCAGAGGCTCCACAGAGATCCGATCCTAGATCTCTCCATGTTGCCACCACCAGCTGCTCATCTTCTGAACACTTGGTTTCCCCCCAAACTCCCGTGCAGCTTTCCTCAACCTCAATTCACTTGCACAGATAAAATGGTTGAATTGGTCTTAGCATGTCTTTGTATACATTACGGGTCCATTCTTGGTAATTGCAAACCAAAACATTACATTCATGTTTGCCTGTAACTTCCAATACCCCCTTTACTGCTGTGGAAATCCTGGAGGTTCCTCTTTTTGCAGTTTGTATAATTAATAACACAGTTTTTTTTTTTGTTTGTTTTTTGTTTTTTTTTTCTGTGCAAACATGATGTACTGAGCTTTTTCTAGAATTTGAATGACTCACCTTGAGATACTGGGAACTTATCAGAGGTGCTTCTATGCAGACCAATTCTGTGTGTATACAGCAGCAGATAAACAGCCTCGAATGATGTTCACTGTCAGGTCCGAGATTGATTGTAACCAGTTTATTGCTATGCTCCTTTTTTCCCCTCCTCTTCCCTCCTTTTACTGTTAGCCCTCTCTGTTTCTCTGACAGTACCGTCATGGTTTGAATTCTCTAACAGAGACTGATATGGGAGAAAGTGAAATGTTAAACAGATGGACCTCTTGACCTTTTCTTCTCTTTGCACGAGTGGCATCTACTTGTTTTTTTTCCAGTGATAGTTTGAGGTTGTAGAAAGTTGTTTTGTAGAAGTGACCTGGGCCAATTCTCCAAAACATATGCTATTCAATACTTTTCCCTAAGTCTGAGATAAAAGACAATGGTCATGTAGAAAACCGAAGCCTTACTCTTGGGTTTCTTGAAACACAATCTATTCTTGCATTTATTTTCTTCTACTAAAGGAGGTGTGTAAAGTTAGCTAAACCATAGCACACACACATGTGCGAGTGTGAGTGGTTGTTTGTCTGTATTGTGTTTAGATTTTAGTTGATGTTTGGTGTTAAGGTTTTCCTTAAATTGCCCAAATCGTCAAAGGAATTTCCCATAAAGGTTTCCTTAAAATGAATGGTTAATGTTTTTCTCCTTGTCCAAAGTAAAACTGAGGGTAGTCTAAGGCGTTTAAGGAAGAAAATCAACACATCCCAACAACAGGGAAGGAAACTTACCCAACAGATTGGACAAGCAATCAGTTTATGATTTTTTTACCTTCCATTTAGATTTGGATCCTTCATTGCTCTTTGCTTTTACAACATCTTACTAGCCAGGCAAATGTTTTCACAAGCAGAGGAGCTTGGTATTACTGCACATCATGGCAAAGTTCCCGAAAGGTTAAATCTCAATGCAAAATTTTTATTCCTTTCAGGGCATTTTTGCATTTATTAGAGTGAGAGTGAGGAGGACGTAAGAGGAGAGCTAATGTGTAACATGCAACAAAGGGCTGGCAGTTGAACCTGAACCTGGGGTGAGGACTCTTCTCCAACTCTACATACTCTACGAGGCATCATCAGCAGCGATCAAATCAAGCAGCAAATCAACAGTCTCCATGGAAACAGGACAATTTTACCACTGTAAAATTAGCTCTGAATATTTTTTCCTTAACTAAAGAAATGTTTTCAGAGATTCTGTATCAAACCCATATCCCTCATTTAAGGAGAAATATAGCCTTAAATTACATACTGAAGTACAAAATTGGATTTTTTGCAGACATTAGTGAGACAGTTTGCCTCTGGGCCCAGATTACCCTCCTAAGACATGTTTGCCATTTACAGGTCAATAAACTGTAAGTAAAATTGTGTACAGAAAAGAAGCCATTGACATTGTGGTCATAAACAGAAAATTTATGTTGCCTGTTGTTGTGTGTGTCAGGGACAAAAATACACTGTTGACAGAATTAAATGCAACCTGAGCTCAGGAGCAGTGAAACATTTATCACTAACAGTTATCACTGAACACGTTTCATCATTTGCTACAAAATAAATTGGAGTTAAATCGCTTGTGACAGCAGAAGTGCCACTTTGGTGCAGGCTCGTATATGTGTACGCGCACACTTGATTGTGCACCTCACGCATGAGTGTGTCTATTAAAACTCAATTTTCTTTGCAGATGCTGTAGGTCACTGTAGGGTTTGAGCAGCAGAAGCACTCACATCTTTTTTTATTCTTTTTTCTCGATCATTTTTTCAGTGTTGGACCATCAATAGAAGTTGTGAAGCCCTTCAGCAGAAACACATACATTTTGTCTCACAGACTGTCTGAAGAGCCTGCTGTGAGAGCCTGGGTGGCCTTTTTGTGATGAATATGAACTTTATGAACTCAACTTGAAATCTCAGATCTTTATGTGCCCTGCCTTACACATTTCCACACACACACACACGCACACACACACACACACAGACAAACACTTTTTAAAGCACCGGAGAGACAGACTTCTGGCTTGAGTGCATTGTTCATCATTCACTGCCTTTTTAAATTTGTCACAGAGATGTTTCACCAGAGAACAATTTCACTTACATGTCATGCTGTATCGTGACTTTTTTTTGTTTCCCATTGACGAGTTGCACATAGAGCTGCATAGTGCATGACTGCAAGTTCCACAGTTCTCAGGGTGGCTACTGCAACAACTGACTGTTTATAAAAGGGGACCAAGGCTATTGACTTAGACCTAGACGGACATGGACAATCCACCTTCCACAGCTCAGCTGGAATTCATCTCTGCTCTGCATCTCCTCTTCTACTCCCATACCCTTGCTCCCTTATCTTTGTTCTGAAACTGTCCATTTCAATTTATTTTGTGAATAGACATTGAAAAGCAGTAACTGAAGCAGTGACTGAGCCAGAAAATCATGGTAAAGAAGGAGCTGAGCATGAGGGCAAAACTCTCACCGCTGACCTGCTCCAGCTCCCCCCCCTGCAGTCTTGAATATTAGACTGACTCATCTCTTTGCCAGCAGGTTTTACTGGGCATCAACTGATTAAGTGGGAAGTGGAATGACACTGCAGATACACTAAGCTGAAATTAGATTCTCTCACAGGGTCTCAAGCCTCAACTCCAGAGACATCATGAGGGCTTGGCACATCCAGAGGGAGCTATGCGTCATCTCAGAGCAGATCTCCTGCTGCCTATTTGCATTGAAAGGAGCCTGTTGGGCTGAGGTTTGGCTATCTGCCCCTTCATTGCTCTCCTTCATAGGTATTCCAGGTACATCCAACTGGGAGGAAACCCTGGGCATGACCAAAATCCGCTGAAGGAATTTCATCTCCCAACATATTTTCTTTCCTTCCCTGATTCACCCAATTGGGAAGGAGCCAGAGTCAGAGTCACAGTGGTCTTTGTCCTTTGCACAGTTAAGTGAGTTATTCTTTACCTACCTACTTTACCTTCCACTGTGAACTCAGTAACAGAGAGGTCAAAGAAAATAGATGAAAGAGTGTTAATATCTTTGCAAAGTTCAATATGGAGTGTAGTGTGTAATATGGAGTCCTGTACAGGACTCTTCAGTATTCTCTTCATGCATTACGATGGGGGGAGGGCCAATGGATTATATTAACTCCCCAGATAATGAGGCTCCTGCAGGTTGTGGGCATGGTGATGTATCTAGGAGAAATACATAGCCTGGAAGCTTGTTTCGATCAGCACTGTCAGCACTACTTAGCATGGAGCTCCCAGCCCAAACCTTCATTTTGGGATTTTTGTTTATTCTGAAGATTACAGTATTGAATGCATGTACTTTTGTTCCCTTGACCAATGCCCTAATCCTTTTCAAATCAAATTACCCTGCCTCCATAGTTGCATAGCTCTTTCATTTGTATCAGTATCTCAAATATGGACTATGAAGTCCATGAGGTTACTAAAAGAAGAGAAGAGGAAACTAAAAAAGGAACTGCACTTCCTCTGAAAGTATAATTTCTAAACCACCAGTTTCTCCTCGGAGAATCTCCTCTTTTTTTTATTTGATAGTTAAGGTTGGATACTGTGTTTTGTTGTTATTAAGCCAGAAAAAACTATATTTTGAGAAAAAGGTGGAGCTGAGGAGGAGTGAGGCATATATTTGGCCTGATCTTTGCTTTCATTGACAGGGTGGCCTAATAGATAGATAGATTTACTTCATTGATGCATACCCTGCTTTGTAGTCTCTTTGTTGTCCTTTTTGCTCTAAATAGGACCATCAGTTAAAAAATTCAAACTGAAAAAATAACTGAAAAGAACTGAAAGACTGAAACTGTGAACACATTAGGAAAACCTTTTTGAGCTTATAAATTAAGGGCGAAGTCGAGCCATTTTTACATCACCATGTAACTTTTTGTTCCAACCAGTGGAGTCGCCCTCGAATAGCCGTAGATAGATAGAATGAAGGTTTGAAGCATCTACACTGTCTCAAAGTATATCTATCATCATTGTGCATAAACAGAGTGGTTAAGTGATTGATTGATTGGCTGATAAGGGAATGCTTCCATATTGCTTGCTGTTGAACTGTAGCTTGTAGCTCATTGCCATAAAACTGCTGGGACTTCACCTTTTTCTAGCCCCCACAAGGCACAAAGCTGGTGGCTCATATAGAAAATAAACGACTTTAACTATGTTTGATGCTCTCACCATTTTCTGAATGAACGTACAGTGAGATCAGGACATCTGACATCCTGAGCAGGAAGTAGCAGGGCGGTACGGTGTCCCGGCCGTTTTGCTTACTCTGTGATCATTGCAACAGAACCATTTTAATAACATATAAAGTAAACTTTTGGGGAAAGGAACAAATCCCTGTTCTCTCTTGGATAAAAAAAAATCGTGCCTCCAATATTTTTTTTTCTTCTTTTCACCTTTGAACTCCATGCAGCTAACTCCAAAGTGTAAATAAAGTACCTTGCCCTCCTGACCCCACATAAAAGCTTTCAAAGCCCCTGACTTGACTTGATGGATTGGTGAGATTGAGAGAACCTCATTTGACACACGCTCCATACACACACACACATACACACACAGACACACACATGCACAGACTCTCAAATAAGGCTTGAAAATCTTAGCTCTGTGTGCATGCATTGCTATCTGCTCTCAAGGTCATAGTGTGTTGTATCAGTGACAGCATCAGGAATTCTCAGCCCTTCCTGACTGATCGAACCGAGGGGATATCTCTTCCTGCACCAGAGTCAAAGGTTGTGTGCGTGTTTTTACATGCCAGTGTTTGTGCTATATTAACACATGCCACTGCACCCTCCAACACAAGCAGTTGAAATCCTTCCAGAGATTACATAGATCAGATTACATACATTTGCCTAACAATGAATTCTCTTTGAAGCTGATGCATATATGCAGGCAAGGAGCGCACACTCCCTCACACACATGCAACACTGAAGCGCGGAGAATAGATTATTCTCTTTGATGCTGTAATGCAGTTAAAACAACAGGACACCTCTGGAGGAACAAGACCTAATGGAGAGTAAGAGCCTGAGGAAAGAAGCAGTTTTTTTTTTTTTTTTTTTTAATCTATATCAATTTTCCTCATCCTCTCATGTGTTTGTGCCTCTCACTGTTTTGTTTCGTTTTGTTTTGTTTCGTTTTGTTTTGTTTTTCAGTCTCTTTTTTTCTTGTCCAGTTCTTCTTTTCTCTCTTGCTTGCATCTCCTCCAGCAGTTATCAGTTCAGAATTATTTTGACAAGGACATCCGCATTGACAAATAGACAGGGGCTCAATTTAAGTGCCCTTCATCTAAGTAGGAGGATTTAGCACTTCATTTTGGCCCTTTTTTGCTGTTAAATGCTTATTCATTAGTGTATGCACAGATAGACTCTCTCAACTGCTACATATCTCCATCTTTGCAAAAGGGAAGGTACTCGTGAACAGGAAGACATTGGAAAACATTAAAATCTTAAAATTATGTGATCACATCACTGAAAGATGACACGGGGGTTAATTTTTTTGAAAATAAACATCTGGTTAATATCATGAAATATTTCAACCAAAATTTGTACTCTGCAGAGAGTCTGAATGACACTGGGGACCAGGCCATCCGGGAACTAAAGAGGAGGTTTATGAAACAATAAAATCTTTACCAGGTGGGAAAGCTCCAGGCCCGTATGAGTTTTGCCCTGAATTTATAAGAAAATAGCCGTGGAGCTGCTCACCAGAATGTTCTTTAATCATGGCACATTATTGCCAACACTCAATTTGGCCTACCTAGGGAGAGTGACGGTCTCTCATTGCCTGATTTTAAACTTTATAATTGGACATGTCATATGTGTATAATGTTTGGGTGGCTGAAACGTTTCATGGATCCGACACAGGATACCCAAATCGATGCTTGGCACTGCCCTTTATTGTCTCCACTCAGTCTTGTTGTTAAAGAGAAGTCTCTGCTCCCAGTTAAGGTCAAAAACAGTCCCATTATGAAGAACACAATCAGAAGAGGATTGTTAAGCCCACTCAAGGTAAAGGTCCCACATCAGCCCTTCACCCCATTATCAAGAGTAAGGCCTTTCCCCCAGGACTTGATACAAATATATTCCAGTGCTGGTATGACCATGATATTAAAATTGTTAGAGATTTGTTTGAGGGGGACAAACTGTTGCCTTTCGAACAAATAAGGGCCAAATTTGGTGTACCATCCCAACATTTATATATATATATATATATATATATATATATATATATATATATATATATATATATATATATATATATATATATAGGCAACTAGGACAATAATCGTTCCAGTGCATTGTGCCACATTTTCCCTCTGTGTCCACAAGACCTGTTGCTTAAACAGTCCTCTTCTGTTGCCTCCCGTACCCTCTGCACTACAAGTACTCCAAGTCCCATTTGGCCTTGGCAGACAATCCCAAGGATCTCCTGGTGCCTCCAGTCTGGATGTCTTGTGCTATCGAACACTTTTGGCCCTCTACATTGTGCTCTTCTGGCACTCAGTAGGCGGTTCATGGCAGCAACAGTACCACGGATATTGTGCATCCGGCCATGATGCACTTCTCAAGTCTTTGCCAACTGGTGGTGAAATCACGTACAGTGAACCTCATCTTCAGTGAATCCATGTGCGACATCACAAGCTTGGTTACCCCTTGGTTGGTTAGTGGAACTTGATAGTGCTCCAATGCTTTCTGAATAAACTGGTGAGGGACACTTGGGCAGGCCTTGGTGAGATCTAGCCATGTGACTGAGAGGATGTTATTATTGCTCTTTGCTTCCTTGATGATCTAGTTAATTACTGTTGTAAGTTCCAAACATCTGGATTATCCTGGAACTGCTTCCTTTTGGACACTTTTGTCAATGTATTTACTGGCGAGCAGATAGGAAGTGAGTCTTGTTGCCATGATAACCCAGAAAATTTAGCCCTTCAAAATCTAGTAGGGAGATCTCCCAAAAGTGGCCAAGCTCTGATGAGATCAGCTCTTTGAGGACAAATCAGACCTCTGCAATTGGGTCCTTCTGTACTTAACATCTTCGACAACCTCCTTAGGAGCAATGGGTTAGTGGTGCCTGATGGTCCAAGAGCAGATCCTGCTCGGGCTTTCTCCACTACTACCCTTACATCGTCAAGAGCCCAGTCTGCCATGTTAACATTAGAAGCGACAGAGGTCAGTGTATACCTAAAACCACCAACGAGTAAAATTTACCCACAATTAGAATGCATTAATTAAAAAGTACAAGGTTAATTTATTTATCATTCTACAACACAGGTTTATATAACAAAATGCTTGCTGTGGTGTCTCTATGCAACTTACAAAATAACAACATGACAATGAAATATATATAAGAATAAACTTTATTTGTGACACACTTTTCTGAACAGGAAAAAAAGAAAAAATATCAGATAAAACAACACAGAATTAATGTATGAGCCCCAAATATATATATGTGTTTGTGTGTGCCAGAGTGTCTTTGTCCTTTGACCAGCACCTTAGCCATTTTCCATGCCCATAGCCCCAGAGAAATTTCTTGTATGCCTTTGCACCTCGAGACGAGAGATTTTTTGTTTGTAAATTTTGCACCTTAGTTTAGATGCGTTTTCCCAGTTAAAGTTCATAGCCAGTAGATTCCTCTTTATGAGTGATTTTGATTTTTGAGCAGTAAGTTTAATAGATTATTGTAGATCCTCCACTTAGGGGCATGAGTTGTTTGTGTTTCTTTATTTTCTTTATTAGGTCAGGATTTCCTCCTCACTGAGCTTTTTGTGTTAGCCCTTTTGCCCTTTGGTTTATTAGCCTTTTTCACTCCAACTAGAGTGATTTTCTTCTGTGACCTCAGGATAGCGCAAGTAATTTTTCACAGCCTTTTGTTTTGTCACTTTGTTTTGGGGTAATCGGTGTTCAAATAAAATCTGAGAATCATAAGATCTCTGCGTCTGAGTCATGCCTTGAGTCCCAGCCTGACAGTGCCATCCGTTCAGCTGTGCGCTGAATGGATGGCCATTGAAATAAATAAATAAAGATCCTGGACCAGCACCCCAGCGATTGATCACGGCAAGATCCAACACATTATAGAACACCACGATGGTGTATATGCGTGAAATGAATAGCGCAAAAATGATTGTATCTAAGCGGGTAAATTTTACTTCTGCTTTTTGCCACCTTTCTGTAAGCATCCTTAGTTTTTTGCGCAATTCTTTGATCTGGCATTGCCTCCTGGTTAGACCTGTGGGTGGCTTGACTGTCTGGCCCTCCTTTACACCAAAGGCATCTCGGCATGCCTGATACATAACTCGCAGCATGGTTTCCATTTTTTTGGACGCATTTCCCTTCAGTATCTTGTCCAGAGTGAGGCTCAGGTCTCCATTGAATTGCTACCATCTAGGATCTGTTGCTGATGGTAGATAAAGCCAGAATTTCCTCTCAAAGCTTTCTATTCTTCTGGAAGCACCCTCTCTTCTTGTGCTTAGTGCTGGTTGGGCAGAGAGGTCTGGGGCACTATGGTTTTCTTGTAGCCCTGGTCTTCCGTTAACTGACAAGTGATGCTGGTAAACTAAACAACATTTCAAATAAGACACAATTTTCTGAATGTTTTTTTTTTTTTTTTTTTATGCCAGGGCACTCTTGGAGGAAGTCAGGCATGATTTGGATCAGTCTGACCTTTTGACTGGAAGGGTGGCTGTGTGATGTGTTTTTCCATTGCTTCTCATCATTCATCTTTTTGAGGGACGTGTCCATTTGTGTTTGTGCGAGGTCAGAGGTGAAAGGGTTGGAACAAACCAGCTAGAGAAAAGGAAAAAAAAAAAAAAAAAAAAAAAAAAATCTTAGAAATAAAAAAGGAGAGGAACTTTAAAACCTGAAGTCTGGTTTTGAACTCTTCTAACTTTTATATCATAGTTGATGACTGTTTACCCCTCAATTTTATCGATCTTAACAACTTCAGTTTACATACATTAAACTAATAGAGTGCATAGTGTGACCTCCACCACCCAGATCAATATTAGTCCTGATATCTGGCTTATCACCTTCTTTTTATGACTGTTCTTGGTGTGAAAGTGAGCATATTTGGATTTATGGTGCATTTTAATAGTGCATACTGTCTCAGTGTCTAGGCCTTTTCTCAAATGCTTTTCCAAAAATCGCATAATCTTTAGACCTGTAATGTTCATTATGGTGTGAGCTGTCATTCTCTGCTATAAGAAAACCTCACCTCCCTTTAACAAGCTGATTTGTACACATAATTTTTCATTCTATTGTGAACTAATAACTAATTTTACAAAGTATATTCAGTCTGTCTGGAGTATTGCTGATTTCATTTTGTGTGTTCATCCATCCATTCTCATCCTCCACCTTTTAGTTACGTCTCTACATCCAACACTCCTGTTGGCTCCAGTGGGTGATGTCACAGCTGGTTATTATGGTTTGCAGTTATTTTGGTGGGAATTGGTGTGTATTACTATGTTATAGGTTAGGTTCATTTGGAACTTGGAAATTGCCCATCTGGGTGATTGTGTGTGTGTGTGTGTATGAGTCGTAGTTCGTCTCCACATATCAGCCCTGTAATAGACTGGTGATAGACTGACCAGGGTGAACCCCTTGTCCAATGTCAATGTTTTATCTGAGCAACTAGCATCTTTGAGAGTGAACAGATGTCTTAATTGAGTGACAATATAATTAATCGGGATTCTGATTCTGAATTTCTGGATACATGGTCATTATTTTTTAAAACTTGTAAAATGAAAAACACAAAACAGAAAAATAAAAAAGATCCAATGTGGGTCTAAAAGGGTCAAATTACAGCAACTACTTAAGACACCTATATACATTGGTTTAAATAAAAAAAAAGAGTGTTTTCATTTTTATTTTTTAAAGCAAGAGTTGTATTAAAAAGAAAAGCACCTCTCTTTTTTCTGCTCAGTGGTAGTCAGAAAGCCAAATGCACTCACTGCCTCTTTAGCTGTGAATCCCTCTGTCGTCTTCCAGAAAAGCTCATGGCTGGCGGGTCAGCACTCAAAGCACATTCCAAACATCCGAGTCCAATTTATACTTGAGTGTGATCAGAGGGAAAGCGTTCCTATTATTGCACGTGTGGACTCCAACCTTCCATTTCTACAACTGCTCCCTATCAAATATTAATATTTCTGTGAGTGCAGAGTGAATGTGGATTATAAAAAGAAAGGAGAGCAGAACTTAGTGAATGTGCTTGAGAGGCAAGCTCAGAGAAATGCCCACAGTAATCGAAAGACCTCCAGGTCAGTGCAAATATCTTGGAGAAAATGAGAATTTCATTTTGAGTATTTTTATGAAGCCCTACTAACTTGAACTATAAAAAAAAATAAAAAAATCTAACCCAAGGCATCATGGGAAATAGGTTGATGGTGCCGGCTGCTGTCAGAGAGGAACGGCAGCTCTGGGTTAAAGATCTCACCTTGGAGTTCTTCTTGTTTGGCTTTATTGGTTTCTTATTGTTTGGTATTTTATATTTTTTGATGGGACATCCACACTTTTGGTCAATAGTTAGTGAACACAGGTAAAACTAAATCATTTCCACAAGAAGTGTAAACTTTAAGAGTGCCATTTTTAGTTTGCAGTGAGCAAATGCAGGGATATCACACAGGGCCTGAAATTTTGGGAGTTGAGAAAGAGACATGAGAAGAAAGAGTGTCAGTAAAGCACAGGAAAACATTCAGGAGTGATGGATGACAGCAGTCACACAGATTGACAGACATTTATTCTGCCCAACAGTGCTAACACACACATAGGAAATGAATAAATAACTGCAGAAGAGGATGAAAAAAAAAAAACAAAACATGTTAGATCCAAATTCTCTTAGCATTGTGTCAGCCTTTCAGTCACAATTACAAACAACTCTGTTGCTCACTTGCTCCACGTTCACTTTGTGCAGCAGGAGATAAAACACACACACAGCTAAAGCTGTTGGCATGTAGCTATCTCTGAGACCAGTGTGCAGCGGAGCTTTGACTTTGTAAGACATATTCAAACACAGAGGGGATTACATCTATTCTTCTAGCGCCAGGGAAGCTTCCTGCTGAGCTGAGGGGTTTATTTAACGCAAGTTCAACACCACAGACATGTCTGTAGACAGCAGAATGGACAGAGATAAGGGGGCAGGAACTACTGAGCTGATCAGATATGGTGGACGTGCCGAAGACGAATTGTGATGAGATGAAGCCGGCCTGTGATTGACAAGGTGGCAATGAGGTGCAGTAGGATGAGAAGGAAACAGAATAGATGGTGTGGATACAGAGAGAGAGAGAGCGAGAGTACTGCTGCTGTTATGCAGTAAAATGTATTCACCTAGATTGAATGAATATAGATGCATCAGCCATTTTCTCCTGGCAGTCAGTAGAAATTTCATTAAGGCTTATTGTAGAAGGATTTTTCTGAGCTATTCCCCAAATGAAAAATGAAAATACGACAATACGACAATAAAATGTTTAGGCTCTACACTGTTGCTGTGAGACTGACACCTTAATAAAGAAAATAAAGATATAGTACTAATTAATTTCCTCATTGTGGTTGAGACTTCAAGAGCTTTTTGTTAGTGCTTAACCTCCAGCCTTTTTCCTGACATCTTTCATTCTCTCCTCTCTGTTCCCTGCACTTTCAGCTGCATTGACAATGACACCTCCCAACTTCACCTTTTGCACAAGGTGACACCTGCATCACACATCAGGCCAGAAATGCCCAAGTGTCGAGTCAACAAGGTGAGGCAGTATAAGCAATGCTTCTCTGGTAAATTAAAGTGCTATTGCTGCAGATAGGCCAAACAGCAAGAACACTTAAGAAAAGGCAGTGCTGCTGTACCTCATTTAAAGTTAAGTAGTAAAATTCCATGTTAAGGAGCTTTTGTATGATATATATGCCCTACAACTATGGTTTAACAGTCCATACAGTAGCAGTTAACCCATTTTTCCTTACAAAGTTGTTATATTTAAAAGAGTCAAGTCTCCCCATATTCAAAATCAGCTCACCCTCAGCTAATTATAAATGTCAACCAATAAATCACCTTTTATTTTATTTTAAAAAATAACGTTTGTTTAGAATAAAAGAGGATAGTAGCTCATGAAACAAGAAAAAAAATGAACAAAAAAAAAAAAAAACGTCTGTGTGATATTACCCACTGGAGCCAATAGGAGTGTCTGATGAAGAGACATGACCATCATGGATCATTACAACTCTCAATATGATGTGATTGTTGGAAATTTATTCAGGTAAAGGCCCAAGCTTTGAGATAGTATGTGTTAAATGAATGCATCATACATCCAAATAAACTGACTTTCACTCCAAGAACTGTCATCAAGAGAGTCTGATACACCAGATATAAACATTAATATCTATCTGGGTGGTGGAGGTCACACTAGACACTATTAGTTTAATGTGCGTGAACTGAAGTTGTTCACATCAATAAAACTGAGGGGTAAACAGCCATGAACTTTCATATGAAAGTTTTGAAAAGTTCAAAAAGAGACTTTGATGTATTACTTTTGCGCAGTTTCCAATTTTCTGAATGATTTCTTTTTCTGTCTTTGCTTCATTCTGACCCTTTAACCTCAGCCCACACAGAAATACACGCACAAATTTACACAAATAACCAACTCCAATGATTCCCATTATAAAGCAGAAATATGTTTACAGCCTGGCTATTAAAAAAAAGATTTACGTCTCTGCTGTTCATTTCATCCTTCATCGCAACTGTGTGGGTGATTTTTTTTTCTATAACTGACCTGTTTATACACCACTAGGCCTAAAGTTGTCAGTGTTGAAAAGCCGCTAGCTGCTGGCTGACATCACACTGGCTAATTAATGCATGTGACCTACGAACTGTGTGTGTGTTGTTGATTTTCCTGCAAATACCAGACAGATAGCATAGCATGTTGTAAACAGCACAAGGAGACTTGTACTCCTCCATTACAATGAGTGAAATCAGCACTTGTTAAGATTATTAGCTTCTATTGGTGTCTGTGATCCCTTGCTTGTTAGATTAGTTACTTAAGGCAGGCAAATTTAGGAAGGTCTAAGGCAAAGAGAGTTGCAATTCAGTTTGTTCAAGAAGGAGGGAAAGTTAATAAGATAACAAGGAGGCAAGGCAGCTTAGAGGATGCCAGTGACTGGGAGATGCAGGTAGATTTAGGAGGAAAGCTTGTTGTTCCCCAGGAAATAGCCTGGTGAGTAGGCCTGTATTGGTTTGATTTGGTTTGTTTATAGGACTGTCCGGTGATTTTGTTTGCTGAATCTGCTAGGGTAGCTTGTACTCCACCTCCTGCATCCTCTATACGTTGACGCCCCCTACCTGAACCAGCATCTGTATCCCATCCCTACTTTTATCTCCACCTCTTCTAATTCTCTCCCCTACCTGAACCAGGGCCTGTATCCCCACCCCACTTTCACTGGTGCAGTTGGTGAGAGGTCAGAGTAGTTGACAGCAGTGCTGCTTGAGATAGTTGTCTTTGTGTGAGGAGCGGTGATGGCTGGCATTAGAGGGGTGACCCTGGGACGCCAGTGTTTGCTTTCTAGCCTCCTTGAGGTGTCATGGGACAAACTAGACGAAACACCGGTGAAAGGAGCTTCCTACCTGATGACCCCAAAGACATGTTGGCTATCACTGCTCACTGGCCTAGTTAGATATTGTCTGTAGGGCTCATAGGCAGTACAAAGTTCTTTGTGAGGGAGTTAATCACGGAGACTGGTCCATTTTTTTGTTGCACAAGTTGTTGTGTTTACTCTAAAAAAAACTAGCTGACTCGCCAGTGTAGTGTGTGTGTTATTTGTTCTAGTTACTTTGACCAGGCTGGATGACAAGAAGTGTCTGAGACTGAGTTGACTTGCTCCCAAGTCTGCTTTTCTCAATTGAGGCTGGAATTGAAATAATAAGAATAAAATAGTCAAAGAAGTCATGAAAAATGAGAAACAAAAATTTATGGGACACACACAGAGTAAATTCGCAGATGTGGTGGGGATTCAACGTTATAATCCTGGTAATTTAAACATTTACAGAGATTTTTTTCACAGCAATCTTCTGCGACTTCCGGCAACTGCATCTCTGTTAGGTTTTACTTGAGCTATTGATTTATAGTATTCATATATTCTTCATATTATTGATGCTCCTTCATTGTGAATTAAGCAGCTCTTCTCCTGGTCTTCTGTGTCTTCTCCATAGTCAGATGCCGCAAACCCCATCCTTTTTATGTGAACGCACACTCATCTAGATGGGAAACCCTGGATTCAGTTAGTAGGTTGAAAAGTGACTTTGTGGGAATGCTTATCAGGATTGTGGGTGTCTGGGTAAGTGAAGCATAACATATAGAGATCCCAACCATGTTATTCCATCTTTGTGATACAGGCCCCTGGTTGCTGTGATCTGGGCGAATAACAAGTAGAGATATTGGACAAGTTCTTACTGTAGCAATTGGATTCTTAATGGATATTCAACAAACATCTCCAGGATGCATTTTGACGCATCGTCAGCGTTGTGACCTGGGGTGATTAGCTGTTTCAGGTCTCACAACATACACCCTCACCCAGGCGACCGAGTCAGGTTTGATCAGGTCCAGACTTTGCGTCCCGACAGCTTCCCACAGATCAGCCATCTTAAACCTGTTTCATTTCATTCAAAGATGTTTTAAAGAACCACTGTAAATGTGTTGACATTGCTCTATCTGGAATTTGGAGAAGTGAACAACACTGTATTTGGAACTAAGAATATCCACTTTGCTAGTTCTCGTTTTGGCACTTGCATATGTCTCACACACACACAGCTGTACACAAGCACATGCATTCAAAACTATAAACATAAGAAGGATTCTCATATGTTGGGCTTTTTGCCATTTTGTTGTGCTGTGTTGATGTAATGAAAGGCTGCAAGGAAACTTTGCCTGTCTTTGGGGTGTTTATTCCCCACAACAAAATTTATGTTGTCGGCAGGATTTGACTTAGGGGTCCAGAGGTTATAGTACTGTTTCCCTCATTGAGTAATGACACACTGGGCACAAAAATGAGGTCGGAGATAGGATCGGAGTAACCTTCAAGCAAGACAGGCTAGCTGTGCTCACACCATGCATCAAAGTTTAGGCTCCACAAATTCCTCTTTGCCCACTTTGGAGTTTCATGCTGACCAGTGAACTTGTAGTGGCCCCCACCTTCGAAGTTCTTTCTGACGTCTGTGACAACTGTTTAATGCCACATCAGTTCTGTATAACAATGCACGGAACTTAATTAGATGTGTTTTGTAACCAGTTAAAACCAATAATGAAGAAATTGAGGTGTTGAAGATAAACAGTACTGCTGACGTTATTTTGAAAAGTTACAGGTTTCATGAGTTGATGCATGTTGCTTATTCATACCCAGAACTTGTTGTGTACACTGCATACAATTGCAGATGAATGCACATATTGCTCCAGACAAAAGGAAACAAATAGAGAAAAGGGTTTTACGTTTACCAGGCAGCTAGAGACAAGAGAGAAAGGGGCCTCATGACTCCAGAGATGAGATTTCACAAACAAAAAGCAATGTGTTTCTTGATGACTGAGTGCTGACATTACATACAATAAAGAAAGCTTACAAAACAATTACCATTCTACTGAAAGTTTGAGGCCTGTTTTGTATTAAAACCAAGGGTGCTGTCATTAGAACAAAAACATCAATCAGGCATCATGACCTGCCGATGCTATTAACAAGCTGAAGAATGGACAGGGAAGTGGCAGAACATGCTTAATTTAGTTTAATGTTCTTTTCCACTGTCAAATATTGAATATCTGAATTAAAACTGATCATCCACAGTAAGACCTGTCAGCATTAGCAACCTCTCGAGAATGGGCAGCTCACACTCTCTCGCTCTATTTTTGCACTTCAGCTTTAAGTTGCATTGGCGATGTCTTGTTGAAGTTGGTCCCACTGCAACAGGGAAAACCTGCCAAGTCATTTCAGAAAGCTGCAGCTCGGAAAAGATTAAGAGAATTAAAAACAGACCAGAGTTTTGTCCAAACAGAGAATCTTCAAACCGACAACACTGTTCTAACAGTGTCCCTGAGGCCAAAATCAGCACTGTTGTCGCTATCTCTCTTTCTCTCTTGCTCTCTCCCTCTCCTTTTTCAAATGAGCTGTTTGGACTCTCTGAGTCATCTCCAAGCTACCATGTTTGGTTGTGAATCTGACTGAAAATGCAGCACCTTGAGGCTGTTTTTGTCATTCTATGTTCAAACACACAGCATTCTCACACCTCTCCGGCTGATTACTCTGTACAACTTCAAGGC
Organism: Echeneis naucrates; assembly: GCF_900963305.1. NCBI lineage: Eukaryota > Metazoa > Chordata > Actinopteri > Carangiformes > Echeneidae > Echeneis > Echeneis naucrates. Next base: position 21,059,511 of record NC_042531.1, on the reverse strand, counting down.
CTGGATTTTTATAAATACTAGACAAGTACTGTATACTTTATCATTACTGATTCCAACTATATATACATATATATGAGATGTGTATCAGATTTATTTTTGCACATATGTCTGTGCTTAGCATGGCAGAGGTTTCATGGAATCCATCACTATAGTCACATGGTAGATGTTTTCCCTCATGTTGTTACCATGACAACCTTTCAGACACAGAACATTTATTCATATGCCAAAAGCAAGAAAAGCCTCACCAAGACTACTGGCTCTTTTAAGGCGTTTTACTGTTTCTGTCCACACGGTCAATGCACCTCTACAAGCACACTGCAAATAAAGATGTATATACATATTTTTCTTAGCATTCCAGCTTCATTTGTCGCCCCTCCTCCCTCATTCCCTCTTCTACCTTATTGCTCCTATCTGCTGCCGTTTGCGGAAGCTAATTGAAGTGTTTATGTTAAAAGACCTGAGGAAGGTTCTGAGGGGGCCCCATTTAATAAAGTCTGATCTCATTAAAAGATACAGCCGTCAATGTGAGCACAGAAGAAAAATATGCTGGGACAACGGCGGCAAGGCCAACTAGAACATCAGCAGTTTGTATTCCAGCATAATGAAACACCTCGAATAACAACTGGTGAATCACAGGATGGATATACGCTGAACAGGCATGTCCATTCAAATCTGTGTTCTTGAAGTGCCTTTTGTTGTTGTGCTCATACAGCATTTGTCCAAGTTTTGATGATGCTTTGATTCTAACGGAATCAAAATATTTAATACTTTCATGGTGAGCTCAACTGCTTCCTGAAACGACCCAAATGCACGACTCAAGAAACAAAGTATCAAATAAGCAATCCTTTAATGACAAGTATAAACAGAGAATCTCTCACATAGAGGAATATGTGTAACTACAAATACAACAGAAATCACTCACTAGGAAGAAACAGAAAACACTCTTTCAAGGAATAACTACTAAGCTGGGAAAAACAAAAGCAAGACAAAGTATCAAAGAAATACAAAACCTGGCTGGACATGAAACACAGTGCGCATTCTCTGACAAGAAGACAAGACGAACTGGCACAGAACAAAGGGAGACATGGACTATTTATACACAGACACAAGGCAATGGGAAACAGGTGAGACAATCAGGGCCGGGCAGACAATCAGGACAGTGGGAAACACACAAAGGGAAAGGGCAAGTTACCTGAAATGAGAGGAGAGTAAGATTTAAAAATAAATCAGGAAGTCACAAGACAACAAGCAAAATACTAACAACACAACTTCACATGGTTTCTTTGACATGACACATCCACCAGCGGGGACAGGGCAAGAGTAAAAACTGGCCTAGGACTTTGAACTTAGATCAAGTTACGACAATCCATCACCAGACACATCATTATCACATACAGTGTGTTTCACACTATCGTAAATCATGCAGTAAACAAATGATAAATTAACACAATGAACAATAAAACATACATTTCTATTTACACAATGATATAGTCATAGATTCAATTAATCTTTCATTGGAGGCCATGATAAACATAATATTGTATCTAGTCCCCAATTCTACCTAGTACGTTTTGGGATCTCTTGAAATAGAACCCCTGTAACCTTGGTTGTCATGGTAAAAATATTGAATAGTTTGAGGCCAGCTTATTATACTAAAAAAAACAAAAAAAAAAACATAGTTGCAGCTTCTTTGGTATGTTCTTCCTATAAAATTGGACAAAGGATTAATAACGTTGCACTTTCCACAACACATATATATATATATATATATATATACATTTTCTGGGGTGCCATTGATGCTAAAAGCACAACAAGCTCACTCGCAGACAATGTTTTCTGTGCTATATAAGTCTACTTAAATGATACATTCCCTAAAACAAGGTGGAGAGATTGTTTTTGCCATCTCTTGCCAAATCCAATATTCTGTCTGGGTCACATGTACTTTCACAGATCAAGAAATTAATCATCACACTGTGATCTTCTGGTGCTGTACCACTCAGAAGCTTGTTCTGACTAGTTTCTTTTTCTTCCCAGGGTGTCTAAAGACTGCTTTATACTAAAGAGTATAAAGCAGTCAGAAAGTTGCATTCATACACTGTATGCAGTTTGGGTGGCGGAGTAGGTTTTGCCAGTGGAAGTTCAATGCTTTCTGTATTTCTTAAAATCCAGTTTGTGGTTTGGTACATGTAAAAATAGCACCATACAGTATAACAAGTGGGAGGAAGAACCTTGTCCATTAACTCTATCTACAAATAAATGGACAAAACAAAGGATAAATAAGAACAAAAAAGAGGGTAGATGGATAAAACCTGACACATCTACATTATCCACCCAGCAAGGAGAGGAGTGAAGATTTCTGCGTGGTGGCAAAGTGGCCATGTGTTTTAAATCCGTCCTCCAAGTCTGTGACAAAGCCTGTCATCACCGGCACTACCTCCCTACTGTTGTCTGACCAACCACTTGCACATTCCATGCGTCACATTTCAGCAAGTTGACACTTGATCCTAATTGGCACTACTGCAGCGAGGGCGTTTGGGCTCCCCAGCAGAAGTACTTAAATTCTCACAGTGAAACCTGAGCTTGCCAATGGGGTCATTTCTCCTTGGGTGGGATATCAAAAGCTGAAAAATACCAACAACAAGAGTTCCAGTTTTGGCCCAGGCTGTCAGGCGTCATGCCCCTATGGCGGGCCCATTAAACAGGATCTAACGTCCGTCTTGCTCCAGTTGGATTGCACCCCATTCTTGACAGGTCACGGGTGAAGCTTACTCTGCTTCATCAAATTCACTCCCTCCTTTCCATTCTGTCAACAAATTGAGTGAACATGGGCTCATTTGTGTCCCCACATAAATGCCCCTACTCATGTGAAAAATCAGTGTGAATACGAACACTCTTATGTTATTCTTAAGAAACTGTGTATTGTGATGATTGAGCAGAGAAAAGAAAGTAAGACAGGGGGCTCAGCAGTTAAAATGCACTTTATGAAATCAATGTCAAGAACAAAACAATTTGCTATACAAACTTTCGTCCAGCATCTCCTGTACCTCAAGCTTATTGGTTCTGTCAGTTGATCAGCTGACATCAGATACAAGCAGAAGCAGAGAAAACACTTATAGCTTCAAATACTCACTTACTATTAGGTAACTTTTTTTTAATTGTCATTGGCTTTTCTGAACTCTCATATATTGAGTTTTCGGACTGTTGGCCTCTTGGTTGAAGGCTCGTAGCTTATTGGAGAAGGTTTTCAACTGGACAAAACTCAACAAGTCCAACCTGAACAAAACAGGTGTATTTTCTGTAATATTGCTTCTATGGTAGTAGATGCAACTATCAATTTTGTAATAGATATAAAAAAAGCATATATTGAGCCCAGTCCTTGGTTTCCATCGTAGCGATGGTTGTGATACAATTGCCATGGCCCAAGTAGGTTTAGTAAAAGATCGTAGCTGTTACTCTGAATAGTCAATTTGAACCCAAGTGCAGACTCAACACAGAGAGACAGGATAAATCCAGAAATTATAGTTTTATTCTCAGCCAACCAAGATAACAAAAAGGCAAAAATGTTCAAGTTCAAACATAGGAACAGGTCAAAACTTGAGGCTGTCGTTTAAGCTGGCGGAGCAAGCTAGGTGAGATCCAGGCAAGCTGAACTGCAACAGAGAACACAAGTTACTATAAGGTGCTGACAAAAAATTAACAGAGCCAGCTGGAGTGTCTAGTCTCTGCCTGCACCATCTGTGCCAGGAACAAGACCTCCATAAGAACCCTGTCTGGGCTGCTGCACCCCTTACCCATACCAAGTCGCCCATGGTCATACATTGTCCTGGACTATGTAACTGGTCTCCCTATGTCTAATGGTGACTCAGAGAATCGGTCAATTATAGTTAGAATGACTAAGACTCCTCACGTCATTCCTCTCCCTAAGCTACCCAGCTCCACGGAGACTATGCCTTGGGTTTAGTATGCAAGTATGCCTATAAACACCCTCACCAACGCTTCATCAGGTTATTGAATGCAGATGAAGTTCAACTAGCGTGTATATCCAATATTTATTTCTTAAAATTGTACTATTTTACATAACTTACAGTTCTTGGACTTACAGACTTAATGCCTTAGCTTACAAGCTAATGACATTTTTCAGGTTTTAATTGCATTTTTACAGCATTTTTGTGACAGTATCTCAAGCTTGTAGTTCATGTAGGATCTGGGAGATGTCCTTAATATGCCCCATGACGGCATTCAGGGCCTCGCCATGCTGATCGCCCTGCACCTTCAGGGTCTGCTGAATATTGGTTAAGTCTGCTGGGTCCATTTCTCTGGTCAGATCTTACTGTTTTGCTGAATAGTCATTTTGAACCCAACTTCAGGCTCAACCCGGAGAGACAAGATAAATCGGGAAACCATGAGCATTATTCTCAAACAAGCAGGATAACAAAAAGGAAAAAATGTGTAGTTCAAACACAGGAACAGGTCAAAAACTTTAGGCTGTAGTTTAAGCTGGCAGCACAGGCTAAGTAAGATGCTAGGCAAGCTGAACTGCAACAGAAAACACAAGGACTATAAGGAGCTCCAGCAGCGGGCTGCTCATGCTTCAGACCCTTGGGTAGTTGCCACCTTGACCCATGGGTACAAACTTCAATTCTGCTGCCAGCCCCCCCACATCCGGCCAGGTCAGAATGGCCTCCATCAGTGACCCGGCAAAGGCGCTTGCACTGGACCAGGAGTTATCCGCCCTCCTGGCAAAAGGCACCATCAAGGTTGTGGATCCTCTGTCACATCCCAGAGGGTTCTACTCAACCTATTTCCTTGTGACAAAAAAGAGGGCTATAAAGGTCATACCCTTCCACATGCTGACCACAGCATGTCCTGCGAACTGTAGCACATGGAGAGTTCATATCCATCGACCTCAAGGACGCTTACTTCCATGTCCCCATTGCTCAGCAACATCGGCAGTTCCTTCGCTTCGCCTATGGAGGCCGCCACTGGCAGTTTAGGGTGCTGCCCTTTGGGCTCTCCCTCTCCCTAAGAGTGTTCATGAGGTGTGTGGCCACAGCCCTTGCACCTCTCCAATCTCAGGGCATGAAAATTCTTCCGTACTTGGACGACTGGCTGGTCTGTGCGGGATCTTGGGCCCAGGTGACCTTGGACACTGTGCGTCTCCTGTCCCACATGGCCTGCCTCAGACTCAGGGTGAATTTGGAGAAGAGTTGCCTGGTGCCATTACAGACCAGATCTTTCATTGGGGTGACATTGAACAGTGTCACAATGACAGCCAGATCGTCCCCCCCACTGGATCGACGACATCCTGCACTTCCTTGCCCTATTCCAGGAGGGTTGCCAGCTGGGCCTCTTGGGCAAACTAACATCCATTTCAGCTCTGGTTCCCCTGGGCTTGTTGTCACTGCAGAGATCATTGAACAGCTTTCACCTGGACGCCAAGCAGCACAGGTGCAGGAAGCTGAGGGTATCATGGCAGGCTGTCACTGTACAAGGTCCCTCGAGCCTAGACCCCGTGGAGGCGCAGGGCCTAGATACTCGGGGGTGTCCATATGGGCTCCATTCTGTCTCGCAGGGAGACTCTCACCACAGATGCCTGTCCCTTAGGATGGGGTGCAGTGTTGCAGAGCGGGGCAGCCCATGGGCGGTTGTCCATGGGAGACTGGGGTGCACACATCAATATGTTGATGTGTTGACTTCACCTAGCTCTCAGGCACTTTTCCACACCTAAGGAGCAAGCATGTCCTCGTGCAAGCAGACAACACATCAGCTGTGTAACATATGCAGTACAGGCCAAAAGTCTGGACACACTTTCCTGTTCATTTAAATTAGAAGGTGAGTCCAAACTTTTGGCCTGTACTGTAAATCATCAGTCTTTGCAGCGGCTGAAAGTGACAAAAGATCTCCTGACATGGGCAGCTCCCCGCCTGATCAGCCTTCAGGCAATGTATCTACTGGTAGAGCAGAACGGTCTGGCAGACTTTCTCTCCTGCCAGACACCTCCAGCAGGAGAGTGGCGCCTCCACCCAGAGGTAGTGCACAGGCAGACGTCTTCGCTTCAGAAGTGTCGACTGCTCTCTGTGGTTCTCCTAGGCCAAGAGGCTAGGATCTAGGCCAGGATGCACTGGCTCACCCTTGGCCAAACGGCCTTCTTATGCCTTCCCTCCACTTCCCCTGATTTCACCGGTACTCCAGAGGGTCCTTGAAGAGGGTCACAGGATCCTGCTTGTGGCCCTCTTCTGGCCAGGGAGCAGCTGGTTCCCTCTGCTGTACAGACTCTGTCGCGGAGCGCCATGACGCCTACCCAACAGGCGAGATCTCTTGTCCCAACTGGCAGGGTGGATCTGGCACCCCAATCCATGGGGTCTTCAACTGTGTATCTGGTGGCTGGAGGGCCCAAGCTGATGCTGAGCTTCTGTGTGGACCCTGTCAGACGAACCATAATGAATGCAAGAGCGCCGTCCATTCATCCCTAGTATGAGAAGAGATGGAGACTGTTTTCCGACTGGTGTACAAATTGTGATGACAACCCTGCGTGTTGCTCTGTGCCAATTGTCCTTGACTTCTTCCAGTTCCTCCTGGATGAGGGTCAGTCTCCTTCGACGCTAAAAGTGCACGTGGAAGCAATATCCTGTTGACATGTAAGAGTTGACAACAGCACAGTAGGGAGCCACAGTCTTGTGTCCATCTTTTTGAAGGGGGCTCAGAGATTACATCCTCCGATGGTCATGAGAACTCCACCATGATCTTCCACTAGTGCTGGCTGCACTACGCCGGCCACCAATTGAGCCCTTGGCATAAGCGGAGCTGGCCTGGCAATTAACTCTGCAAAGCGTGTCAGAGTGCTGCCTGCCCTGTCAGTCAGTGACTTGTGCTTAAGGTGGAATTCAGATGGCTCAGGGATCACTCTTTGGCTGAACACAGAGTTCCTCCCTAAGGTGCTGTCCTGCGCTCACCTCAACCAGCCTATTCGGATTGAGCAGTACAACCCTCCTCCAGGAGATGGAGGGGACAAACCTGAACTATTGTGCCCCTAAGGGCTTACTTTGCAGCTACTGCATGCATTGGGAGATCTGACCAGCTCTTTCTCTGTTATGGTGGCCCTAACAGGGGTTGCACCGTCTCCAATTAGCGTTGGTCCCACTGGATTGTCAACGTCATCGCCCATGCATATCGGGCAAGTAACGTCTACTTCCATCTAGTGTGTAGTGCCACTCTACCAGGAGTGTTGCTACATCATGGGCTACCCTGAGGGGAGTGTGCCTGGAGGACATTTGTAGCGCGGCTTTGTGGGCATCGCCGGCTGCTTTCTCCAGATTCTACAGGGTGAATGTGGCCACTGACCATCCACTGGCTATGGTCCTGTGGCCAGAGTCCTTTGCCTCTGCACACTGAAGTTTTGTACTCCGGATTCTCTGTGACGCTGCTGTTATGAGTCATTCAGTGCTTAAAGCACAGCCTCTGGCAGTCAGCATGGATGAAATAAAACTAAAGTTATTAATGTAAATATGGTTTTATGAATCCCGAATGACCGCCAGAGCTCTCTGGCACTCAGAATCCTTGTGTGCTTACGAGAAGATTCTGTAGGAAACAATCCTCAGGTGACACCGGATGATATGGGCTCCTCTGGGTCATCCAGAGGTCACAGGCAACATTGTTGGTATACACACTCAAACTGCGCATGTGCGAAGGGGAATATTCAGTGCTTAAAGCACCGCCTCTGGCGGTCATTCGGGATTCATAGAACCGTAATTACAGTAGTAACTTTAATTTTCATATGAGGTTAATGACTGAGAAAAACTACATGTACTACACTAGACACACTACACACAACTACACTACATGTTAGACAGAGGAAAAGCAAGCTTTCCTTGAAATGTGAAAGAGTGAACCTGTCCATGTTCCATTGCCAGTCCCTACGGCTGCTCTTGGTGCTGTCGGCTGCCAGCCAGTGAACTCACTCATTATCCCCTCTCATCTTGCACCGCCAGTTTGTCCATCTTTTGCCCCTCTGATTCACCCCAGGATTTGTCAGTAACAAAATAACAGTGCACATGCTAATTTTTATCGCTCCTGTGAAACGATTCAGGCCTGAAACATTTTCTTTTGTGTTTAAAAGACATTGGGTTTGAAGGACAATGCTTATTTTATGTTGGTTGCAGTGTGAGGGTGCATGCGAGTGTGTGGCTGTAGATGTGAAGTTTGAAACTGAAATATAAAAAAAAATCTAAGTTCAATATCTGTTGAGGAAATGTTAAAAGTGGGTTAAAAAGAGAAAAATTGTGAAATGTGAAATTAATATTGTGTTTTCTAATTTTGGTAAATGAGTGAAATAGTTATTTGCTGAATTCAGCATTCAAAGTTAAAGAGAGGAAAATGTGGTTTAAAAACATTATTCATAGTAGGTTTGAAGAGTGATTAATTCTGTCATTCCATGGATGGAATGATAGAATAATATCATCAATCAGAATCAGAATCGGAATATTTTATTTATCCCTGAGGGGAAATTGTTTTGTTGCAGGTGCTCCTTGCAAGCAACAACCATATTTCCTGCTAAGTGGAGGCACCGCCATATTTTTAATTTATAGTTATTGTCAAGGTTTAAAAACTGGTAAACTCAGTTTGGTTAAACAGATAAAAGTACCCACCCATATTATTGCAACACCCTTTATTCATTCCATGACTTTAACAGTTCCATGGATTGGGTGCTACATTGTGTTATCTCCAGGCTCTGTTGGTGTTGCTGTCATATATATGTTGTGCACCTGGAGAGAGTGATTGTCTGGATGAAGGTGGCCCCCACTCTGAGCGGATGGGATTTTGCAGGATTTAGTTCATTTTGACCCTCATCCTCCTCTCTGCCACCACCTCCACACTATCCAGCTGCAGTCCCGTTACCTTGCAACCCATCCTCACCAGCTCACTGCACCAAAAAGCAGCGTGCTATTTATTGTAAACTGGTAAGGAATGCCCAGAAGCCTGCTGAACATGTTAAAGGACTCAAGCCACCTTAGGAAGGCTCAGCCCCTTCCTGTATTCACCGTCCATGTTGTCTTTCCAGTCCAGCCTTTTATTAATTTCACTAATTTAAACTTTTAGTAACCCTTTGTACCTAATGATTAGTCGGGTGTATTTATTTTATTCAGGTTTTCTTTTAATGTGTAAATGCCTTATCTATAATTGGGCAACAGAACTCCCGTTCTCTTAATCTGGAGGCTGTGAACAGGAAGGACACCACTCCCTCGTTGCTGATATTTCACAAGGCAGCACCACTGAAGTGAACTGTTTCTGTTTTCAGTGTACTCCTGAATTTACTGATAATTATTGCTTGAAATTATTATAGGTAATGTAATTCTGAAACTGTACATATGAAAACTTTGAATCTTGAATTCATCAAATATGCTGAAATTCCCTCAAATCGCTCCCTCCTCAGCTTCAACTCTCAAATGAACTCAGTTTTCAGAAACCCTGGCTTAGAGTCAATGAATATAGACATGCCACATATATATTTTGTATTTTATCATTTCTCTCCCAATTCTGTTTGTGCCTAAGAGAAAAAACCTGAAGTTGTCACAGAATTTATATATATATATATTATTGTCACAATGGTCTATAGCCATAATCCTTCTTTGACATCAAATTTATCCTGCCTCTTGACCCAAATTCATTTAATGCTCCAGCACCCAGTTTTCAACTCAAGAATATGTTACATGTGTTTTCAGTCAAATTACTAAATTACTGAGAATTAAGCACCTTTTGTGGATGATTTCTTGTAAATGAATATTTTACAACATTGTCATAATTAACAATACATTCCCAGAATGTTTCCAGTTTCTGCTTTTGTTCACCTTCATTTAAAATCTGTAAAAATTGACAATGTGTCACACCAAGCTAAATATCCAGTATGTTTGGTTCCATTATCCAGCTTAGTACTTAAAGGATTGTAATGCTAGATATTTATACATACAGAAAAGAAAAAGCTAAATCTGAGCATATTTTACATCTCAAACTGTTCAATCCCCATAAAATTGCACACAGCCCGTTTTCAGAAACTTTGCTTTTAAAGGCGCTCAAGACTTTGTGATGTCACAAGTTTACAAGTACTCAGTTTACCTAAAATGTGCACTACCTTTATTTTATCAATCATCTTTCAGATCATATTGTTGGGCAATCAGAAAAGAGACTGATACTAATAAATGTTATCCCTTCATTGAATACCAAAGAATACCAAAGCCTGATTCAAAAATAGCATTATCTTCAGATCAGTCTATAAAATCACATATAGTAAAGTTTATTAAACGCTTACATCTCAACTAGAGCAAGGTCTAACTTGAAATGGCCCTGGCCCTGAGAGCATATTACAAGAAGAAGACAATGACACTTCTTTGTTTATGTTTTCAGCATGATCACACTTAATGAAAAGAAACTGAATGAAAGACAGTAATATTCTTGGAAATATTTAAACCACAAGGAAAAACGGACTGATGCGTTGCCATCTTCAAATGTCTATCCTTTCGATCAAGTTGTTTCTTAGGTCCTGAGACGATAATGATGAAGACAGCCACAATTGTAGAATAATTGTTATGTTAAAACGCCAAGAAACCTTAGATGACCCCTCTGACTCTGACTGGTGGCACAAGACATCATGAAGTTTTTCCCTTTAAAAAGGCTGTTATACGTTGAGCTCATGCACAATGGCTGTCCAATGGATGTACTTCTGGCAACAATGATGAATTAAACATTTACCCTAATGGACAAGGTAGGAAAGCATGATGAGGTGAGCGACCAAAAGGTAAGACACATGCAAGTATTTCTCAGATTGTCCGGAAAGAAAGGAGCTTTAAAAAAGATGATTCTAAGATGATAAGCAAGGATCTTTAACTAGATTTAAAAACAAAAAAGAAGAAGAAAAAATCTATAAATTCCATCTCACTTCAGTAATTTGCTGCCCTCTTAAATGTTGGTGTGACACGTTAAATTACCGGATTACAGGAGTAATGAAAGTACAACACAACAGAATTCATTCAAGAAAACCTACTAGTGATGAATAACATAATTGGATGAATCAAATAATGTGTCCTGGTTTTGGGGTCCCTTAAAAAGTATGTTTCCTCACGTGGTGAAGTCAGAATGACTTTAAAGCCCAGTTGGAAAGTACTGCTCAGCACATACATGTCTAATATGAATGGCTGTTCATTTGCTGCCATTTATATTTTGTTTATGTGACATTCAAATGTATTAGGCCAGTGCATTTCTGTCAGCTTGTGTAAACTACACTGTCAAGTAAAGGAAAAACTAAACCATGTAAACTGATGCTTGCCATCAGCAGAGTCTTCCCACTAATACATTCCATTCCTTAGTACCATCTCACAATTCCTTATGGGACAGTATTAAAATTAATGATGGGGGATTGGTCAGATAGTTCATTTATTTACTTTTTTGTCTAGATAGCTGAACTGTAACTAAGGCAGTGTACTCACATCGAGTAAGGGCGTCAGTACACAGCAGCTCACCAGCACCATGGCTGAGAACACATCACACAAAGCGCTTTTCTCCAGATACCAGGCAACACGGCACTTGAATCTTTATCTAAAGCTGCCTTATTTGATGAGAAGATCAATACCACTTTCTAAGCTGTAAACTTACTAAACATAAAATGTTACAACCTCTGTTTTGTGCTTGCTCCCAAACCTCTCCTTGTAATGCAGCTGCCTGCAGGCAGAAAGTGATCTTTAGCGTAATGTGGTTGCATCATGTGAGGCTTCAATTAATTACCTATATATTCTACACATTCGTACTCGGAAGGAGCGGGACTTAAACCAGAAGTGTTTAAGTAGTGTTCCACTATTGCTAAAAAGATTAGTGGAAACATCATGTGGAGCTAATGAAGAAAACAACAGAAAAACAATTGAAGCGAAGAAATGCAGATTGTCTGTTGCATAGCAACTCTTTCACAGTATTCGTAGGCAGCCAGGAGGTCCTGCTTTTTTGTATTTATTGCAAAAATTTATATTGATGAAAGGAAAGAATATGTCAGGGGCTGGGTTTTAGTCTGTGTTTTGGGTTTTTTTCTTTTCCTTTCCCCCTTCCCCTTGTGCTGTGTTCAGCTTAGGAGGCGTAGCTGACCTGCTCTCCACCTTCCCTGGTCTGTAGTGGAGGCACACCTGGTTCTTGGTTGCCACTAATCAATCACTCCATAAAACCCTGGTCACCTCTACATCACCTTGCCAGATAATTCCGACTTGCTTGGTAGTGCTATATCAGAACCCCTTCTGCTTATGCTTGTTGCCCTCCAGCCTTTTTGTTGCGGTTGCCTGTTTGCTAACTTGTCTCCTGTCCTTTCCCAGTGTGCGCCTCCCTGTGTTTGCCGTGTTCCCTGCCGCCGGACCTTTAACTGCCTCTCTCCACCAGCACCCTGCTTCGACTAGTTCCTGCCCCCCCCCACCAAGCTTTTGAAGAGATGGACCATTTCTGTTTGCACCTTATTCTGCTACCTTCTGTTCATTAAAATACACGGAAACTGCCCGCCTGTGTCTGCATCCACTACTGTTGGCCCACCCCTACACGTGTCAGAACATATGTGAGTGGCTATTACTTATTATTACTTACTATATTTGCTCCTCATTATTATAGTGGTGAATATACTTACTTAGTATGCGAGAGACCAGGATTTGATTCCCTGACAAGGAACCCTAGCCACAGGGTGCCCACTTGTGGTTCTCTTGTGCCGGTCCCAAGCCCAGATAAATAGGAGGGCAACCAGCATAAAACTGTAGCCAAATCAGTCATGCAAGTCACAGGAAGCAACCCTGAACAGTTTTGTTGCTAGGTGATATGTAGCGATTTTTATTAATTATTATTATTAAAGTGAATATCAACCACAATTTTACCATCTTTACAATGACAACCATAACTGTGATATTTTTCTTAACCTTACCAAGGCATTAGCCCTTAGGACTTGAGCCATGGTTGTAATGTCCACATGTTTACTATTGTAACCTAGACAACCAATTTTTTGTGCAATTGACTACCTTACAAGAGATTGGATGCCATAGATCTGGAACAGCAAGATGGGTCACCTTCTTCTCGATCATCCACCTCATTAGTAATTCACATGAGCTGCTTTCTACACTTGGAGAGCAAGACTCCAAACACAGAAAAAAAAAACTAACAAAGCAAACATCTATTCAAGTAACTTTTTTTCTAAAGTACCATTATTATGTTGCCTTCCTACATGGATGACTATTTAGTATTCAGGCTGGGCTAAATTTGTAGTGTGTGATGGGAGATACCACACTTTTAAGATTCAATACAATACCGATTACTTTTTGCATAAAATATTCGATACCGATTACCGATACTGATTTCTGGTAATTTCTTATTGGTGGATTTTTTTCTTAATCATAATATTAGGACCCTTAAAAACAAATCATGTCAAATACTGGCCATGTAACAACTTTAATGTGCACAGTTCAAGATATAAATGAAAATATGAATTAAATAAAACAAAACACATTTGACCTTTTGCTGAACAGCATTATTTTCAAAACAATTAATTGATCCTGACAGAAACGTAAATCAATACATTTACCGTCAATACAATACAATAAATGATATATAACAAATATATGAATTAATTTAAATTGTAACAAACAACAAAGTGCACATTTGAACTTTAACTTTCTCAAACTAGCCATACTTTTGGTGACCACCATAATTTGGTCCTGACATAGATGTAAGTGTACACGTTTGTACAGAAGGAATGTTCTCCTTTATCTGTCGGCCATTTCTCCATTTTCTTCGCTCTGTCAGAAACTCTCTCAAACGCACACGCTCCCTGCCATGTTGTTGCTAGCAGGATGTAAACACACAGCCCGTGGCTCTTCTGGTCACGTGACTTGGATGGACCAGTTCAATATGCGGCGGGTTGTTTCGGCACTAAACACTGGAGTAAGTTACCTAAAAAATATTTGGATTTGACACATGCACTTTTATTTTGCATTTCTTAATTTGTAGTCAATACCAAAACAGGTGACGTGCGGGTATTGATATCATGGGATCGATCCGCCCATCACTATTTGGAATACATTTCTTTTTAGGGCGAACCATCATGCTCATTCAAATTAATCTGGAGAATGCTGAAGTTTTACAGGTGGAAGTTAAGAAAAGAAAATACATGTGGAGAAATAGTCTGCTTTTTATGTAATGATCTAAAAGCTAATTTTGCAGTGTCTGAGAAATGCTCATGCCTTGACAGTGTTGCCAAATGTGTTTTAAGGCAAAAGTCTTCTCAATAGCAACACAGTCAAGCATCACAAGCCTAATTAAAATGCAATATTTGCTTTGGAGAGAGCAGCACTTATATTAACGGAAATCATCATTAGGAGCAACAAAAATACTGGGGTGCCAATCAGCTTTGTAATGGGCTCATATGTGGTCATTCCATTAGAGCCAGCTCAGCCAAAGCAAACACACAAATGTCAGCTCTTTTTCTTTTTCCACACTTCTGCAGCTGCATGAGGACATCAGAATACTCAGAGAGGTGTGTACCAGCATGCCACTGCAGGTGCCCGAAACCTTGGAAAATGTTGACTGTAACAAATTATAGACAGATGTGGCAGATGGCGTGTCATGGACTGAGCATCTGTTTAAAATATAAAAACACTCCACGTATTCAACTTAAAAAATTTGCAGTTTCACAAAAATAAGAATTTCTGAATTAATCATAACATTTACATTTTTCAAACAGGTTTGTTAGGTGAAAAAGAGTATGTGGATCGTTTTCCTACGCCTTTGCATTTCTATTTACACCTGCTGACATATTTAACAATTGTTATCGTAGCTCAACAATAACTTAAAGAGTGCATGCTCTGACTTTGCAAAGTAAGAACTGCAGTGTGAATGTTTGCCAAACACCAGAAGATTTCCCTCAAAACTCATTCTGTGTGTGTAAAATTCACACACAATGCAAAAAAACATTTTTCCATTCAAAAACAGAAAATTATTTTCAAATATCTGTTTAAAGATGTTCACAAACACTTTTCACTTAAGAAGACAGTGGAACTGACAGTGGACAGTGGATCCATTTCAGATTTGTAAAACCTTTTTTGTGAGTTTTCTGACATATTTTTAGGGGATGCTCTTGTGGATTGTTGAGCTGTTCATAGAAATAATACCCCCCTCAAAATCCAAGACAATCAAAACACTTCTCAGGATACAGAATGAAATGAAATTTGCCCACTTTATGTCAGTAATAAATGATAGTTTGTATTTGATGGCTGTTAAATCCAAATGACTTCCACTGAAGAGTCATAGTCTGGACCTCCAGCTCCAACCAAGTGCTCACTTTATTGTCAGTGTCATTAGTCTCCTTGCTTTCCTTCCTTGATGTCCTCATTTTATTTTAATGGTGCTTGGCGTGCTGACACAAAGAGTGTGGTTGGATTATTAGCCACAATTAAGGACAGGGTAGCAAATGGCTTTCAATGAAGCTTTAACTATTATACAATCAGGAAGACTGTCCATGAGAGAGGACGATGTCATCTTTAGGAATGAAACAACAGATGTGCCCGTCTGGAAATTGTCAGATTTGATATACAGCACATGGCTATGTACACACCTGGGTGAACACTGACAGATTAATATGCTCACAGGTATAAATAGGCTCATACTGGAGCTGTCAGATATCCAATTGAGCACTCCAGGATGGATGTTAAGGGTTTATGAGAAAAGTAGACTGAATATATTCCAGCTAAGTCTTTTGAGGGTTATTAGAAAAAGATATATATATATATATATTTCGTCTACCTGTTTTTACTCCACTCGTGCTATAACCTTTTATCTATCTCCTCTTTTTCTGGTGATGCATTCATTCGTGCAACTTGCACTTAATATACGGTCCCTGTGACTGAGGTGAAGAAATAAAATGTTCCAGGCCGTTACCAAGCCAGTGGGCAAGCAGAGTAACTTGATCATTAGGTTATACCTTCCATGGGCTACTGCAGACTCTTTTTATGGAGCATTAGGGAGGAAACATTTATGCCCTTAATGGATAGGAAGACACTATTGATGGGGTCTTTCCTTTGAAATGAGAAGTCATATTTCAAGGGGAAAATGGACTGGATAAATCCTGTCTAACACTAGATCTGGAGATGTGTGTGTTGTGAAGATGATCACAGAAATCACAGAGCTTTTCTGACATGGAGCTTACTGAATGCCCTTTAGAATATTAGTTTTTTATGGTGTGTACAATTAAATTTTTTGGTGTCTGAGTGAGACTTTAAACATAATCTGATGAAAGGAAAGCTCTTAAAAGTGCAGTACATAGACAATTATTTCAGAAAGATTGCTGTTAAACTGCAATAGTTGGGAAATAACAAGGCCCAAAACAAAGTATGCTGAGTACAAATACAAAGGTTAAAATAAGTATTGAACGTCATTGTTTTTCTCAGTAAATATATTTCTAATGGTGCTACTGACATGAAATTTTCACCAGATGTTGGTAACAACCCATGCAACCCACACATACAAGGAAAGCAAACCTTGGTGGTGTCCATAAATTAATAACATGGAATGGAGAAACTAGTTGCATGCATTGCTCAGGTGTGATTATGCCCATTCTTCCACATAAACAGTCTTCAGATGCTGAAGGTTCCGTGGGCCTCTTCTATGAACTCTAATATTTAGTTCTTTCCGTAGATTTTCTATTAGATTCAAGTCAGGCGATTGGCTGGGCCATTCTAGTAGCTTTATTTTCTTTCTCTGAAACCAAGTGAGAGTTTCCTTGGCTGTGTGTTTAGGATCACTGTCTTGCTGAAAGGTTCACCCTCGTTTCATCTTCATCATCCTGGTGGATGGCAGTAAATTGTTTTTATCAAGAATGTCTCAGTACATTTTCCCATTCATCCTTCCTTCAATTACATTAAGATTTACAAGGGCTAAAAAACTGCCCCACACCATGATGTTCCCACCTTCAAACTTCACTGTTGGTATGGTGTTTTTGGGATGATGTGCTGTGCCATTTAATGCACTCATGTTTGGAGGTCCCAAACATGGTGTCTATTATGGCATCCAAAGAGTTCAATTTTGGTCTCATCTGACAAGACTATATTCTCCCAATATTTCACTGACTTGTCTCAATGAAAATCTAAATAAGCTTCAACATGTTTTTTCCTCAGCAATAGAGTCTTGCATAGTGAGTGTGCATACAGGCCATGGGTGTTCTGAGCATTACTTTTTTTTTTTTTTTTTTTTTTAATGTTGTACCTGCTAATTCCAGGTCTTTCTGAAGCTTTCCATAAGTGGTCCTTGGCTCTCGGACAACTCTTCTGATAATTCTTTTGACTCCTCTTGTGAGGAGCACCTGGTCACAGCCAGTTTATGGTGAAAAGATGTTTCCACTTCCAGATTACAGAAGCTTAGAAATCCTTCTGTAACCAGTGCCAGCAGTATGTTTTACAACAATAAGGCTGTGACAGCCTCAAGAGAGTTCTTTGCTTTCACCCATCATGAGATGTTTATTGTGTGGCACTTTGGCAATGAGACACCTTTTTATAGGCCATCAGTTGGGACTGAACCAGCTGATATTAATTTGCACTGACAAGGGGCAGGATTGCTTTCTGATTACTGATAGATTTCAGCTGGTGTCTTGGCTTTTGGTGCCTTTTTGCACCTCAATTTCTTCATGCGTTCAATACTTTTTCCCTGTGTCATTCCATTTTATCACACATTACTTAATTTATGGACATGTAAGGTTTGGTTTCCTTGCATGTGCGGGTTGCATGGGTTGTTACCGACATCATGTCAGTAGCACCTGCAGGGAACAACATACAGACAATGATAGCATTTGGACAAATATGCATCTCTCTCCTGTTTCCCTTTATGGTTTTCCTGTCCCCAGTTTGTCCCTCCAGTACAGAGGGAGAATTAGTATTAGCATTACCACTTACACCGTGTCATCAACTACCAAGCTAACAAACAAAATAATACAAAAATGATACAAAATCATATTCTGGTTTCAAAAGAGTGCTTCATCTGAGTCTGTGTCTGAGTGAGCATCTGATGTTTCCTACTCTGACCTTCTTGATGCTCTCTGCTCTTTCATCATTCAGCGTGGAGCCAGCAGATGGTGGGGGGAGGCCTGATCCAGGTGTCTGAATCAGGAAATAAGAATAGGTGAGCCTCAAATGTTTTTTTTTTATTTTCTTTACCTTTTTTAGGGGAAAAAAGGTTAAACAAAACAGAGACACTGAAGATTTTTATAATTTCATGATAAAAAAATGATAAAAAAATCATTTTACCGTAATGAAGGTTAAAATTTCGTCTGGGCCATTTTTTATGAAGCACATGATCAAGCATTTTTAATCCAAAGGAAGGAAACCTCCTTTATCCAAACCAGCAGGGTTTCAAGCTCCTCACTCACTCCTGACTCACCACAATGACTGGAACCTGTCACATCAGCTCTTGAAAGCAATTCATCCACAGGTGGAAAGCAATGGTAACAACCCTTCATTAGAGCAATGGCATGTGCACAACTTTTAAATATAATTATGAATATTTTAATACTATAAATCATTATTTTATGTATTCACTTTTACCCCGTGGAACACTTTTATTGACACTCCAATACAGTTGAGGAGATATGTTGTACATCTTAATAAGAAATATTTTTTGATACAACTCGCATAATTACTACCACCACTGGATGTCTCCTAGCAACAAAGAATGCCTACACCGTAACAGAGATGACTATGGGCTTTTCTTTTTAACTGTCTGGATCATAAGTACATATATAATATCCATCCATGTTCTAACTGCAGCATTTCAGGCAAGGGCAGGGCACACCCTGAAAAGGTCAGCAGTCCATCACAGGGCCAGCACACAGAGACAAACAATCACTCACAGACAATTTAGAGTCACCAGTTAACCTAAACATTATGTCTTTGGACAGTGGGAGGAAACCCACACAGGGAGAACATGCAAACATCATACAGAAAGCCCCCAGGCCGGGTGTCAAACCCACAACCTTCTTATTGTGGGGCAACAGCGCTAACCACTATGCAACCATGCTCATATACAATATATAATGTTTTAATATATTTTATTTAAACATGTTTTCATTAGCATTTCTAATTAGCCCATTGTGTCGACATTGGTCACGCATTATGGTTGCTTCAGTTTCACCACTTTACTTCCTTTAAACAAATATTTTTTGCTATCTTCACTTGTATACTTTGATGTAATGTTTTGTGTCTTTAGCATAATATTATTTGTGCTCAAAGTCATCTTTAATATCTTGCCACATCCTCCTCCACACCTCGCCTGCAACAGATGAATTTTCCTTCAGGGGTCAATAAACTCTTCTCTTTATTAACAATGATTTTAAATTCTCAATCTCATGTGAATTTAAAATCAGTGGCATGGCACTTTAAGAGCTGTCTGATTGCGTTTCACTTAGTATCTTATCACCATACCCGTGAAAAAATACAGACATGGTAAACCCTGTAAAACTTCTGCTTGTTTCATACATCTATTTTGCCTTATATAAATATGATTTAGATAAGATACAAATGCAGAGTTAGCAAGAGCTGGTATATCACTTTAACACTTAAGTGACAATAATCTAATTTCTTCATGCAGAGTAAAAGGAAACATTTCCATCCATAGGATATATTGATGAAAAATATGAAAGTGCTGCAGCTAAGATTTGATTTTATGCAATAAAGTTCTAAAATGGATATATTCGCTTTGGTTTGATACATGAAAATATTAGCCATAGCTCTGCCAGTGTGTTGTAAGTTATTCCAGGTGAAGCTAAAATCTTTGTTTAGCCGTGGTGCTCATAGCAGTGTGAGCCTGCCAGTCTCCAAATTTAAAAACCCTATTGTGAGAAACACAATGTGGTCTTTGTGTCGCAGGTGCCTTTGAGAGGTAGAGAGTGGTGGTGACACCTAGAACCTAGAGGAGGTGATGGAAGTGAATGACACCATAGTGTTATGTCCCTAGGGAGGAACAAGGAGAACGATGTGGAGGGTAGGGGGGGGGCATTGAAACTAAGTGATTGACAGCATAAAAGGAGTATTTAAAGAAAAAAAAAAAAAAAAAACAATGGCAGCAGTAAAAGTCCAGCAGCTGCATTTGCATTTGACATTTCAGCCCTTCAACTAACACTCTTAGAGACTAAAAATTATTGCAGCTGAAGAAAAAGCTTCATCACATATTCAATATTTATGTGTCAAGAATCTCACATTAACAGCTTAAAGCACAAATGAATTGGTGCTCCTACCTCCTGACTGAGATGTCACAGATTCATTGTCTGCTTTTCTGCACACAGCAAAGTGATGCATGAAAGCTTAAGAGCAAGCTATAAAACAGTCACTCTAACAGCAGAAAATGAAAGTTGGATGCGTCACAAATGATCCAACCTGCAGGAGGCTTTTTCGACACTCCTCTCCCAGCTATCATCCCTGTGCTCTGCTGCAACGATCAAGAATACATGCAAATCCTATGACTGTGCAGTTTATGTCACAGTGCATGATCACAGCTAATTAAATCCTTTGAAAAATGTAATTATGTCTTGCAGACAGTTGGTGCCACCAAATTTGCCAAGTGAAGCCCTGAATTTCTAACTGCCACAACACAAAGCATGACTGAGGATCATGGTAAAGATCCATTGGATTAATTTAATCTGCATGGAGATCACAATGAAAGAAACAATACTGAAGATGCTGAAAGAAGAGGCAGCGATAAATTGAAGAGTTGCATGTGATCAGTTCCTACAATCTTTAAAGACTTTTCTTTTGTATTTAATGGTTATATGCACTGCATTTAAAATTTCCATAACTATCTCCATCTAGCGTATTTGGTTTAAATTTTTATTTTATGCATACTAATAATGTTGACAGAAGCAAAAGGGAAAAGTGGGGTGTAGTTATCAAGCAACAAAGTCGATATCAGGAGGAAGATTGTATGGGTGGATGGGTCACAGGAATATGACACATGGCATTGCAACAGTTATTTCTACTAGTCATAATTTAACTTTTTTCTGTTCAGATTTGAAAACATGTCCTTTTGTCTCTGGAATGTTCTTGTGAATTGCTGATGCAGGTATCAACATGAGCTCTGTGATGTTGCAAACCAGGATGTGCACATGGAGATTTCTTCATGCAGCTTTCTTTGCAGAAAACAGATGTCTGCTGCTGCATGAAACAAAGATGATAAGAATGGTTCCAGCCCAAAGAGTAGAGTTTATAGGTCAGAAAAAAACTAAACAGAACTAATGAACTGAAAGATACAACAGATATTTTAAATTAACAGCCAGTTAGGTGACTAGACTACATGGGAATCACATCTTTTACATTATTGTCATTAAATTTGTTGGTAATAAAAATGTTGATCGAGTACACAAGAGTTTGATTTTAATTTTACAAAGCAAGCTATAGCAGCTAACAGTCTGTGATCATAATGTGGTGATAAAGCATGAACTTTATAATTTCTGCGATAACCAAGTGTGAAAACACAGTAAGTAACGCTACTATTGTGCAGATATAGTCAATCGCATCCCGCTTTAATAGCCTCCTCCTATCTGAATGCACATGTAAGGAAAATCCTCCAAGGAAGAGTCGTTTTATTGCTTTTTTCTTAAAAGCATGGAATGACCTTTGTTCTGAGAGAGAGAGAGGGAGCAACTGAAAGATTGAAAGTCGGTTGAGTTTTCTTTTCTCCTCCTGGCTCTTGGTTGTTCTCTCATTGTGTTTTGGCAGGAGGACATGGCAGGAACCATTAGGATGAGAAATGACAGCGAAGTCCGGGCCAACCTTCAGGGCTAGCAGAGAGGAGAGACTCAACAACCACACCCGCTCAACATCTCAGAGACACACAGAGTGCAGAGAACCTGCATATGCACACTTTGCATATGACACAAAGCATTATGGCCTTCCTCTATTCACCTCCACTCTTGCATTTTAAACCAGCCTGCACCATACCACTGTCGAGCCTTGTATGGTTGAGAGAAAAGCTTGACCTTTATTTGCCTGAACTTCTATCTGCAGTGCCCATGTGATCTGAAGAGGGAAGAAGTGAAGGGAAGAAGCACTTAGGGAGACAACAGTGGCAGACTTCTCATTTCACAGCTGCTTCACCTCCATGATGAATTATTTCCAGGCTGTGGTGATTCACCATCAAGCAGACAATGACTACGCTCTGACAAGCTTCTGTACTCTAAGCCTTCATACTGGTAACTGTAACACCCACTCTCATTATGGAAACTGGAAGCATCATTGTGCAAATCAGTGCAAATGTATTCAGAAACGGATCATATGGAAACTGTGACTCGTGTGAAATTGTGAATGTTAACTTACTATCACATTATGTATGTTAGAGTCAATTAAAAGGTACAAAAATAAGAATCCAGCCAAAATCAGGGCCTTTAATTTCCTGGAATATGCACGTACAGATGTCACAGATGAGTTGCGTTCATGTTACATTCTCGGAAACCTGTGTTTTGTTCCACACCAGTTGGCATATCATCATCAAATGCATGAGAGGTTTTAAATATGAATAATTCACACAGATAGACACCAGGCTGTGTTCATTTCTACAGGATCTCTGACACTTATGTTGCCAAAGTGGTGTATTATGTAACCATCACAACCACCCTGCCATCACACTCTACAGATACTACAATCACGGCATCAGGCTGCAGATGCATCCAAGCTCCCTTTCAAGTGAATCTGATACTGCTGGCTGTCTGACAGCATAGCATACAGGACTTCTGGCTTCCAAATCAAATGCTGAAGCTCACTCACCCTCACATCATGAGTAGGTTTCAGCCCCGAGGCATTGCTGGGTTAAGCCCTGTCAGCTGTGATCATGTAATGGCTTCTCCCTGGAATCTCAGGGGGCTGCAGGTGCAGGTAGAGGTGAAGGTGTCAGGCAGTTTTCATGGTGCTATGGTCTCAAGGATACTTTATCAGAGAGCTCTGGCAACTCTAGTTGGAGGAAACTTGGGATGTTGCATAGGCTCTGTGCCGAAATCATCCAGGAGGACTCATGTGAGTTGTACACTGAGACACACAGACAAACACAAAAACACAACCCTCCGACTCTACCTCTGCTGCCTCTGCCTCCATGTGAACACTGTCCTTTCAGTTTTTCTACAAAGGGCAAACTACATGGAATAACACAGGTGTACTTGCATTAGGCCAAGTACTGAATTATAGTAATACACAAAAATTGTAAACTTCTCATCACTGTAAGTACAACCAAGTGTGACATATTCTTGGGTTGCTACTAACAACTATTGATTGTTGATTCTTGATTATTTTGTGATCGATCAAATGAGCATTAACAAGTATTGGTAATAAGTACCATACGCTGGACAGTGTTCTAAAAGTTTCCTAGTGCTTTTAAATTGCTTAAAGGAGCAACAAAGTCCACTTTGGGAGCTTGGAATGGCTGACACATGATTTTCCCCATGAGGCTGAGATGTGTGTCCGGTGTGGTTCTGATGGTAAGTTAAACAGCCACAGTTGCTATCCACCTTGGTTGACAATGTGGTTTGGATCCACTGGTCCACAAAGTTTTAGAAAATTTAGAAATATTTTGAAGAAAATTATTATTAATTTCCAATTTTCTTGTGAATTACTTCAAATGTCACTGTAACAGAGTAAATTGATTTGCTATCACAAATGTAAAATTGTAAATGTTTAATAATGGATTTGAACAGAGCTATCCAAATGGTTTTACATCAATTCTACCACACGGGCTAGTCCAGTCTGCTGTGTTTCTCCAAGTTACTTCATGTTTTTCAAGTATTATTTTACTGTCCACATAGTAACTCTTAACAGTATGTATATGTAGCCGGTGAGTATTAATGTCTTCATTCATCCATCTGCCTGAAAGGTAAGTGATAGGCTGTTTAGTCTGTATTGTGGACAGATGAGAAGTCTGAACATTTAAACATTTAAAACCTGAATTCAGTCCAAGACTGAATGTTATATTTCTTGCATTACTGCCTGTCATCTCTGTTTCCAAGCTTGCCAAGTTAATGTAAAAACATAACCCATCTTGAATCTAAACCCAAACATGACCTGAAATCTAATAAAATAACTTCAATTGTCAGTAACTTAATTTAGAAACAGTGACAGCACATATTCTAGATTAAGAATCAAGCCAGTAACAACAAAAGCTTCTTGTTTCTTGTGGCTTACTGATTGTTTTAGCTCTTTTAGCAGTACACATATTACACATGTTCAGTTGACCAGGCACTGACAGGCTGCTGATTGTCCTCCATATTTGCTCAGTTATGAGGACAACAGTATTTACAGAATAAACAGGTAGAAGATAGAAACTATCAAGAAGACAGATTATACTAAAACAAGTAAATCACTCCTTTTCTGCTGGGACACAAAATAAACACACATACACAGGCACAGTAGGGGATTTCAACTGTTTGTCAAGGCACAGTCAAACACACATATATGTTTTTGGTGTGATGAACAGATAAGTCACCCAGTCACCCACTCACCCATTTACTCCCTCTTCTTCTCTCTCTGTTTCCCTCTTTCTCTCCTAATACCTCATCTGTGTCCCGTTGCCGACCTTAGCTCCCCTTGACCTCCCTTTTTGGACCCTGCCCTCGTGTCTTTTCACAGTCCGTAGACAGTGAGTCACAATGATCTATGTCTCTGTGTGTGTGGGTGTGTGCGTGTGATGCGGAGTTTAATCATGAAGAGACGTGTTGAGGAGGGACTGGCTGAATTACAACTTCTTTCAAAATGCCAGCATGGCGTTAACTGGAGCATATACCTAAAACCCATATACCCATTTACCTAAAACCATAAACCTAAACAAGTTCACACTGGTTCTTATAGTCAGCTATCTTGTTTGTTTCACATTGATACCGATATTCATCCAAATAAGTCTGTGTCATCTTACAAGACCAGTTTACAATGTTTAAATGTGTACATTTCAAACCTAAACTTTACCTGGAGGTCTGAAGACAATCTCACTCCACTGGATTATATTAGTGCTGAATCCAGAATTTTTAAGCATATTATTTATTATTTGTTTGGTTGTCATTACTGACAGCTTAATTCCATTTTATATTATCTAAGTGAACAGTAACATAACAAAACAATACATATTTGCACATTAAAAATCTTGAAACACAGAAAATTTGAAAATAAAACTTTGGATATGTCAACAACATGTGACAACATGTTCAGCAAATAGTCACAACACAATCAAATACATAAATGCACAGCAAATACACACAATTGAAACAAATGCAGGTGTTGATCGGTGCTTTGTGACTTTTGAAATTAAAAATGTCCGACAAAAAGTCTTTTACATCTGTTCTGTGTAGTCAGAAGCTCTTTACAGCATTTTGAATTATAGGTCAATGGTTTTGTGAATGGAACTGAGCTCTGACATTTTTTGCTGCATTTTGGGCACTGATGTCTATAGCTTCTTGCACTCATTGCTGCTTGTGTACACACACACACACACACATATATATGTATATGTATATATATATGATTTTAATAGTCTGACAGCCATATATATATATATATATATATGGCTATATAGATGTGGTGTCCAGATTGCAATATCTAAATTTACAAAAAGCCAACAACACCATATTTATAAACCACTCTATTTCTTCTTTTCTTTTCTTTTTTTCTTTTTTTTTGTAAACAAACAGATACTCACATTACTGTGGCCCTCTTATTAATTTTTTACACAGCTTCAGAGACTCACTTGTTCATCGGAGAGGAGAGCTAACTGCCTCTAATTTACAATATTAGCTGGAGTAGCTAGTGAGCCAGCAGTGTTTGTTTTTAATGAGCTCCTGATTGAGCTGACCACTGGTGATCGCTCATCACTATTGACCAGCTCTCCAATCAACAGTCCATACTAATGCTCAGCTTTGCTGCCCTTTTGGACAGTGACTTATGGCAAC
This sequence comes from Echeneis naucrates, assembly GCF_900963305.1. Lineage (NCBI taxonomy): Eukaryota > Metazoa > Chordata > Actinopteri > Carangiformes > Echeneidae > Echeneis > Echeneis naucrates. Next base: position 21,033,551 of record NC_042531.1, on the reverse strand, counting down.
TCTGCTTGGACAAACTTCTTACGTGCCCTGCCAAATATGCTTCGCCAGAGCCATATTTTTCAGAATTGTATTAAATTAATCATACAAATGAATTACTCTGGAATAATTTGTTAATTTTGACAGTCCTAATATATATACACACGTGCATATATGTGTATACATATATATGGCAGCTTTCATATGCTTTTCTTTAATAAATGTTGGAAATGCATACTTTCCTTTTCTTCATTTGTTCAGTCGAATTTAAATTCTTTCTTTTTCCATTTCAAAGTTGCATATTTTAACGAAGAATTATGTGGTTTATATACTAACCTTTATACTAACCTCGAATTGGTTCAATTCAATTTCTCTGAGATTTTTTAACATACCCTCAAATCAGTATATTGCTGAGTTCACCAATTTAATAATGCAAAAGTTCAGCCTACTTCTCAAAAGTGCTTGGAAAATGTTGCCTCATTTTTTATTAAAGATTACGATTTTTTTCAGTCCTTGTGTTGTTGTATTGATGATGTTTTCTTTCTTTATGTTTTGTCTATTTATGCAGATCATTTGTGTACATCAAAAAACAGCCCAAATACAAAAGATGACATGAAATGATGTCACAACTTCCTCAGTGATTCTCGAACTCGAGCGTCTGTTGCAGACCAAAATCTCATTATTGTCAAAGACTATTAGAGTTGACTTAGAGTGATGCTTCACATCCCTTTGTACTTCAGAATAATGCCATTTTTAATATCCTTGCCTGGAAGCTTTGGGAGAAAAAGCACATTGGTGAGTTAATTAAATCTGGAACATTCCAGATTTTAATCATGAACTTGAAAAGTAACAGAAAGGAAAGAAAAGCTAAACAGTGATTTTCTGCCTGTGCTCACCTAAATAGAATAAGAGAACTACATGTATTTCATTTACTGGAGCGATCCCTCCATCCAAGCTTCAAAGGAAAAGCTGATGCATTTTAAATTAGACATGGTCCCTGTACTTCTTGACTAGTTTTATCAGTAATTACATTAGTCATATCTAAATCACACTCTCATCATGCTTAATCGAGCGAAAATTGGACACATAAGAAAAAATAATTAAAGTACCTTTTTCCATCAAAGAAATTCATTTGTAAATACTGGAGAGATGTTCTACTTTTTGTTTTTTTTTCTTCACGCTGAGAACCGTAAGTACTGCTCATTTCAAGCAATTTTAGATATTTTACTTTTCAAGGACACTCACACATTGTACTCAAGACCCTAACTTTATAACAGGTGTCATATTTTACAATGCTGCCCTGGATATAAAAACTTCACACTAGAATAGAGGTTTCCAAATCCTGTCCTGGAGGGCCACTGTCCTGCATGTTTTAGATGTTTCCTACTCAAACACATCTGATTCAAATGATCAGCTCGTCATCAAGCTTTGCTGAGGTCTGATAAGGAGCCAAAAGAAAAAAACAGAAGGCAGAAAAGGAGAAAGGAGAAAAATTGAGAGGGTTGAAAAGGAGGAGTTTAAATGACTCTCCACTTCCTGAACATCTGGATGCTATTAGAAAAGTAGAAAAGTCAGCCATCTTGTTTCCCGAAGTGAGTGAATTTCCTCTGCAAACAGTAGTGATCCACAGGGCTTGTTTGAATGAACCAGCCTGTTCATCTGGAATTTAACTTTTCTCTTTCAGTTAAAATGCCTCTCATCCTCTGAATTCAGACATAAAACCCCGCTATTCATTGGAATGTCATGCACACATTGTCACCAGCTTTGTACTTATTATCTAGAATGATTATCTGAAGTCATACTTCAATTTGAACTGTGGTTAAAGGATATTGATCATCTGTAAAGACTGGGAAAGTGATTTCCTTCTGAGGCATTGTGACTCTGAGTTACTGAGGAAACAAGTAAAGAATTTGGATTTTATGCATCTAAATATCCATAACTTGTTTGATATGGAGAATAATATTTTATTTGAGTCATCAGCTGTATAATTCTGGAGCAAGTATATTTCAGAGCAGCCGGATTACAATTATCCTTTCGTTTGCTACCCAACATTTGTATTTGTATTGAGACCAAAGCTACACTGTAACAGTAAAAAAACAACATGAGAAGCTAAATCTCATGATTTAGCCTGATCATAAAAGTCTCAAAATCTCACATACTCACTATTTTAACAGGTATTGGTTTATTACCTAGAGTTTGTAGAAGCTATACCTGCTTTTACCCTGCAGCTGTGTGCTCTGACCTCTACCGATAATTCCTAGTTATAGTGCCTTGAAATAAACTGCATTCTGCCATGTGCCTATTTCGCCATTCTCCCTAGCTTCCCGTTAACTATGTGTCAAAATCTGTTCAAGTAAAGATAGATCTGCAGACAACATGTTTGGGATTGACGGTCTAGATATGTACCAGAGGACAGGAGTGCAATGCCGTTTCCATGGCAACTGGTAGCAAACGCAAGTCACTCAAGTGACAGCTAGAGCACACTTCCTGTGACAAGTGACAATTACAGTGGCTGGTAGTATCAAAGACCGTTATAAAACTGCTTCTGTAAATCCTATAAGCAGAGGAGCTACAGTAGAAGAAGCTTTGTCAACTTTGGTTTTCATTTCTTAAGAGTTTTGTCTAGACCTGCTCTATATGTAAAGTGCCTTGATGTAACTTTGTCATGATTCGGTGCTATACAAATAAATCTGATTTGATTTGATTTGATTTCTCTTCAAGGGAAGGTTGCTGTCCGAAATGGGGGGGGTGGTTATTTATTTTTGTCTCATCTAATAGTGTTACTTTGAATGAACAGCAATAGAGTCTAGGGTTTTATCATCTCTTCTTTGTTTGGTTATTAATTAGAGGACCTTCATCCTCAAGCACTGAAGTTGGCAGAGCACAGTGGTCTATTAATTCAAATCTGACATTAATTCTTTCCCTCGCCTATGCCCTCAAAGCGAGCGAATACACTTCATTATTTGTTGCCCACTCTGAGTAATACAGGATCACTCCAAAGCCAGCAGTCCAGGCACATGGGCCAGTGTCAAGGAAACCAAAATCTATCTCTCTCAAAATATGGAGGTTTGACATCTGGGTATGTTCAAAGAAACTGAAGTCACTTGGCTGTAAAACCTTTGAACCTCCTTCATTAAAAGTTTGCCACAGTCTCCATGATTTTTTAATGATCACATTTTTAGATGTAGCTCCACATTTGATTATCTGTGATTGTCTGGAAGCCCCACAACGATTCCAATAATTGATGTAAAAGAGCGGCCGCCAACAGAAGTACAATTTGGTTTGCTATGGGAGAACAGGTAATTTTGAAGCCTATTTGCCAGATAAACCTGTGTTGTTCTACCAGGGCACGTTATCAACAGATGCCCTTGTGCTGCAATCATGTCCCTCAGTAAATTACATCTCTCTATCAGCCTATATCTGCATTCATCTGAATGGGGCAAATTTTAGGCTGTTTCTAGTCTTCCTTTCTTTTCAAAAGTTAATAATTTTTCTCAACATGTTTGGCACCTTAAGTACACACTGTAAAGCAAATACAACCCACATTCTCCACCCGACATCTTTATAACATATTAATGTTACATTTCACGTTAAGTATTTGTAAAGACCGCACAATCAGTCATCTAACCTGATGCATTGTGTCCTGAAATAGGACCCCTATGGCAGCAGGTGTACCAGATCTTGATCGTCATACTTACAATGATAAACAGGTGGTATTGACTGCTGTACCTACCTTTGTTACCATGGTTACTGTAAAAATGGCATGACTTTGTTAGCTTAGGGCACAAAGACTACTTAGTGAGTTGAAAAAGAAAAAGATGGTGGGTTCGGTTTAAACAAAAAGTACTTCCTTAACATTATGTTTCTTTGAACCACACAGACAAAATTTTCAACCCTCTGATAGGAAATTTAGGAGCCTATCCTGAAATAGCACCTATTGGTTGTCATAGTTTGAATAAGAAATATATGGACTCTACCAGAAGATGTGTACTGACCTCCTTTGCCATGGACACTACGATAACAGTCATCATGTGTTTTTATTCTGCGGAAATATCACGGATAATACAAATGACATAGACTGCTACTTTTATATGGTGATTGAACACTACGTTATATTCCTGTGTTTTACTAATCATCCACCCAAACTCCTCTGGACCTGTAAAATATTTCACTGTAGTTTTGTCTTTGCTCATGTTTAATTACTACAGCCATTAGTTGTCGCCTAGTCACACAGTCTGATCATGAGATCATTAACATAGACTGTATATAGATGGAAATGGGCTGAAAATCAAATGCTGCAAAGCCACAAACCTGCATTCTGTTTAACCACTGGTTGTAAGAATAAGTCAGCTCGTGTTGGCATCTATGAGAAAACGGCCCTACTTCTTGCAATGTTATTTATTTTCTAAACAATGGTCCCATTATTTAGGGCAGGGCTACCATGTTAATGACAGACTGTGCCACAGAGAGAAACCTGACTGACTCCTCCAAATATGTTTTTGTTTTCTGGGTCTTCGAAATACGCAATTCAAAAACCAACCAGGTAATGCCATAGCTGCCATGACACTTGGTCATAAAAATCTGCTGCACAAAGCAGGTTAAAACTAAAAGCCTAAAATTAATTTTGTTGGTTAAGTGTTTAAAGGTTTTACCATTGACATACACAAGTGCAGGTTCCTCATGAGGTGTGTCTCTTCCTTTAGGGTCCTTAGATGTCACATCGCTTCCTACACATGCAGGTAATTTTACTTTTTACAAAGGATCCAAAAAGGAAACCCTCTAATGCCTGCTAATGCCCGATAAATCTATCCCTTGTCTCTTGTATGAATGTGTGATTAGTATGAGAAAAATACTTAAGTGCGCACACAACATAGAACAGGGATCCAAAATGAAGTGGCTGGAGGGGGTGCTTTCCCCTCTTTTCTGACTGCCATCTGTTGCTCCAACTGACTTATGGGTTTTCACCAGACATTACAATGCCCTGGCCCAACTTAACAATTGACAGTGTGTTATCATTCATCCATATCAGGCATATCCACAGTCTGGCTATAGAGGTGGATAGCGTCTTTAGCTCATGCCACTGGCTTTAAAAAGAAGTCAGACTGTATTCAAATTTATGTGAAAATGGCCCTACTTCTCACTTGAATTAGTACCTCAGTAAATGTTTTGTTGAGTTAATGGTGTCAGGCTCTAGTTTAAGATCTTCAGTACAAAGAAATAACATATATATATTTTTTAATTGTGGTCCCATTTAGAGGAAAATAGGCCATAAAGCAGAGTAACCATTGCCACTGTGTGATTGACACACTGTATCACATATGGTGAACTGCCTGCCCATCAGGATAGAGAGTATAGAGAGAGCAGAACAGAGTAATTACTTGTTTCAGCGAGTTGTATTGGTTCTTGTGAGGGATGAGAGGAGGGTATCTCCTTCTATTGTTGTGCTAACGGAATGAATGATCCTGCTATTGTCAGCATCTATCAGTTTCAGTGACCTACCTGAGTGGTGAAATAGAGTAACTCACAAACCAGTGAGTGACATCATGGTGGGCTAACAAATGGCAATAACTAACAAAGTTGTTATCAGTTTAATTTTACCCGCACTATATACTCTCTAAAATAAAAACATGTAAAGTGTTAGTTTTATCAAAGGCACAGAGTCACTGTATATTTTTAACCCTAACCCTAACCCTAACCCACTCCCACACACAATGTCTAACCAGTAAAGTGTTTCTGTTGAACCATTTTAGTGTTTCTCTCTTGTAACAATTCTTTTTATTTTGTGTCTTTCTTAACTCCAGCCTTTCACTCTTAATAGCCTTAAAAAGCACGTAGTCTGTCAGACACTGAGTGTCACCTGTGCTGTTCCCATTTGTTAATGCCTGCAGCGTCCTTTCAACATCACCATTATGATCAAGGTCAGTTTGGTGCTGGGGAAATGACTGATGAGTGAAAAAACGAGAAGTGGCTGGACAGGAGACAATGACTAGGTCCCCAGGCACGTTCTGAATCAGGACCCACACCTCCTCTGGGAGTTAATGTCTTGGAGACTCAGCTTGGCTGTACCTCCAGAGCCCCCACATCCTGGTGCTGACAGATATCCAGGTGGCTGACCATGAAGAAAGATGGGCCCATTAGCAGATGGAAGACTGATCCTTAGGCTGAGAGTGTAAGTGTGTGACACAAGGGACAGAAGGGACAGAAGGGGCTGTCATCATCACGGCAACAACTCAACCCCTGTCTCCATGCTAATTATTAAGAGATCATAGACAGAATTTAAATGAAAGAAATTAATAGACATTGATCACACTGTTGCTCCATTTCGTGCTGGTCATTTGTCTGGGTCTGGTTACAAATTTATTGTGGAAGGTTTCTTCACATTGACAGAAGTAGGACATATGCTCACATACTTACTGTGCGTCAAGGAGACTTAGAAACAAGCCCATAGGTCATCTGTGCAGCAGGTGATGATTACTCATAGTCAGCTACGTTAACCACATTATTATTGTAACCATGAGAATAAAGATCATCTCTTTTTATGAAAGTAAAAGCAATGGCCATTATTACAGTAACCATGGTGACAAAGCTTGGTGCGCTGCTCTGGCTGTCTCCTAAGTCCCTTACTAGTCATCCTATAGTCCACTATAATTGGAATTTGCCATTTTGCAGTGCTGTTCAAATGTATAGTGAGAATTATCAAACCCTACTTCGTATCCAACTCCAGTCTGGGAAGCATAAATAAGTAAGTGATTTTGGACATAGTCAGTATCATAGTATCATGTTCAGTATTTTAATCACAACTAGTATCTCTATCATCATAAGAGCAATGAGGGGGTCGAAAAGGAGACTTGGAGGACTTGGCATGGATTGGTTTTTGCTAATTTATTTCAAGCAGTAATTGGCAATATGAACTATGGAAGAACAAGAGGTAGTAATTTCAAATTAAGTTAAAGTGGAACTTGCTTTCCGAACACATCTATTGTCAAATTCGAGTTTTAAGGCCTTAATTTCTTATTTTTTATATGTTCTGTATTGCAATCGTGTTAAATACACAAATAGCAGCCCTGCGGCCACTTAATACGAATAATAATAATACAAGATAAGCGCATGGCAGCACATTGCACAAAGAACAAAAAGAAGAAGAAGCACTGAGCCTATAGTCTGCAGACCCAGCTCTGATATAAGGCAATGAACATACTTTTATCCCTAAAGAACCTTTCCACCAAAAGCTATTTCAAAGGAAGTGACTATAATGGATACGAACATAAAGGAAGTTTTTTTTTGCATTGAAGAATTAAAAAATTATATTTTTAAACAAAGAAGGAAGATTGCCACTAAGTACCTACCTGCGGTTTAGAGCATTCGTGACTATTAATTCCGCAGAATAATCCATCCATCTTCTATTGCTTTTCCGTTTCTGAGTTGTGGGGTTGCTGGAGTCAATCCCAGCCAATGTTCCGGTAAGAGGCAGGGTACTCCCTGGACAGGTCACCAGTCCATCACACAAAGACAAACAGAGACAAGCAACTACTCTCACTCACACTCAGACCTGTGGACAATTTAGAGTCACCAGTTAACCTACACATGCATGTCTTTGGACGGTGGGAGGAAACAGAAGTACCTGGAGGAAATCCACGCAGAGACGGGGAGCACATGCAAACTCCACACAGAAAGGACCCAGACCAGGAACAGAACCCGCCCCGGCCCTTACAAAATCATACAAGCTTCAAACAAAATAGTGTCTTTGAGGGTGTTATTGCTTTTCAATGGTGTGTTTGTGACACAAATTGTCTATGCGATACTTAGTTCAATGGATAAACTCATGAGTGAGGTTAGTTCAGATTTGGATCAGTCTGACTGACTGACTGGAGAATTGCTGCTTTACTTTGGTGTTCATCCATCAATTCTCATCCTCATCCTATTGACATCTCTCTCTCTCTCTCTCTCGCTCTCTGTCTCTCCCTGTCACCCTCTCTCCCTCTTTCTCTCTAACTCCCTCCTTGCATGCGCTGATAAAAACCATCCTTCTTAAAAAAAAAAAAAACAAAAAAAAAAAAACAAAACAGTTTCACCCAGTTCTAAGCATTTATACTGCATTTACTAACCATGTTCTGCCAAAGTCTCTGTCTCTCCCAGTTCCTCTCCTCTCTCTCCCTGTCCTCATCCTGCAGGTGGTGACTCATCTCCATCCCATGTTCCTGCAACACCTGCTGGTCCCATATAGCATGAATTCTGTATTACAGCTCAACTCCATGAACTTCATGCAACAACATGTTCCTGCCTACACCCCCCCCCTCCAATGCCTGCCTGCCTGTCTCTCTCTCTCTCTCTCTCTCTCTCTCTCTCTCTCTCTCTCTCTCAACCCAACCGGTCGAGGCAGATGGCCGCCCCCCCTGAGCCTGGTTCTGCTCGAGGTTTCTGCCTCTTAAAGGAAGTTTTTCCTTGCCACTGTTGCCAAGTGCTTGCTCATCGGGGGATCTGTTGGGTCTCTTTAAATAAATTTATAAAGAGTTTGGTCTAGAACTGCTCTATATGTAAAGTGCCTTGATGTAACTTTGTTATGATTTGGCGCTATACAAATAAATCTGATTTGATTTGATTTGATTTGATCTGGAGTCACATCTCTGCATTGGACCCTCCTGTTGACCTTATGAGGAAAAGCACAAAGAGCTGAAAAGGGAAGAAAACACTTAGTGTGGGTCTAAAAGCATTAGCAGTCACCTCAGAATGAGATGGAGAACTTATTTTCAACGCTGCAACTAAAACTAAAGCTTTTGCTAAAGCTATACTCTATACTATAGACTTACAGAGATTCATTCGTACCTTTATATCCTCCAGAGTTAATGCTCTCCAGAAATGCATTCTCTCCATTAGACATGCACAGCTTACTCAGATGCTGCTGCTGCAGCTCAATGTAACACTAGAATAATAAAAAGCTCATATCACTCCAGCCCTCAAGTCTTTGCCTCTGATCCAGGTCAGATACAGAGTTGAATACGCCTGTGAAATGGTGGATCTATATAAACCTGATAAATCTCTGAGGTCTGGAGGAGCTGGTCACTTAGCAGTCCTGGAAGTTAAAGCTAAACATGATGAAATTCAAAAGCTGTTCTGCAAGCTGCTGGAACCAGCTCCCAGTGAAGATCAAGCCTGTCCAAACTAGTGACAAGCTAACAACTTTTTTTCCCCATTGCCTTCATTTGATCTTATAATATCCATTAGTTATTAGTTTTCTTTAATGATTTTTTTCATTCCTGCTAAGCACATTTAATGACCTTTAATGTGCATAATTATGATTACCTTGCCAAATTAGGATATTATGCATGTGTTCAATGCAGGGGTGGAAAGTAATGAATTACATTTACTGTTGTTACTGTAATTGAGTAGCATTTCTGTGTAATTTGTACTTTTTTGAGTAATTTCAAAAATCTGTAATTTTACTTTTATTTGAGTATATTTTCTTCTGAACATTGTATTTCGCTACATTTGAAATAACTGCATTGACAGAGTACAAATAAGTGAATTAAATAAAATAAAAAAAATCTCCTGAGCTTGGGCACCAGAATCTGATTGTATATCTGACAGGCCCTTGCAACCTGCAGTGTCTGACATCACACAGACATCAGCTCTTTTCCGCTTGCCACGCAGGCAGATGGAGGTAACAATTGAGACGTGCCCATCAACCTCGGAAGAGGTGTTAAGGTTATTAGTTTGGCTAAAATAAGTCTGCAAAGATAATGCAACTGCCATTGGTTAGCCTGATATTAAAATGAGATGGAGCTGGCATCCTTTGAAAATTGTCATGTTAGCTTGTCTGTAAATAGTGCAGCAATAGGCTAACAAGCAAGGGGTCCCTTTTTCTCTTTCTTCAAGATACCTGAATGAAAATGTATTCATATGATTAGCGTCAGGCCTAACCCTTTACACATGTATCCTTTCACTCTAATCTCTTCCAGTTTTGTGCGCATGTGTTTATTTTGCGTGCGGTATTTAAGTAATTTTACCTATTCTATTTTATTCCTGCTTATTGGGGTCCTTCAGTAGTATTACATTTGGATAAATTGAGGCTGACTGGAATGGTGTGACTTGTGGAGTCAGTGAGCTATTCATGTGTGTCAATGTGTGCCATGTGTTTACACTCTTTACACTCCTCATAATAGTCACACCAGACGAAGCCGGATAGACTCTGTTAACTTGGAAAACCAGCTCCTACTGGAGCGGATCAAAAGGTTCAGAAAGTGAAGTGCTAGTGATAGAAATGCTATCATGTCTAAGAGTTTTAGACACCTGCCTGTTGTTCACAGTGTATTGGGAAATGTTTAAACTGTTCTGTGCAGCTTCAAAAACATTTTTGTCAAACAAAATTCCTGCTTTATATCTACATTTGTTTACAGATGTAATTTTTCTATAAATTGCCAGAGAAATGTGCTTTGTACATAGATATTTTATGCAGATGAATCAAATCTATTGACGATGGAATAAAACATAAATTGGTTAAAAAGTAATTAATACTCTGAGTAGTTTATGAGAAAAGTACTTTCTACTTTTACTTAAGTATTTTTTTTAACAATAGTAATTTTACTTGTAATTCAGTACAATTTTTCAGTGCTCTTTCACCGTATGGTTCAATGTCACTTTCAAGAGTGGGCCTATGTTTGTAAAGGAAATGTTCCAGATGCTGTTTAGCATTAACTTGGAAGTACCAATCAGCTTGGACATTTTAGAAGGAAGTGTTTTCTCTTGTAAAAACATAGAATCAGCATCAATGTAAAATTTAAATCAATATGCATTGCACGGCTTTAGCATATTCTGGCCAATGCTTTGATTCCTTTTTTTTTCCTGGATAAATTATTTAGCAAAAGAATTCTTTGAATATCTCCTCAGGCAGACATGGCTGCAGCCAGAACACAGCTGAGCAAAGTTCTGTTTAGCAGCAACAGCCCACAGACTCTTGACTGGATGTAAACATATTTGACAGCAGCACCTCTCATTAGTAAAACAATACTAGCAACAAGGAGCGTCATCCAAAGCCCCTAAATCCCCCTTGGAGAATGTCTTTTCACAGCTGCAGGCTCACAAGCACCAAAGAGGCAACTGCAATCCACCCATCCCTCTCTCAGGCCAAGGCCGACAATCTGAGAAGCCAGGGCGGGGGAAGGGGAAGCCATCACTCAGCCCAGGTCAGGCCTCCTGGGATAACTTGCCCCCCCTGTCCCTATCCAAATGATGTTGAGCTCCTCCAGTTTGGCTAATGCCCTGAACACCTGCCTCGGTACTGTGGGAGAGATGATCTAGTTTCAGTCAGGCTAGCTGCCACACAAAGCTGTGTCAGGGAGAGCTCAATAACACCTCTGTACAATACAACTAGCTCGGTGGAGATTTACTGCCTGAGGAAAATTATTTCAGACCGCATCCTTTGTGGCCAGAGATGCTGAGCAAGAAACCACAATGTCGCCGGTTCAAGTCTAGTTAGAGACCTTTTTTAATTACATGTCCCTCCATATGCCTTAGGGTCCATTTCACTGTGGTTCTGTGTTTAGTAACAGCCTTACAGACATTTATTTCCAAGTACTGTTTGATCCTGAACTTATAGGACATTTCGATATTGAAAAACATTTAAATTACTTTCATTCATCTTATAGTGTTCATCTGTTTCCAGTTTGTGGGGGGTTCTGAATACCATCCCAGCTCACATTGGGTTAGGGCAGGGTACACCCTGGACAGGTCACCAGCCCATCGCATTGCATACATACATAGAAAGAGAGAGACCAACAACCACTCACACTCACACTCAGACTTACAGGCAGTTTAGGGTCACCAATTCACCTGGAGGTAGTTCCAGTACCTGAAGGAAACCCACACAGGCACAGGGGAACATACAAATTCTGCACATAACTCCCAGAACTGAACCTATGACCTTCTTGAAGTGGGGCATCAGTATGCTATCATGCTGCCCTTATTTACTTTCAAAGACAAAATAATGGCATGAAAATGCTTCCCTTTCTCATGTTGAAATGTAATTAACCATTCCTGAAAAATTGCAAAGACTGTAATAGCTGTTGCACAGATGAAGTCTATTTTTAGCATCAGCAACAGAAGCTTTGTGGCTGATCCAGGTAAAAATTATGTTTGATTTCAGTGTTTTGTCTCTGCTCAGTTGGTTCTAGTAAAATAAGAACAATTAAACCAAATTCATTATATTTTTGAAAGTGTTTACAATCTTCACAAGAACTAAACTGAACACTGTTATTATACTGTTGTTAAAAAAAAAAAAAAAACCTTTTGCAGGCCATGTTTAAGATATCATCTTCACCTACAAATTGCCCCAGAGCTGGTTGCCATAGGAATAAGGTTAACTTATTTTCTTCTAGTATTCACACAAAAGAACAAACAGTAAAAGAGCCTTCATCAGATTTGACCCCCCCAGCCATGGGTAGATTTCAATATCACCCGAATGCTCAACAAAAGCTAGAAGAATGCAAAGGTTCTCCGGTCACACACACACATACAAAAAAACCCCATACCAAACAACTTCGTAGAGATACAGAACAAAACGGCACTTCATTTTGCCTGTAATTACACTAATGGAAGTTTCTTTGTTGGCCTCAGAGCTTCCAAACTGTGGAGCTAAAAGAGGATAGGCACTCTGCTGAAGGCCCCATTGTGCTGGGTAAGCCCCTGGCTTTGACAAAGAGGGAGATGGGACCAGTTGTAATTAGTTTAGCTCCCTTGCTGGTTCACATCTTGCCAGGCAAGGGCTTTGCTCAGTGAAAGGTGTCTCCACAGGCCCCTCTAACTGAAATGACGTTTGATCACCAGCTAAAGGTCCTATATGGAAGGGGGATCCCTGCCCTCCAACCTGACATTCTGTGACTAAATTGGACGAGGGGAGGAGGAGGGGTGGATTACATTAAAATTGTCAAAGTGAAGGGAACCAATAATGACTCTTAGTGAGGGAGGATAGCAAGGATTTTGTTCAGCTGCCGAGGACAGCAACATGCTTGCATAAGTCTTGAAATAAAGGTCAAGTATCCATTAAACAGGGCTGCACTCAGCAGATGAAAGGCTTTAGCCATATCGGGACAATTCTGTGTCACACAAATTTTCAATAAAAAATGGTACTGTGATGGAAAAGTCCGACATTTAACTCTTCTTCTAGTTAACCCAGGTTACTGTAAACTTTGTTGTATGTTAACGTAAACATAAGTTGCTTGCAAGTAAGACAGATTATTCAAAGTTATTCAAAGTCTGACAATGATGGCACTAATATTATATATTTTATCTACTAACACCCTTTTCAAGAACACTATAACAACTGTATGTTTTGAGAGTTCAGTGCTCTCTCACTGACTGTTCATACGTTCGTATCTGTGTAAGTCCATTCACTGAATGCTATTAAACTCAAGAAAAGACAGTTGACATGTGCAAACTCTTTTTCCTTTTTCTTTGTGAACTTTTTGCCACCACAGTACACAAATTCATGATTTAATGCTTTGACAGGGTCTCCAGAAAAACACACATTGCCTTATTCCATCAGAAAAAGGCCACTCATATTGAGCTTAAATGGAATAATCCAAACCACAAACATATTTGTAGGGACTTTTAGAATATACATTGCAAACTACAGTCCATAGAGAAAACAGAGGGGCTCAAGGTATTCATGGCAAACTACAGAGGAAAAATATTAAATCCTGCCACAATTTTACTGGATAGGCTCCTATTTACCAATGTTTGTCTTAACCCAACAACCAGGGGTGGCTCCCCTTTTTTCCCAGTATGGGTGTTGTCTTTGGGAGGTGGTTTGTGAGTTGAGCAGCCTCAATCGCTCCCATTTGAAAGTATACCATTTTTAACCACAACTTTGCCCTGTTTGAATGGATACCCTCTTCTCTCATTTACCCTCACCATTAAAGAAAAGGGCCAAAGTAATCTCGCCAAGCTCTAATGAGGGGAGCTCAGGAGGGCTGTACAGAACCAGGATGTTCGTGCCTTTGTTCTGGCCTTGACTGTCTTGATTCTTTTGTCATTTTCTAGCTGGGTCCACCACCCCGGGGCTTTTTAATTTGCTCTCTATTGACTCATGTTAATTGGGTTGGGGAGAGATGCATCCAGATTTCGACCCCAAGTTCAGTGATCTTAAACTTTCAATGTGTTTTTTCACACCTTTCACAAAAGATGCACGAAATGGGAAGAATGTGAGAGAGCGGAGGAGGAGAGGCGTTAGAGGAAAGGGAGTTTTAATTCTGTGTTTGAGCAGCAGTAGGGGTCTTCTACATCATTAATCAGTCTTGCTTGCTGCAATTGTGATTGAGTGAACTCACAGATTCGTGAGCTTAAGTGGCAAGCTGTGCATTTCAAACCTAGGCCTTCAGCGATGTCCTACACAGTCCTACTTGAATTTATTCACCTCTTAATACCATGGCTGTAGAAATCATTAGAGCATTTAAAATCAATTAACCTGCATTAACAGTTAAGAGTAGAGTATTAACCTGCATTAACAATTAAGAGTATTAAGAACATACTTGATTCAAATTGGTCAACTGCCAAAATTCTTCAGTGGTTAGTTTTAGACAGATGATTGCTGCTCTGTTGTGCGACCTCTTCTCATGATATCAAGCTCCTCCTGAAAGGTTTTCTTTGAAAATGGAGCTGAAAATATATCTGTGGCTAGATCTACTAGATCCCTCTTCTCCTTCCTCAGCCACTGTTGGTTAAAAATGTACAGGAATTAAAGTTTGCGGGTCGCCAGGGTCAGTTTTGCTAATGTTGCCTAAAGTAAGAGAGGCAGTGCTTAGTTTGCATAGTGTGTATGCAAAATCTAGTGTGTATCCAATCAATGTGATGCCTCAACAAGCTGGCCTCAGTGTCACCAACTTGAAATCTGATTGGTTGTTGCGACTGTACGTTCCCTTAAATTGGTCCACCAGGTATAAAAGGTAATATCTAAACTTCTATGAGCTGTACAAACAGAGCCTCTGTAACTATAACAACAAGCTCTGCGAGGCCAGACAGCAAAAATAATCTGACATGATTAACAAGAACATCAACAATTCTCACACTGCTGTGGTTGATAAACTTGTAAACCCTCCAGTACAGATAACTACAGAACTCCTCTCCACTGAGCAATGCCAGCTTTTTTAGTGAAAAAAAAAAAAAAAAATCAAAGTTAGTCAAACAAAGAAACTAATCTGTGTCTAAAACCTGGCAATAACTCAACTGTGATGTCACAATTTAATATGATTGAATAAAAAATCCTAAAAGAAACAGTTCAGCATTGGAACAACAAGCACTCTGGACTTAATTCCATCTCATTTTTAAAAACAAGTTTTACGTCATTACAAATTGGTCTCCTACAAATATTTCAGCTCAATGGTATCAGGTATTTATTCCAAGTAACTTAAGATAGCTGCCATTAAGCCATTTCGAAGAAAGATGCTATGACTTGTGGAATAACGCAGGGGTCAGTTCTTGGACCCCTTCTGTTCAATTTGTGTATGTTCCCTTTGGGTCAAATGCTACTGAACTTCAATATCCATTATAATAGGATTACAGATGATACACAACTTTATGTGCCAAACAAGGTGGCAAGTCCACCTTGTTTGGCTGTATAATTTGCTTGCATACACCATAAAGATGGATGTAACGTGTCACCCACAAGTTTCAGTTGGGTTCTTTTGAAACTCAAAGGGGGCA
The DNA here is from genome assembly GCF_900963305.1 of Echeneis naucrates. Taxonomy (NCBI): domain Eukaryota; kingdom Metazoa; phylum Chordata; class Actinopteri; order Carangiformes; family Echeneidae; genus Echeneis; species Echeneis naucrates. Next base: position 21,017,882 of record NC_042531.1, on the reverse strand, counting down.
ACTGTGTTGTCATCATCTTCTTAGTGCTAGGCTTTGGAGCATACATATCCTCACTCTCCCTCAACTCTGCAGAACATAAAGCCTTGATGAAATGTAAACAGGTATGTTTTACATTCACCCCTTAAGCAATAGCTTCCACAACTGTTTTTTTTTTTGTTTGTTTGTTTGTTTGTTTTGTTTTTTTAACCAGGCTGTAAATGTATTTATTTCTATTGTAACGTTGGACATTTTATCAAGGGAGTCTATGGGGTCTGTATGTGCATATGTGTGTGTGTGTGTATATATATACATACACTTAGCAGGAAAGCCTTCCATATTAATATTAAGGTTGAAAGGGATGACACAAACATGTCCTGAAAAGAGCACTGGGGTGTGTAAGTGCACAATCATTTGTTACCTACCTGTAGACCCACTAGACAGATGGAAAAAAAAGGCAGCACTGGAAGAGTCATGAAATCCAAGCAATTTGAAAATGCAACCCAAGGAATCTCATTAAGCAGCTCCACATATCAATGGTACAGCCTCACACTGTTGTTTTTCTTACAGAGCAGCAGCAGTCCATGGTGGATTTAACTGGATAATGGTATTGGTTTCACATCAGCACAGGAGCAGGAAGACCACACCGGATAAGCTGTGAGGACAGCCTACTTTGCTCCCCTTTCTCTCCACTTGTCTGAGTAATTATTCTTTAAGCCCACCTACCTAAGCAACAAAAATAGAATTGATTTACCATTATGTGAGGTATCACTCCTGCTGGGGAGGTCCTGTAAGGGTGACCAGACAGCAAGCACACACATCTAGCGTGAGAATCTGGGTCTAGCTGTGCAATGATGCACATTGGCTATTGATATCACCTTGTGCTTCCCAAAACAAAGAAGACAAGCTGCTGTTAGGCATATATATCCAGGCACCCTCACTTAACCGAAGGAAGAAAATGCTGAAAGGGAGTCAGCCTGGCCCACACAGTCACACACTGCTGGTTTTATTGGTTTTAAGGTCCCAAGTTTCTAAAAGGTTCCTCCTCAGACACAGTTTTGAAGTTACGATTGAATGTGAGAGGTTTAGGTTGATGATGGGCTTCTCATTAGATTTTAGTTTCATGACTGTGCTTTTTTCTTCAGATATTGAAATCCTTGTTTTCTTAAGAGCTATTTGCAAGCAGGAAAGTTCACAGCGGGTGGGTCACAGCGGGCTGGTCATGGGTGCGACCACACTGAGAACATGGACACTAACATATAAAAGTCGTTGAAACTGTCAATAGCCCAAGGTACAACACACCTCATCACTACTGTATTATATGTTGTTTTTCAACTATGAAAGACAGAGGACGCAAAGGAGAGAAAATGTCCAGTGTGTCCATTCACACATACAGAGTCTCACACAGAGCCAGATGATATGATAAGGAAATTACATAACTTCCTTTATGGTATGATTTAATAAATCTATTCATCAATCTGTTAATGAGCTTAATTTTAATAAATTCCAAAATGTTTGTGATGAACTTGCCACTCTCCATTCACACTGAGCCTGTATTCACCATGACCACTATAAATAGATTGTTTTCATCATTCATCATCGGGTATCATCATCTTTAAATACTGAAATATTTCACTCAGATGACTGCAACCTGGATCTCTGTGTGATGGACCAATGGTTCCCTCTGCTTTCATCTCATTTTACAACCACACTGTCCTCTTAACAGGTGCCAATCACAGCAGTCTAACTCGTTCAGAGCCCTGAGCGGCTGGAACTCATTGGAAAAAGCTGGGCATATATTTTTGCTGGCACAGGCCACATTCACCCAGAAACCAACGTGAGACATTCCTTGGGACGGGAAAAGATGGATCAGCAGGGCAAAAATTATGAGCTCTTGCAGGTAAGGAGGGGAGAGGAGGAGGAGAAGGTGGAAGAGGATAGTCAGCGTTCGAAGGACAACACTGTGGGTCACTGTGAAATGAGAAAACGCATCAGGAAACACACAAGGACATCCAGGATGCTATACATTTCTGTGCATGCAGCAGATTCTGCTAATGCATACAAAGTGAAAGTATGTCGAGTGAGTTGCGGACATGGTGATGGTTGGAATTCAACATCTGTTCCCAATGAAAGGTCTCACACTTTAGTGAGACAAGCAGGGTTTCCACTTTCAATGCAAAGAAAAAATTGAATGAAAAATGGAAAGGAAGGGGATTATCGTCTCTTGACCCATGCTAAAGGTAATACAAATGTAGACTAACACTGATTTACGATTAGTGCTGGAGAGAAAAGACAGATGAACTTCAGTGAAGGGCTTTGGGTTGGACTTTAAGGCAGGCTGCAGCAGTGAGAACTCTCAGTCAGGCATACATGGCATTCCATCATTATTTATAGAAAGTGCTCTTTCTCACAGCACACAGAGCTCCTCCTATTTCTCATTAATAAACCTCTCCAGTATACAGAGTGTAGCTTTAAGGTTCTTTACCATGTCCTCTCTGTGTTTTTCATGCTGTCTAAGATGTCAAAACTAGTAGCAACTAGGGATGAGCAATATCTGCATATCTGTTCAACCATCTACATTATCTGTATCAGTATTTGCACTCGTAAGGGGTGGAACTTAAACCAGAAGTGGGCTCGGTTTATACAAAAGTTGTATTTTCAAGCCTGAAATTGATATGGGTTGGTCAGAATTTGCAATATTTATTTATTTATTTATATTTATAAAATCTGACCCAGTGAAGAAACAGTGAGAATGAGAAACACAAATGCAGCAACCAGGTTGTCTTGGGCAAAAGAAGAATCAGGGATCAGAAGAAACGCCAACAAACTGAAGAAACATGATATGCTGTGTTTTCTTCTTCTTCTTAGTCTGTTGCTTATGGGAGGCTCCATGTCATGTGGGAGCAGAGCTAAATTCAAATGGAGAAGGGGTAGCCCGGCCATGTGCACTTTGGCTCGTTTTAACCACTAATGGTGTTGGCTTTTTGTCAATTCAGGGCCGGTGCAGCTTTAACACTCTGCGGTTTATGAGACGTCAGTGGACAAGGCCTATGCCAGACTTGCCACATGGTCGTCACATATGGTACAAAAACACTGTATATTGAGAGGTTATTAAAAACAATGACTCACATCAGACAGCAACGTCTGCGCTACAGCATTTTTCCATGGTTCCAGGCAAGGTAATTTAATTGTAAGAGACAACATTAGCCGAGGAAAAGGAAGATAAATCAAAAGCCAGGATAATCTCATACAGTGCCCTCAAGGATTTTGAAAACTTGTTGATTGCTTCCACCTACCTTTCTTCACTCCTTTGTGGCCACCGTTGGACAGTTTCATTAGCATTTCTGCTTATTTTCACTCATTAACAGACATCCAGTCTTATTCGTTTGTGCCTCAGTTATCAGCTCTCACCATATGCTGTGTAGGTGGTAAAGGGGTTTAGACAGATCCTTTGGACAGATCAGACAGATCTATCTGCTGGACCCACGAGATGTTCTTCTAAGTTTGACCGCTCGACAACATGAGTTTATACATCCCTTTCTATGTTTGATAACCATCCCCTATAGCCCTTTTCCTCTTTGTGTGTGTGTATGACCAAGAGAGAGAGAGAAAGAGAGAGACAGGGATGCACATTCTTCTCTACAGGCATTAATCATTCCCTTGCAAAGGTGTGCATGTGTGATATCTGAACTACATTCACTCGTGTTTGGGGTTTCTTTTATCTACCCTGTTGTAGAACAAAATAAATGTGTTCCACTCTTGTGTGCTGCTCCACCTGTTTAACCCTGCTTTTCACCTAATTTGACATAAAGTATTGTTGCTGTGTTTTTTGTTTTTTGTTTGTTTGTTTGTTTAGTTTTTTTGTTTTTAGGGAAAAGACCCAGTGTGATTTTGTTTCTCCCTCTGGTTCACTGTCTGTATATTTTTGTTTATTGTTGATTTACAATACCCTGCAGACTGATAGATATCGCTCCCTTTCTATCTGTTCCTCCCACAGTTTAAATGACCATTTGCTGAGCCCACCCCTGTACCTCACTGATGTTAAGTATAACTGTGGAGCTTTTTAGTCCAGTCTGAGGTTTTATGATGTCAAGGTTGCTTGGCAAATTTCACATCATTCTTGAACCAATGGGTCCTTTACTTCAGGCAGAACAAAAGCAGACCTCTTATTGTTCTCTCTTCTCATTTTTTGTTCATGACTGAACTAGCTGACACTTTAGTTGTAGCCAATAAGATAACTAACTTCCATGACTTGGTTTAAAGCGCCCTCTCTTTCTGGAATCAACCCTGTTCAAGGTTCAGTGTAAAAGGCATGATTAAAGGTCCAATGTTGTAGAAATTGAAAATCCATATCTTTGTGAATATATCTAATGTATCCCTATAAAAGATCCAGTCAGCCTATATTAAAAAGAGCTCCAGAGAGAATCCCAGGATAGAAAATACACAATAAAGCCCAAGATGTTCCTCCTTCTCCTCTATATATGGTTTATTCTGATTTCAAAGCAACTAAGGTTGTAAAGTCCACTTTACAAACTCCAGGCATTAAACTGGTCACTCACAAACCAATGGATGACGTCACTGTGGGTTGCTGCTTGGGTCAAACTAGGTATTCAAGTTATTTTTTTATGGCTTTATAAGATTGTGTGTGTGTGTGTCCTTTCAGAAATGTTACAGTTTAAATGTTTAAATGCCATAAAAATGATGCTGTAAAAGTACTCTTTTGAGTTTTCTTTCAGAAAATGTCTACTTTAAAACATGAAACCCACACCATAATGCTTTGTAGGTATCTTTGATGTAAAGCAGACTTGTTGAATGCTTTTTGTCCCAAAAAAGCATCTGTTAAGTATAGGTATCCTATTCCAAATCCAGGATTTTTCATAACCAGTGAAGATCTCTAAATCCTTTAGCATTGCAAATCTTGCAATATTCAGGGTGAAAATATTTTGATTTCCAAAAAAGAGGACACCCAACCCAGCCTCGAGATGCTAAAATGATACCTGACGTTTATTCAAATCCAGTGAGACACAGACATTTTCGTAAATTTACAACCGGACAGGACATGAAAAGTGGACATGTCCAGGCAAAAGAGGATGTTTGGTCAGCCTAACAATAGCTCATGACCAATAATAATAAGAATAATATAGCACTTTTCAAAGGCAAGATGTGATCGCTGTACAGTAAAAACAATTAAATAAAAACAACAATGAACAAAATTATTTATAATATTTACAGTCTCATGTCCACCAACCTTTTGGAAGACCAGTTTAACCTATACTAAAGGTTGTTTATGTTGTCCCAATGTAAACTGGCTTGCAGTTCCATTATAATTCCTTTACAAATCACTGGCTTTAATGCAGACCTTGTTCTACTTCAAGTAAAAATGAATCCAGTGACAATGAGCCTCTTCCATCAAGTCATTTTGATGCCAAATAACTGCCCTGCCCTGTGGGTTCCCACAGTGACCTCACTATGTTTTATATTTATCGATTTGGTTATTTTCTGTGGTTTACATATAAACCTCAGAGGAGCCGCTGCTAACGTTACTGACGGACTGACAGAGTAAGTGTTTTGAAAGCATATATGTTAAAAAAAAAAAAAAAAAGCAACTGTTCAGATCTATATTCCCATCCCATTAACTTTTGCCAGTGTTGAACAGTTGAGAGAACTGAGGGTGTTTTTGTCAGTGTAAGTGCAGAGGTAATTAATTATAGTAGCACATGTGTTAATTCTTCCCACCAGCTCCTGGTATGTAGGGGGCATCGGTTCACCCTCACCCATCAGCTATAGAGATGTAACCAACGTGACATCATACCTCACCTGCAGGGGCTTCTTGATCTAACCTGAGGCGAGATTTCAGATAGAGGCCATGGGCTGGCCAGTTTGGTTTCTTGGATGGGGATCAGCCACACAAGCTGTGAAAAGGTCCTGTGGCTTTCCTAACATTTCGCTAGTGTTACATTTGTTCTAGCTCCTCTCCACTTCCCCCGCCATCTGTGGTCTTAATGAAGCTGTCAAGAAGTTGTCATTCACTCACAAGTGACTGTGCTTCACAGTGCTTCACTGTGCTTCAAGTTCCAGAAATGGTTTTCAGCATTAAACATCATTGTTTGTGAAGTTTTGTTCTTGTTGTTACTGCTTCTTTACCTGTGATGACATACAATGGTTGGATTAAAAAGCAAAGGTCTCCCTCTGCTTGTGCTTGTTCTTGGGAGAATAGACTCACAGGATGCATTAATAGAATGAATGATGACAAATCACAGCAGCTCATCAAATCTTGAGCCAGGATGAAATGGTAGTCATGAAGAACAAAAGTGGAAGTAGTAGTATGGGTGCAAGAGAAGTAATGGAAACAACAGACCAATGAGAAGTTCAACAATGACAGACGGGATTTAGATTCTTGTTCACATGGTATCACACTTTGCTACAATGGAGGATTCATGGCTTCAAGCTTCATTTTTTATTAACTACCATTGTCCATTGTTTCAGCGGCATAGATGTCTAAAGGAAATATCGAATAAATCAGGAGTTAGAGAGTGTACACAGAAAGACCTCCACAAGTTGTATAAGTGTGTGGCAGCTACATAGAGGCTCTTCTATCATGGGGTCTACATTTGCAGCAGCCTACATTGTATCTCTGGCAGGGCCTTCAATGTTAATTAACTCCTAATTCAGCTTTTTCTCTGATAACCATTATCGTCACACTCATGTTGTAATCACTCTTAAGCTGTGTCTCTTCAGTGATTTGAGAAGGAAACGGGAAAAAACAGATCTAGCTCTAGTTCAATGTCTTTGAGGGGAGATTTCAAACCATGAGAAAAAAATATGGTTGAGACTTTTTCCACCGGACTTCATTAGGATTGGGAAAGGTAGAAGGGTTGGAGACATCTTTGTGAGCTATACAGTGCCAAATGGTGATGAGTAAGCAGTCCCTGGAGCCAGAGGTTGTTCTGGGCTGTAAGGAGAGCACCCAAACTGACATTAGACTGTTTTATAGAGGAGGAGGATAAGGTTGAGCCCAAAAAAAAAAAAAAGGCAGAGAGAATCAGCCAAAGCTAGCTGCAGCCCATTTTCATCTGCTGGCTGCTAAGCTTGGACTAACACCCACAACCACAGAGCTTGGAGCAGACCGCCGCTCAGTCCCTTTCATTTAACCACTCTTTTACTTCTCCAGCTCCAGCCTCTCTCACTCTCTCTCACTCTGTACACATCTGTCTTTGTCACTTTCTCCTTCCACCTTTGGCTCCTTCTCTTTCTGTATTTTTTTCCCCGTGTGGTTTTTTGGCTCCTCTTCTTGTCTATCAGCTAAACCTATTAAGCATTACTGAGGGGATAAAAATGTAGGGTAATGAAGTAACAATGGGAATTACACCCTGCCATGGATGAAGATGACACAAGTCTATTTATGAGGACAGAACAAATAAACTACAGTATCTTAGATGGAGCACCTGGACTGTGTTTGCCACAGTGTACTGTCAGGGCTTTCGAAAACAGCATTTTTATGTTTAATAAAGCTGGAGGGAAAATCCCTTTTGCTCACATAACTCTTTATGACAATAATAAAAAAATATATGAAACATTATGTTTGGCCTTAGCTTTAAAAAGTTTATTCTAAAATACCATTCTACAGAGTAAAAACCGCTCCGGATTGTGAAGATAACTACCCAATATTGGCTTGGTTTGTTGCAAGATTGTTGCATCAAACTTTATTCCTTCGCTCGCCAAGAGTTGTCTCCACAGGTGGACACAAATGACGATTTTAACTTTATCACCTACAGTTTTCTAATGAGGTTAGCATTCTAACCTCAGAGCCCTGACTCACCTTGTCACTTAGCAGCTCAGTGTAGCATCCAATCTACTCTGAGGCACAGGCTGTCAGAGGACGAATAGGTGGCAGAGGATCTTGTCACGTCACAATCACTACCACCTGCTCATGGCAATAGAACCACGCATGGAGAAAACTTTAATTAGTCAATTTAAAGTAAAGCTCCATTGCTCCAAGCTTATAACACAGCAAGAAAAAAACAGGTTTATTTTAGTATGCTCATATCTGGCATAGTTTCATGGGGCTGCACTACAGTTAAATGAAAAGAGAAACATATACTATCATGTGGAAAGTAATTTTCAGGTTTTGCTGTTAAAATCAAATAATGCAGCACACATATGTAGAGAAGTAATATTATATTTAAAGCTTATGGATATACTGGACCTGACTGAATAGGGGCCATAGTGGTTCACAATGAATCTGTGATTTCAATACCATGCAGAAGCAAGAACCTTATAGACACAGATATTATTACTACCTTCTGTACATGAACTGTTATCACATCACTGAAATTCTATTCATGGATCATGTAATGCCATCTGAGCTATCTCCATGACTACCAAACATGGTAGTCATGGTGAGGTGAAATACAAGCTGGGCCTCTATATAAAATCATTGTTTGGCCAATCTACAGTACGAACCTTTGCAGTTTCAAGGGACATCAACCAGACAATCATAATCAGTATTGTGCTCTTCTGTCACTTGATGATATTGCTCTTTCTGAGAGTGTGATAAGGAGATTCATATCAGTCCGTAGTCCTTTTATTGATTGATCAAATGTTTATTTGAGGACACATTCTGATGCACAGTTTCTTACAAGATACTTAACGTTAACCTTGATGGATACAACATGAATCATAATAGACAAATCAAACCCTTCAATTATTATATTGGGTTTTCTCTGTTTCAGCTGCCAAGGAAGTCTCTTACAGTAGCAAGAAAAAAGTCTCAGCATTTTTATACTTGATGTTGCTTAATGTGGAGATGTAGAGAAGTACCAGCGACACAAAGTCCGGAGCAGCTGCAGTCCACAAAGACAAAAAATTTGTTTTTGCACACAGAGAAGTGCAAACTCAGAGTGCTATGTTGCTAGGCAACACAGTAATCGTTGATGATCTCCTTACAGTTGATTGCAGCAGCCATGTATTAATATTTTATCAGGTGTATTGGTTGACTTTTGACACTTGAAATATCTATTCCAAAATACACTCCCAATCTCTGGTGACTTTGTCGCTCCTCCACCCTACCTTCTGTCTTCCACTTTCCTCCTGTCTGCATCTGAGTTGCAGTTCAGTTTGCCAGCACAGGAAAAGTGATAATGTTTAGCACTACAAGACATATTTATTCCCACATGGCTGGCCATATAGACAGCCAAAAGGATCCTTTTCACCTGTTACCTTGAGCGTGGAGGACAAAGAAGGCAAAGCAGGGATAAGGGCCCCAGCTGTGCCAAAGTGTGCCTTCGGCACCACCTTAAGAGTGATCAGACCTTCTCCATCAGTTTATTCTCTCATTTTACTCTGAGGATTTTGCCTCATGGGTGCACATATACAAACATTCAGAGAAGAGTCATCCATACAGATTACAACACGCACTGACGGGGTTGTTTCTCGCACGATGCTTTTGGAGCAACTTTGCTCGAGCATCATTTAAGTATCTGCTCATAACTCTCAGTTGCACATACAAACTGACTGGGTCCTTGTCTGTACACAAGAGGTAATGTGACATGACAAGCCAAATGTTAAAAGCAGACCTGCTAAAATTTACTGGTGAAGTGTATGTTAGTGACAGCAACTCTGGAGTCACTTATTTTCAAAACAGCCCATGTTAATGTTTCACTGTCAGAGGCACAAATATCCTTACTGAATATTTTCAGCAAATACATCATATCTCAACCAAAACTTAAAGTGTAGTAGTCTTGTCTTGACATTGTCTTATAACAGAAGTGGATATGATGACATTAGTATTATTTAATAGTATAACTGGCTGGGGAGCAGAGCGGCATAGTGGTTAGCACTGTTGCCTCACAGCAAAAAGGTTATGGGTTGGAAACCCAAACCCTAACCCATCAGTGTTGCCAATTGGGCTTCTTTTGATTAAGTTGGGCAGGGGAAAAAAGCTTTGGGCGGGGGAGATGAAGCCTAGTCTTTACTATGAATTGGCTAACATCAACCCGAAGTGGGACAAATACAAATAATATTATCTACAATCATTTTTATTTGTGGCATTTTTGATGGTTATGGGCAAGTTCTAAGTTGTGATTGTGATGGAAACTTTCAGGTTTATCTAGCAACACTGATCCGCAGCCTGGGGCCTTTCTGTGTGCAATTTTCATGTTCTCCCTCTGCCTACGTGGGTTTCCTCCAGGTACTCCAGTTTCCTCTCACAGCCCAAAGACATGCTTGTCTAGGTTGATTTGTTACTGTAAATTGCCCGTAGGTAGTATGAGCATGAATGGTTGTTGGTCTTTGTCTGTCTCTATATGTTGGACTGGTGACCTGTCCAGGGTGTACCCCACCCTCACCCAGAGTAAGCTGGGATTGGCTCCAGAATCCCCAGCGACTCAGAAAAACGTTAGAAGATGAATGAATTAATTAATAATTAAATGTGGGTTAAACTAACCAAAACTGCCTGCAGCTGCTTTTACTCAGTCTTCTATGTACATAACAACAATGAGCCAGTTGTAATGAATCTGAAAAAAATCTCTCCTCAGGAAACTGATCCCCACGAAGCCCAGATCTTTACAACTTTTGGCAGACGACCACAGAGTGAGGTCGGAAAGTTCCTGTGGGTGCCTCAGTTTGAGTACATCAGAAAATGTTCTCCGAACAAGCCTATAGTGTGCATCGCCTTCCTCAAAAATCCTCAACAAAGCATTTGCTTTTTGAGGTGTTATCTGTTTTGCAGGGGAAGCATTGAGCCACTTTTTCACTGCAGCAAAAACAAAACTTTTCAAAAACAAAAACTTGCTGGCAGGCAGGTTCGCTTTGCATTGGTCTGAGTGCAACCCATAAGGTGCTGATTTCGGTTTTTCATTTCAAAATACGACTAAGTTATCATTAAAATCAATTACGTATGATGAAAGTTTTGTTTTTTGGGGGGTGGGGGTTTATTATTATTTTTTTCCTTTTTTTTAAAAAGTGAACTTAATTCCATTCTTCTCTTGACCAAAAGGTTGGAAAACCACGTAAACTTCAGCCTGCTGCAGGCTCCGTAATTCTGTGTAATTAAAAAAAAAATACCAGTAAATTTGAGCCTGAGAACTGTGGTGACAAATAATATAAAAAATAATAATGACTGGAACGAGCCTTGGTATCAGGCATTAGGTCTACCTCCCATGTCTGGCATCTCTCGGGAATCCTTCCAGAGCATCAGATGGTAAACTCTGAATGACTCAGCCATTGCGCGTTCATGCATGGTCCTTAACTGCCACCTGCTGGCCACAGGCAGAAAACGATGAACTGCACTTCATACAACTAAGAGGTAAATAAGTCACTTATTTGCCATCATGTTAAATGGTTGGCAGATACATTACACAGAAGCCATCTACCTTCACAGACATTCAAGAACCGGTTTAACAAATCAATTCAGTGCCATAATCTAAGTTTAAACATCAGTCCTGAGCAATAATGAAGAGATCTCTGCACGGACTTAAACCCTAATGATAAACACATGACAGTCTTCCCACTGTCTGGGCCAGTTATAAAGAGCAGACACAATACAATCACATGCATTTCGAAAAATGACACCCTGATACAAAAGGAGTATGAAAAATTACATGGAATAAGGAGCAATGAGAGCAGATGGATCCTGAACTATAAATGTATAACAAATGAACCAGGCAGGGGGCTCAGGACCATGCCAGACTCTCTCCATCAATCACTGGTCTAACAAGAATGTTGTCATTCCAAAGAGAAAGGCTTCTAAGGCGGCAAATTCCTCACTCAGAGAACAGCAACATAAACCTAGACACAGACACACACACACACGCGAACACATCTCCTTGCAGACAGAGATAGAAGGGCACGAACACTAACAAAGATGGTGTCTTTGTGGGTTGTTTGTTGTGCAGCTTTCGTTGGGTTATGAACTCATCAAACAGCCTTCAACTCTGTTTTATTTTCCATTCGCCCCTCTCCTGCTTTCATGTTTGCCTCTATTGTCCCTGTTTTTTTCTTTTTTCTATGGCACACAAACAGGGTGGCTCCACACATTGTTGTTAGCTGGCCCAGCATTCAACTCCAGAGCCGAGTGAAACATGTCAAGAGCATGTCTTTTGCCACCAGCAGGTGACATTTTGAAATACTTTTAATTTGTTGACAGATGCAAAATTTTTTCCAAATATTCCCCAATTTCATTGGCCCGAACACACAATACATAAAACTTAAATATCTGTCCAGCCAATTAGCAAATTACATTGTCATTAGGAACCATTTTAGCTGAAAAGGTAATGCTACTCTCTGCCCTCTCCGGAGCAGAAAGGATCACCAGCGACCACCTCCACCCTGGAAACCACCTGCTCAGCCTGCTGCCCTCTGGGAAGAGGTACAGCAGCCTCAAAGGCAGGACAAACAGCCTTAGAGCTTCAACCCTTGGGCTGTCAGGACACTAAACACCCACAACTCCAAACAATGCAGTAAATAGTATATGATGTGTAAGTGTCAAATCTACCTCACCCAAGTGCAATTATAACATGCTGCTTTTATTTATGTATTTATCATTATCTATAAGCACTGGTTGCTCTGTTTTATCCCTGTGCACTGTTTGTTAAATATTTGCATTCTTATCTCTTTTAATGTACTTTCAGTGTTGTCCCCAGAATTTTGTTGTACAGACACTGTATAATGACAATAAAAGCTATCTTATTTTATCTTTAGCGTCACTGCTAAAATTTTTAACCTAATTTATTTATATTTTATTGAACTCAGGTATGATTTTAATATTAGAAAAGAGCTACCCATTTGATCCGGAATTCTGTGCATATTTCTGTAGTTTCAACACGCAAACTATCTATTGATTTTTATTTGAAGGAATACTGGAAGCGAAACAGAGATTTTTTTTTTTTTTTACAATGTGTTAAATTCAACAATGTTTGAAGGCTCTCTCATGTTGATTAATCTGCTTCTCCCAACAGCTGTAAAGAGCTTTACAGGGAATATTAGCTCGTGTATATCTCTCTTGGTCTTCATCACAAGTTTCAACAAAGAAAGGAAAATCTCTGAATAAATAGAACCCACTGTGCACATCGTGCTCAGCATAATAAAGCAAAGCATTATTTAGCTGCTTGGGAGACATGTGTTTTCAATTTTGTTTGGGAGACCAAACAAGAAGAAGAAAATGATATTTGGACTGATGACATTAATCGAACAAGTTTATCAAATCAATTTAAAAGGCAATGATAGTGTGTTCACTATCTCATTTATTGTTCAAGTGTGGTCTCTTTGAGGTGAGTATTAAATACATATATCACATTCCACCTGGGTGCATGACATCGTGAGCAGTGAGTCTGTGGGTAAAATCTTGGAACATTTGTTGCAATTTTTTTTTCACTTTGAATATAAAGCCATTTTTGATATATTGGTGTCCTTGTCATAAGGCTAGAGGTTTAGAAAAGTCCAGTTAATTTAGCTAATGAATTATTCTATCCCTAAGAGTAACTTTCAATACGATTCCCATCTTTTTCTCATGGAAAAATGCAACAAGTACTTCCTGTAATTACACAGTTGTTGAGAATTGTCACCTGAATGATTCTTTTTGTTAAAGAAAAGTGTGGTGAGTGTTTTATTATCCAGTCCCCACTAGGGTGTGAATGGGGCTTTATTCTTGTTTCTGTTTGCTTCCTCTTCTACCTTACACCTAAACACCTCTCATCCTAATCCTCTTTGCTGTTGCAGAGAGTCTTTCCTTGTTCTATTTTAATCAGCGATCGTCTTTTGACCACTCTTTGGCCTGTACTTTCCCGCTGCATTGCCTCACTGCCTCTTCATTGTTCCCTATAGATGACCTCACCCCTCTAGCCAGGGCCCCCACCTGCAATCAATACCACACAGTTGGAGGTACCCAGCGGAGGGGGAGAAGGCTGGGGACATCACATACAGTCCTGTCCAATAAACACATTGTAAGTCTAGGCTGTGCTGTCAGAGTCCACTGAATCACAATGAGCCTACAGTGTGCACACTGGCTGAAGTGAAACCATGTGCGAGGGATATCCTGTTGTCACAGGCCTGGAGACGTTCTTTAAGACTGGAGGAAAGAAAGGGAGGAGACAGAAGAGGAGGAGGACGAAGGGTGATGGTGGCACTGCACCCATCCTTGTTTCACTCTGAACCCTGCTGTCCTCTCAGGGTCAGAGAGTTGGCTGTTGAGTGAACAATGACCCTAAGATCACGACACACACAAGTATGTGGTAGACATTTTTTTTAACTTAATTTCAAGTCAAAAATACATTATTTTAATTTTCCCTGACAGGTGGACAGATACATATGCTACATCATGCAATAAATCTGTGAATTAATGGTATTGCATATTTCTGGTGCCAGTAATATGCACATGAAATAACCCTAACCCTAACCCTATTTCAGGTGCCATCAACCCCGCCAACAACATAAATCAATCTAATCGAATCAGATTTATTTATACAGCGCCAAAGCATAACAGAGTTACATTAAGGCACTTTACATATAGAGACCCAACAGATCCCCTGATGAGCAAGCACTTGGTGACAGTGGAAAAACTTCCTTTAAGCGGCAGAAACCTCAGGCAGAACCAGGCTCAAGAGGGGGTGACCATCTGGCTCGACTGGTTGGGCAGAGAGAGAGAGAGAGAGAGGGAGGGAGAGAGAGAGAGAGAAGGAGAGAGGGAGGGAGAGAGAGAGAGAGAAGGAGAGAGGGAAGGAGAGAGAGAGTCATACAGAAATGTTTTAAGCCACCCAAGCGGAGACTGGAAGTTGGTTCCATAAATAAGGAGCCTGATAACTGAAAGATCTACCTCCAGATTTACTCTTGGAGACTCCAGACCACAAGTAAACCTCCATCTAGAGAGCAGAGTGGCCTAATAGGACAGTAAGGAACTATGAGCTCTCTGAGATATCTGGAGCTTGGCCATTAAGAGCTTTATATGTTAACAGAAGGATATTAAATTCTACTCTGAATTTTACCAGCAGCCAATGGAGAAAAGCTAAAACAGTCCAATTGGGGAGGTGGCCAAAGAAAATTACAGTGTCCAACCTCGTTTTAGCAAAGTTACACACATTAATCTTTGTGACCTCCGACTGGCAAAGTCGGGTGTCATTACTGCCAATGTGAATAGCAATTTTACCATATTTACATTTATCCTTAGCCAGCAGTTTCAGATATGACTGGATGTTGCCTACTCTGGCCCCCGGGATACACTTGACTATGGTCGCGAGTGTCATTAACTTCACATTCCTCAGAATAGAATCACCAATCACTAAAGTTGTTTTTTCAGTTTCAGTCGGTTTGTTTGGAACACACAGGTGCAGTAATGCAGCTCATATCAGACTTGCATCACCTTGAAAAAGGAATAATAACATGCTGCACCACCTCTGCTATCGTTTTCCCCCTTGCCATGAATACGGTGGCCAAGTCAGCTGAAGTGGAATGCAGAAGGCAAGTCAGGTGTACATCAGCCACCAATAAATGCCTACATGGACAAGCCAGGGATGCTAAAGTGTCAGCAACTGGCATCGTGCTGAGGACAGAAAGGAAGTTGAGAGTGGAGAAGGCAGTGGACGTGGCATGCATGAGACAAAAGGTGCTAATGGGCACTCTGTCAACTGACAGAGCGGGTTTGGGCCACTTCCAATGGACCCAGGTCGGCAAGGCCCAGGGCAAGGAGAGACACCACCTTCTCCAGGAGGAGGTCCAAGCAGGTGTGGAGGAAGAGTGAGTGAGCAATACAATAGGACTCTGGCAGAAAGGAGTGTGGAACAGATGGGAGAGTACACTGCAGCACAGGATCACTTGGTAAAACATCATGCAGGCAGATTTCTGTCATGTCCAGTTCCTGGTGCAGGCAGTCTACCACACCTTGCCAAGCCCAGCAAACCTCGACATCTGGGGAAAGAGTGAGACACTTCCTGCCCACTTTGCTGTGGAAGATCATTAAAGAATCTCCCCAGTGGCTGCCCAAAGGATCTGTCAGATGGCAGCTATTGGAGGCGAGATGACCAGGCGCTTAAGGTAGTTGCTGCAGGCACCAAGGAAAGCAGTCACCTTCATCAAAGTTGGAGAGAAACCCCAGACACAGGCAAAACAAACAACATCACTCCTCCACATAGCCTCTGATTAGCAGCTGCAGGCTGACCTGGGAAAATGGTTGACATTCCTGCAGCACATTGAGAAAATTCAGAGGCTTCAAAACACCTGTTCATGCTGGAACTGACAGTGTCTTGTGTAAAGTGCATTGAGGAAGCCAACAAATGGAAATGTGCCAGGTACCAGGAACTAGAGGAAGAGTGCAGGGGCAGAGGCTGGAAAACATTCCACCGATTTGCAGGACCTTCTTTCTGTAAGTTCCTCACTCAGTTGGGCATCACAGGAGCACACAAAAAGAGGGCCATTCAATCAGTGAGACTGCAGAAAAAACAACGAAGTGGCTATGGTTTAAGAGGGCTGATCCATGCGTAGCTGTTGGGACTCAAGTCGACCTGATTAACCTTGGCTGGGTCACCTGGGTGAGGGTATATGTTGTGAGACCAGAAACATCTTATGACCCCAGGTCACAACACTGATGATATGTCTAAATGCATCCTGGAGATGTTTGTACAGTATTAAATTCATTAATTAAGTTTATTGAAAAATAACAGTAAAATCATTCCACTCATATTTTGTTTTCTTCTTCCTCTCCTGAAACCTAAACAAAATTTACCTAATTTTTAAACATATCTTCCTATTCCAGAAAAGTAGGCTCAGAGTCACTGTATACAATATAAACACATATTGTCGGCAATATTGGCAACATTTTGTTCTCAGTTGGTTCACTATTTTTATAAAATGCTTGAAGATCCCACTTTCTGCGCAATTTCTTCACAGATTGGACATAATATCCAGCATATTTTTTACACAGTTCCTTCTCCACATTAGTAAAATATTGGTTCAAGTTAACATATGTGCTTTTATATCTGTATCCATATAAAGAAATTGTGTACTTCATTTTATAGGTCAAGGTCTTGTGAGAATTTAAACAAACATACATATATATATATGAAGTGGTAATACTCAGCAGGCATGTGCTCCAAAGAATATGCAGCCTTTCTTTGACTCACTTGTACACAAACATCCTCATAGTCACTTGCACGCTCTGAGCTCCCTCCCGGCTCAGCCATAACAAGGGAGAGCAGTGTGAAACCAACACAGCCATTATCTTCCTTCTTGCCATCCCGGCGCTCTGCTTTTTCTCCCTCTTCTCCCTCTACCCCCACCCCCTTGTGCCAGTCTTTCTCACAACAGAAACAGGAGTCTCATATCTGAATGAAAGCAACATGGCCGCTGTGTTTAAGAGCCTGCTTTAAAGGTCACTGGTTGGGTTATGAAGCCATGTGAATACCAGCATGGCTCTATAGGTTAACTAGTCTTGCTTCAGTGGTCAGGCACACTGAGGAATGCTCAGTGAATAAAATGTCCAGAGGACTGACGATTTCTCTTCTCGCCATTCTTATTTTTAAATTCTTTATTAAAAAGATTTTCTCTCTTTTAGCCATAATGCCCCATCCTCCATCCATTCACTATGGAGCCAAAGCTGACGATGAGCTCATATAGGTGTAACAACCATTATTTTTGGTTATGGGAAAATTGAGTCCTAGGTTTCATTATTTTTATGTTCTGCTACTTCTCTACTATATTTTTGTCTTGGGGTCAACCATGTATCTTCCTTAGACAATTGCGGTGAAGTGGAAACCTTCCCGCCTGCAGTCATGTCACCTCCCAAGGCTCTAGAATTATAACTCAGGGAGCCTCTACAGCGGGCCTTGCTTTGCTGCATCACCTTCATTAACCACAGTGTTGGAAGCTTCTCTGTCATCCCCGGGTCGATGACTTGCCTTGCAACTCCAGCTTAAGTTCCCCAACTTTATTTTTCTACTTATCTGTTGTGAGGACAGAGGGAGGCAGACACAGAAGGAGAAAAGAGGAGAGGGAGGGAAGGGAGATACTCAGGGCTTGAGCAGTGTCTTTTAATCTGTTATTCTCCCGTATTGGCACGGGTGTCTCCAGTGTGGGTATTAGGAATCCAGACAGAGTGATGGAGCTCAGCAGTGACCCCGAAGGTGGCTGAGGACTGGAGGAGGAGAGATGAGGAACAAAATAAATCATCTCTGTGGAATGAAAGAGAGAAAGACAGAGACACATAGGAGCAAGTGTGTGTGTGTTACAGACAAGCTATATCAAGAAAAGTGATAGGGGCCAGAGAAAGTGAGGTGTGGCTAGTGGTAATGGACTTGTTGAGGTGGGGAGTGGTCTAAATCCTGAAACATGACCTAATAAATCTGAAGGTTAGCTCACTGTGCTGATAACCAGCTTGAGGTTGGAGTGTAGGAGTGCTGCCACCTTCGCACTTGGTTTCCACATGGACGAAAGCATCAGATAAATGAACGATTTCATGGTTCTGAGAATTCAGGCCTATCAGCTCAGGCCATACTCCTCAGCATGCAGTTATTCATCTGCTGTGTTGCTTCTGAAGGAATGGAATCCTGCAGTGTTTAATTGGTGCTGGATGTATTTTTAAATGACCCAGTAAGAAAAAGAATAGTCCATGCATGTTATTTCTGCCTTTATTCATTGTTGGAGCACGTAAACATCAGTTAAACATCATTCACTTCATTAGACTTGACCTGTAACTGACTGCAGCATCAACAAACACTACAAATTAAGATATTAGCTAAAATGTACCAGGACTCTACATTAGACGTGTGGTCAATTATGAACCCATTCTGCACCCAGCGCTGTCCTACTTGGCATAAAATGATGCAATCGATAGATATTCTGATATTCTACACTCTAAATACTCATACTGATAATTAATTCTCTTTTTTTTATCAATAAAGAAGATTAACATTTTAAACATGAATTCTATATTTAGAATCCAGATGTGAGGCATGTGCTTAAATTAATGTAGTATAATACCGCCATGCGCAGTTGTTGCTTAGTATTTTGCGCGCCACTCAGGTTCCCTGGAAACCATTTTCATCTTTGCTACTTAGAGTGTTTATAATGCATAATATATTATACTATATAATATATAGTATTTTGTTGTTTTGTTTAGTATTTGCAGTGCATCTTTTTAATTAATAAAGATGATTTTAACAATTCTTTGTGTCCATTTGTGCTTTTAAATTGTTGTGCATTGAAACCAATTAGGAGGCTGTGTAATATTTAAGCAAATACACAAAGGTCTCTTGGGGAGACTCTTGCTTTTTTTAGTACTGTAAAGCATGAGGGTACTAAAGAAAAGCGAGGTATGCTTACAACCTACCTGTTATAAGATATTGGATCAAATCCCTTGTTTAGCCATTTATTCTATGTGTCAGGATCCTCTGCATAGACAGAAACATTTACTTTTCTTTTAGTTTTTTGCAGAAAAAATATCTATTCAAGTGTTGTCCTTCTACAGAATCAATATCTGTTGCAGGAAAGAAGTCATCACTGAAAATGCTCCAAAGTCTTGATCAGCGACTTTCCCCTCAGAGTCTTCCTCACAGTGTCACCCTTGAGTCTCTGCACTGTTGTTTCTTCAGTGTTTTGTTTCCCCTGCATTTCCTTCCTGATGCTTTATGTGTCAAGAATGCTTCCTGGCTCAAGGTCATTCCTCCTCATTCACCCTCCTCTCCTTGATATATTGATGACAGTAGAGCAACGGCTCTTGGCTGCTAAAGCAAAATCGATATCCCTGAGCGCTTGGTGCTTGTGCTCTAATATCCTCCAAACACCACCTGCCAAAATATTTATGCTGTATTCATGGGAGATAGTTAGAGGGAGACAGGGAAGAACAAGGAAAGACACTGCTGACAGCCTGGTAGATTCTGAAAGAGTAAGCTTCGCAGCTCAGATCACAGCAGCTCATTATTTATACTTTTTGCAGCTCTTATTAAATGTTATGTCAGTGCTGTGCAGCACTCAAGTGTGGCGTAGAGTGTGAATATTATTGATGTGCAGGTTAGGGCAGGAATGACCCATTTGGAGGGGAACCTTTTTTTTTCCTTTTCCTCCAAGACTGAGGGCGGCTATTTGTGCAATTGCTCTGTTTACTTTACAAAGACAGAGAGAGTAATGGGAGTGGAAAACATTGGAGGGAGTGAGCTCAGATAAATGATACAGCATTTGCTTCCACAAGCGCCGTTCTCCTCTCCTGCACATACTGACCCACTAATAGATGGAGGATGTTGCCACAGGTGTTAGGTCTGACAGCTTTCAGACCTACCAGATGGGTATATAGAGCAAATACACTCAGTGTTAATCTCCAGTTGTCTTTTTGCCCTTGCTGCTAGTTTATGTGTCAGCTGTATGTGTTTGTATGAGGGGTATTGATTGTTTGACCTCTTGACTTGTTAGACTCCCCCGGACTTCATCCTCCAAGACAAATAAAAGCGAAGAATGAGGGGAGGCCTAGGGGCTTTGGTATTCTGGCAGCGCATGTCCCATTGTGGCCCTGTCACATCTTGGCAGTTGAAACTGGAAAGCTGAGCAAGAGAGCGCAGAGGGGTCGGGGAAGGGGCCTTGGTTAGGCTTCAGTGGTTAACATGCAAATGAATGGTCTAGAGAGGTCAATTAGGTCAACCTCTGTAATAATTCAGTGTCAGATTAAAGCATCATTGATGCATGTGTGGGTGTTTGTCAGTGACTGTTCAGGGTTACAGCTAGACTTTTACCATTCGTTTCATTAAAAAAAAAAGAAAAAAAAAACACAACAAAACAAAAAGAGAAACCCTAAGTGACTGCTATATGGTGCCTCAAAACCCTGCAATGCCTGTCTGTTGGACATAAGTCAAGCACATTGAAAGAGGGAAACAGAAGACAGGGGAAGTGAGAAAATGAAGAGCAAAAGAACAAATGATGATGATGGTGAAAGGCTGACTTGATTGTGTGGATGGGGAGGTTGTTTGGGTATGATCAATTCTGCATGATAGCTTTCTCTTTTTTTATTTTATTGATATGAGCCCTGGGGAGGTAAATGCCATCACGCCCCGTGCTATAGATGTCTGCTTGGTGGGCAATTGATTGGTCTGGTATTTGATCCTCTGGCTCACAGTGAAGGATGGGGTGATGGACTCATGAGAACACTCACGGCCACCCCTAGCCTGTCGTTCAGATCCCATTCTTTCTGCTCCTTCCACCATTTATCTATCCCCCCGCTGCCATATTCGTCACTGTCTTGTTTCCCACCCAAGCACCTCTTAAAGCCACAGGTGGAATGGGATTTTGTGAGGTTTAAAGGGTGTGTGCATGGTTCTGTTGTACTAAAAGCCATATAAGTGGCTGCTCGCTGAAAACATCCACCTATTAAGAAGCCCATCAGCTTTCAGTGGTGGTGGTTCCTCTGTTTTCTGAAATATAATAAAAGTGATACAATGAATGGCCTTTAGTTTGCTATTTCATCCAAGGAGTACAAAGATACCCTTCCTTTCAGTCCTCTTGCGGAATATATTTATTTAACTGCCAAACAAGGCTACTATATTTGATGATGTATTTCACAAATGTGGAATAAGAGAAAGATAATACAAGGAGAGATCAATTGCATTATCAATTTTATAGTTTAATAAGATACTCCGTTCATATGAATTTTAAATTCTCCGAAATGGGTGATGAATGAAAAAGATTTTTGCATTACCACATGGCATAGAAGTATAAAATACTCTATTGCAAGAGGACAGGGAGAATATGAAGGCTGTAATTGGATATCGGTTAATTAATTAGTTCAGTGAACATACTATGAATCACATCAGGTCATAAAACCAAGATGGAGCAGAGTGAGGATTGGCCCAAGGTGGTGATGCAGATATTTAACATATCAGCGTGAGCAGAGGGACGTTCTCAGCAGTCTGCAGTGCCACCATGTGGAGGTTGAAGGGGCTGAGAGAGATAATGATTCATTTCCCAAGTGTTGATGTTAAAATGAGATCCCCAAAGAATACCAAATCTTCTGTATTTCCAATGAAATTAATTTAAAACTTTTAATCAAAGCTGAATACATACATACGCTGGTCTTCTCCTTTGAAAAGAATGCTCTTAAGGGGAAATTGTTAGATTTCTTTAATTGTTAGGAGGCTAAACACTTGGTCACTTATGGTGGTGGCTGTTGATGAAACTCCTTCCCTGGTGGGAGTCTCTGCATGTAAGCATGTTTGGGGTGAGAGAAGCTCAGAGTTGCACTTCACAACCACCTCATATTACCAAATTTATGGAGACATTTTGTTGGCATGCTCTAGGTGAACATTAGTATTGTAATCCTCAATAATCCCAACCAATGTGATGGCAGACAAATGTGACAGCTATAACTGTACCTTCCCTGTGGCGAGGATACGTTTTGAGGAGCAGGAATGCAGGAATGTGTCTGGTAGTCTTGCCAGCCATGCGTCAGTGTGAAGGATGTAACTGAATATTTGATTATTCATGCTCGCAAATTATATCCAGAGTCCCAATTCGTTGTCTTAACTTTAGTCAGAAAGAAACACTTAGGTATAATGATGTGTTTTCAGAGGTTAGATGTGCACTCAGATTCTTAACCCCTTCTGTGTTTCACAGTCTATTAATAATCTAAACTAAGTTAACTTAACTTAACAAAATGGAAACAAACTAAATCAAGAATAACCTGATATGTTGTATTTATAAAAAATATTCAAACACTTTGCTCTGAGACTTGAAATTTAGTTACCATTCCTCAGCCCGTGGTAAATCCAGCTGTTTGGACATAATTTGGAAAAGAATACACCTACTTATACAAGGCACCACAGAGAGAAGGACAACCTGTATAAACATAGATATATGTCGGGCTTTGGTTTTTAATTCAAAGTGTTTTTATTGTCAATTCTTGTCATGGGTTAAGAAGTCTGGACCCACGATGCAGACAAGACACTGAGATTACAGGTAGCAAAATGAATGTTTTATTCTACGAAAACAAGATAGGAGAGCTGGAGCTGGGAGTGGGGTTGCTGGGTCTTGAGGTGTCCAGAGGTAATCTGAGTCTGCAGGAAATAGGGTGAGGCCGGATCAGGAGGAATGGCGTGCAATGTCTGGAGGAGTAGCGTCAAAGAAAAAGGAACTGGAAACAGGAAAAGCACAAAACTGGGTTACAAAGTGAACAAGGGAACGCTGAAAAATACTAGGAGCCAATACATTGTACCACTGAGGTAAGCTGACAATCTGGCAATGAGTTGTGAACTGGACCCGGGTTATAAGCAGTGTGGAGTGAAGGTGGCTTGATTGCTGATGGCTGGCAAGAAGCTTGATTACCCATGATGTGCAGGTGTGCAGGTGAATGGAGAATACCGCTCCCCCCAGCTCACGACAGAGAAAAACAAAACAAGACAAAACAAAATCCTGACAATTCTACAACATGTACAGGACACACGTAGAATCAAAATTGCATTTCTCTGAGACCCTCTGTGCAGAAAAACTAAAACAAGACATAAAATATAAATAAATAGTGCAAAGGATGAAAATTGCACAAAAAGCACAATAGCAGTGACACAATGCAAAGTCCAGGCATTTGAGTTGAAAAAGCCTAGACTGATAAAAGTGATTTGCTGCAGTGATGGTTTCCCTTCTGGAGCTGTCTAACATCTCTACACAGGATCTTTGGAGCCAAGCCAGGGAGGGCATTAGGTTCTTTGTCACCTTCAGTACTAAAATACTTCTGGCCTGATGGCTTGGTTCTGTGGACAGCCAACAAAGAATGATGGAAACTGCTCTGCCCATAAAAATCATCAGTGCAGCAGTAAAGCTTATATATCCTTCCACAGATATGGGCTTTGACACAATGAATTCATTGTTTTCCTGTCCAGGGACTTCTACACAAGTATGCTTACTAATAAAATTGAAAACACTTTTGGTCAGGTGATATTTTAGTTTTTCCTTTGAAATTTAGTTGCGTCAAATACATAAAGAAATAAAAATAAAACAACGCCACAGTAACGAATTGCTGAAATTTGGGGGATATAACACAAAGCTTTTAGAGATAAAATGGTTTGTTTTTGCCTCTTTATGGCCTGATCGCATCAGTAGCAGGCATTAATATATAAACTGTATACTAAAAGTGCATTACCGTACAGTGTAACCACTCATGGTTATGATATCCATATTGTTATTATTATAACAACCCACCACAGCGAAAGCGGATGGCGACATTGTTTTCTTTTGTGCCGGAACCTGTTTGTGAAATTGCATTTTTTCACTCGGACGCTTTTGTGTGCTGCACTCAATGTTAAGGACGGAAAGAGTTGTCAACCCTCGGTACAACAATAGTTAAACCAGGCTGAATAATTCAAGTGTGAGGAGGAAAAATGTTTAAGCTGAGGTAAGTTATGAAACAAGCGCTGTTCATTTTTAAACGTGTTGTACGCCCACTCCTGATGTAGCTAGCTCACAGATAGTCTGTTCAGAGACTAACCGCTATGGTTGTGACTCTGGGTTGCTTATGTCAAACAACTAGAAACAGGTGTTGTGTTATTAAACGAGGGGACGACTGAACGTCGACCTGCTCTTCCGTGCTGACACATCTGAGAGATAGAGAAAGGTACTAGATTATCATCAAACTGAACCTAACGTCTTTAAGAGCACTTGTTCTGTTTCGTTGTTTTTTTTTTTGTTTTGTTTTTTGTGGGGGGGGTCTTTCGAACAACCGTGAACTCTTCACATCTAGCCCACTGGCATGTGGCTGAGCGGGTTTGTCAGCAGAGCCTCGGCTCATATGAAGCTAACAGTCGCTCTGGTTGTCTGCAGGCGAGTCTGACTCCTCCGGGTGAAGATGTTCTGTCTCCGGCTGAAACGGTGGCTCCAGCCTTGGTCTCAGGTCTGCGCTGTGTCCCGGCAGAGCGCCCACAGACTGTCCTCCATCCTGCAGGCCACAAAGCTCCCGCCACAGAAAGTCCAAAGCTTGCTGTACCCCTTCAGTAAAGTGGAAGAGTTCCTGGATAGGTAGTGCACTTTGTGTTACTGCCCCTGCCTTTTTGGGTTATGAGCATGTACTCTTACGAAATATATGTTTTGCCACGCTTGTGATGTGGGATCGAAACTTTCAGGTCTGTGGACAGGACACAGTTCCAGCTCTTTCATCCCAGTGTGGAGGACATGGTTCAAGCAGAAAAGCTCTTCATCTCCTCCAGGTCTCATAAGATCGATTATTACTCATCTGCAGAGAGGATGGGCCACTTGCCTGCCCTGCAACAACCAGAGGTAAATGGCAGCTATATCATGTTCACTGCTCCCAAAGTGTGTGTGTATCAGAACCTTTAAGATAATGTACTTAACTATGTATTCAATGAAAACTAAAGGTTGAAAAGTGTTATTGTGCAATGTTTGGAGAGTGTTGTTCAGTTCAAATTGGATATGTCCATTTTCTTTAACCAAAGCCAACTAGTGGCTTTTTCTGCAGCCTCACTGGCAGATTGAAGGGCCCTCTTCTTGGCTGCTCCTGTGATGCCCAACTGAGAAAGGAGCTTACAGAAAGAATGTCTTGAAAATCCTCTACAGCCAACTTCTCTGCCCCTACACTACTCCACTGGCGCCTCTCATTGGGTTCCCCAATGCGCTCTTCCCAAGGCACAAATACAATGCTTCCTGAGGTTCCAGCATGATCAGGTGTTTTTGGGCCTTTGAGGTGATGGGCTATGGAGGGAATGTTTGCCCTCTTCCCAGCTCAGCCTGCAGCCACCAATCAGAGGCTGTGTGGAGGATGCCTGTTTTAGCTGAGTCTGGGGTTTTTCTGCAACTTTTATGAAAGTTCTATGGTGCGTGGTGGTCTTTGCTGTCGTTAATGACTGAAGCTCTCGAGAGAGAGATAGATATATATATATATATATATATATGTGTGTGTGAGCCACAGGCCTGTGTTATGGTGCCTTCAGCACCAGCATTTTAATCTGTATATTAATTTGTATGTGCATAGAGGAATGTGAAAATGTAACTCTTTTCTCTTAGTGAAACACTGTTTCCCTTGTTGCTTATCTCGACAGACAAGGTATTTTTGAGGAAGTTGTGCTTAAACAGTGTATTCACTGCAGTCATTTACATCTGAATTTTTTTCAAACTCACTTCCTGCTCTCTTTGTGCTCAGCTGTGAGCAACGCTTCCTCTGGCTGTTCTTTCACTGACGCCCTTACGTTAATTTGTTTTCATTGCTATAGTTACTGGGACAGAGAGGGCTGTATGAAGGGGTTAAGCAACCATTTTGTTGCTCTTGTCACAATTCTATATTGAAATAAAATTTTTACCGTTTGAAACAGTAAAAACCTTAAAAGGATGTAGGTGGAGTAGGCAGTCCATCACAAACACCAGCAAAGTAGACTGTCTGTTGTTGAGGTTGTAGTAGGACACTGCAAGAAGAATGTGACAACATATGGCCTCCTTCATCCATATATCCATATATCTTCCATATCCTCCATCCATATATTCTTATTTTTACAGCTGCCCAGTTGTGATCAGCTCACCTGAGACAGATGTTAACATGAGGTATGAACATGTGTATTTGACCTAAAGTTAAAAACATAAAAAGCTGTAGCTGTAAAAGCAAGATAAGTCATTTTTGTTCAACAGTTAGAGTTTGGTCACACTGTCCTCCTTCATCCCAGAATATGGAGACAGTCTGTGAAAAATGTAGTGTAATGTCTCTTTACCCTTCTGGAGCCAAATACATAATTAAGCAGGAGCTGACGCTTGATAATAAATGAGCAGATTTCTAACCTTATAGACCAGAGAGTTCACTGGAGGCATCAGAGTGGAACACTGTTCTTGATAGGACAACAGGGTCTCTTTGGCATGCTGAGTTAGTTACCACTCTGCCCCTCTGCCCTGTCAGAGGATGATGTATTTGTAGCTCACTTGCAGCACCAACCTCTATCTATCTGTCTTGTGTCAGAGAGATGGATGAGCCTGAGCAGTTTTCTGTGGGAATCTGCGGTCATGATGCCACAGCGGCAAAACCTGAGCACCCGGTTGCAGCAGCCTGTAACAGTTGGAGCAGCTGAGTAATTCACTGGATGGGGAAATAGATTCAGCACAAAATCTTCCAAAAGAGATTGAAAAGTTTTTATCAGGGCATTCAATTATTAACGCAGGCACAGAGTCAATTGTGTGTAGCACAATTTAATGTGTGTTTGTGTTTGTTTTTCCAGATGGGTTTCATCGGAAGAAGCAATGTTGGTAAATCATCTCTCATCAAAGCTCTGTTTTCCCTAACTCCTGAAGTGGAAGTCAGAGTCTCGAAAACTCCAGTAAGTAGCATTCAGGATTCAGTATTAATAATTTCCCACCAAGCCAAAGTGCAGCAGCTGCACATCTGATGAAATTTGTATGAAGCTGTTGCTGCCTTTGGTGCACATGGAAAAATATGAAACCATCGAAATTTATGATTTGTGTGAAAAATGGTTCATCATCAAAACCCTTTTTCCACCATTCAAAAAGCCCATTAAAACCTGCTCGTTTAAGGCCTTTGTCTGCTTTAAAAAAAAAAAATCTATGATCAGCACTAAGCTCAAGATCACATGAATAGCAATTTTCACCCTTTTTCTGAGCTGTTTTGTCTTTCAGTGCAAAAAAGTCCTTCCCAGCACGATGCTGTTACAGCAGTAACACAGCAGCTGCATCTGCTTCTGGACAAAAGAGTGAGCTGGGCATACAAAATAAATTTTAAGAACACAAAATGAAATGCCTGAAGTGTCTCAGTCACTTTGATATCTGTAGGAAAATTATACCAATAATCACTTATAATTATATGTATGTATTATTTTCCTAATGAGTTTTTGGTCACAATCTCCAGTTTCAAGTCTTCAAGGCAATATGATCATTTTTAAAGATGGTCCCATTTAGAGGAAACGGAACATAAACCAAGACATGGAGTAGTGCAACTACAGGATTGGTTCAGATCCAGCACTCACTCCCCTCAGCGCCAAACTTCTTGTCCAATTATGGTTTCTGACCTACATAGCGGTCATACAAACTGGAGACTTGCAAATCAGTGAGTGACATCATGGTAGGTCAACACTTGATGTGATCAGATCTGTAGCCAGTCTACATTGAAACTAGAGGCTCACTCTTTCTCCTCTGAGAGTGTGTGTGCTCTACAACTGATGGAATTGTGCTCTGCAGTGTTGTTGCAATTACAAAAAAAATGCTCATTTTGGTGAAAAGTGTACAAGAGAAATCCAACAGCATGACAGCTATATGTGTCAAGAGCAGCTCCAGTAAATCTTTGCTGAAGCTAAATCAAAATGTAATGAAGAGATGTGTTTGAAACAGGTGAGTCAATAGCTCCGAAATTAAGTTTCTTCTCATGAACTAAATGAAGCAGCCACTGAATCTTATCATAATGCTTCTGCTCAGTGTGATAATGTGTTCAATCAGTTTATTTCGAGCTACACTGAGAGTGAACTAGACTGTTGATGAAATCATCAGCCTGTGGTGAAGGCATTTGGTAGAGGTCTCTGTGTTGTTAATATGAATATCAATTGCAATTAGGAAAATCTATAATTAACAAAAATGGGATTAAAATCGAGTCACTGCAGCTTCTGGAGTGTGCTCCATTGGCTTGGTTTCCATGCATAAGGAAAAACCAGTCTGGCAAAAAAAGTGGATCCAGTACCTCAAACGTTGGTACTATTGATCATCTAAATGCAACATTAGTGCTCGTTTTGCAGTTTCTTTGATCCTTTTTTTTTTTATTTTTTTTTTTAACACTCAACTTCCAAGTCTGTCATTTAATATATGTGTGTGTTAGTGAGAAAAAAGTTTTTTTTTTCTTTATTTAATATAGTTATAGTAGTTTAATATAGTTAAAATATCTTTAAATAGATAAGTGTTTTTGTGTACTGATCCCATCCCGAAATTGCTAATTTAATTATGCATTCATTCATTCATATATCCATC
The DNA here is from genome assembly GCF_900963305.1 of Echeneis naucrates. Taxonomy (NCBI): domain Eukaryota; kingdom Metazoa; phylum Chordata; class Actinopteri; order Carangiformes; family Echeneidae; genus Echeneis; species Echeneis naucrates. Next base: position 20,988,992 of record NC_042531.1, on the reverse strand, counting down.
TATCTTCTGCTTACTGGGTCACAGGGGGTGCTGGAGCTCACATTGGGGGAGGGAAGAATACACCCTGGACAGGTCGCCAGTCCATTGCAGGGCCAACACACAGAGACAACCAACCACTCACACTCACACTCAGACCTACAGACAATTTAGAGTCAACAATCAAACTTAACATCCATAGCTTTGGACGGTGGGAGAAAACCCACATAAGCATGGGGATGACAAGCAAACTCCACACAGAAAAGCCCCAGGCCCAGGACCCAAACCCACAACCTTCTTTTTGTGGGGCAACAGTGCTAACCACTATGCTGCCGTGCTGCTTAATTGTGTATTATTTAGACAAAATTATTTTATGACCATTTAACACCCCTTAGTCAGAGCTAGAGTTGGTTCTGGTGGACTGCTGTTTTCTTTTGACCATCTTTCCTCCTGTTATGTGACAGGCAGTTTATTGTTATTCTTTGGTTTTGTCATATTTCAATTGGAGTCTGTTGCTGTGGCTACTTGAGATTTTTGAAAGATTAGGTACTTGTGTTATCACTCTTATTTCTTATTCTTGTGAACTCTTTGTTTCCCTCCTAGGGCCATACAAAGAAAATGAACTTCTTCAAAGTGGGAAAAGCTTTCACTATCGTGGACATGCCAGGCTACGGATACAGGGCACCCAAAGACTTTGTGGATATGGTGGAGCCATACCTTTGCCAAAGGAAAAAGTGAGACATTCACAGTGACTTCCGGTAGCTGCCTGGAGAAGGAGTATTATGGATTATATACAGTTACAGAGCAAACAGCCTGCATTTTAGGGATGTTGGGAGGACCAAAGCAACATTCTGATTCACTACATACTAAATTTCCTGCCATGAGTTAGATGTAAATCATAGAAAGAAATACTACATCCTTATTGTTTCAGTCAGAGCCCATATCTACATCCAGTAGAGATGCTATGGACTGAGATGATGATAGGTCCTCCTACACCATGAGAATGATTCCGATGCTGAATCAAATTGATTTATATTGCATCAAATCACATGGAGGAACTTTGTGAAGGAATTTTAGACATAGAGCAGGTCTAGACCAAACTCTTCATGGAACTCAACAAATCCTCCTAAGAGCAAGCACTTGCCAACAGTGGCAAGGAAAAACGTCCTTTTAAGAGGTAGAAACCTTGGGACGAACCAGGCTCTTTCTGCCTGCCATCAGTCTCAACTAGTTGAGAGTGGGGAGGGGGGGAGGCAAGAGCAGGAGGAGAGATGAAACAAAATGTAAGCAAAACTGATATAAGTACTATCTTAGCAAAGGAATAAGATTGGAATAAGATTGTGGGCGTGGCTATTGTGATTGACAAACTGGCCACTCAAGCCATGTACAAGTACGGAGCAGGTCAGGTTCAGCCCTAAATTCTCGTCAATCACTCTAATATGACCAGAGACATCCTTCCAAGGTGGAGGCATCACAATGGTGATGTCACTCTGGGTCTACAGTTGACATAAACAGTGCTTAGATTTTCCCATCAAATAATTCATGATGCCAAGAGACTGTCTCCATTTAGCATCTTGATAACAGTTTTCAGTTATTGAACCGAACTGTTTACAAAGACAAAGCTGCAGAATGACCAGTCAAAGGACCAACATTTGCTCACCTCTGGAACACATCTTTAAACAGACATTATTTCGACAGACTGACCATGTCTTCTGAACAATGACTGTGAAAAGAATGTGGTTCTGATTGTCCTCTGCAGACAGAGTTGCTTGCTTGGGGTTGTTGTTCCCAGAGGGCTTGACGGTTGAACAGAGTCAGCTTATGCCAAGCTGTGATAATTAACTATGGCAAAGCTCATAGAATTGTTAAGGCACATGTCTCATTCCACTTCTGTTCCGCTGGTGCGCAATATTTCTTCTTCAGCACCTTCTGTTCATTTATCTCTTGCCTTGAGCTGCTGTTCATGCCTCTTTCACTCAGCATGTTTGCAGCATTGGTATACACTACTTGTATGTTTCACAGTACCACCAACATGTAGACACATTTTCTCTTCATCTCAGATCGGAATGAGAGCTCTCATGGTGTATTTTGGCTACTTTTGCATTCTGCTCTGCAAAGATGAAAAAGATGAGAAGGAACAAAATCACTGTATCAGAATGTTGAAACCAGAAAAATTGTACTTGTGATTTATACTCTAACATCTGGAACTCATACCAATGTATCATTTGTCACACAGAAAATGGGTGAAAAATTAACAGGTCAACCCTCATTTTGTGTTTGTACAATGCAAAGTGGAGGTGGTGTGGATAAATAACTGTGTCGTCTGGCCTGCGTCTGAATCACAGTTGTATTTTGTTTTTTACACTGAATAATGGAAATGGACACTTTCATTCATCACTGAAGACACTCTGTTAACCCACCTGTGTAAGTGAATATTATTCTCCTGACAATGCGTCCTGAAATACTGCACCAGTGACTTAACAGACTTTTGTTGGTCAGATTTGAAATAATTCGCCACTGTCTCAAGATAGTAATACTCCAACAATGCACTTGACTACACCACATTATAAAAACAATAGACCCATGGGAGCTCAGATGGTCACAAGTGTTTTTCTTTCTGAAACGACATGAGCATTGGAAGGGTAAAAGAAAGCAATGACAGTCAGCAATAAGCAAAAACGCACTTTGTGATGTAAGATATGACTACAAAACTCCAGGAAATAACATAAAGAAATTTGTCAGCTATTAGTGTTGTCTCCAGATGTGTATGTAATTTGGAGTGTGCAATAATCTGAGGATAATGCAAGGCTAATCTGATCATCCATAAAATTGACGTGCAACTCCTTTATACGTTGTCAAAAGTTAAATGATAGATGGCAGAGGACATGGATTGGTATGTGTGTGGCTTTTTCCTTGTTGGAGAGCACTGGGAGAAGGAAAAGGGCTGAGGCAGACACTTTAAGAGAAAATAAATAATGGTTGAGTCTCCAACTGAGCATCTGTGTTGTATGTCATACATCTTCTTTGGTTTTTCTCAAATTCAACTGTTTTTTCTTTCAGTCTTGTGAGGACATTCCTGTTGGTTGACGGCAATGTTGGTCTTCAGAAGGCTGACCTGATTGCCCTGGAAATGTGTGAAGAGTTCAGGCGACCGTATGTGGTAGGAGACACTTCTTCAGTAGCAGCCACCTCTTTTCTGTTTGTAGTGAAGCTTTCCAAATGATTAAGGAGAAAGATACTGAACCCTTTGGAATTGCCATATTAATGTCTTGGGAACTGCCTGAAGTGTGGAGAAACAAGTAATTCAGAAAATAGACAAGAGTTTGCTCAAAGTGAATGGTAGTACAGAGTACATCATGGACTGTACTGACTCTCCACCATCTGGCAGAGGTGGAGAGCAGTCAGACTAACCAGACTTTACCCCTCCTTTTTACATTTGACTCATTCTTTTAAGTCCTCAACATTATGTCCACACTGAATTAATGCTGAACGCTCCCACTCAGCTATTTAAAAACTGCTGTCCCCTCTGAAATGCCACTGCCCTGGCATTATAATGAAGCACCCACACTCTCCATCCTCAATTATTCATGCCACCACATTATTAAACACTTTGACCATTATTAAGACTGTCAAAGTGTGGGTTGAAGATGAACCCAAACTGCTGGAATAAGAAGGCATGAAGCCACAAGCTGGAACACGCACTTGCAAATGCGAAAAGTTGTTGCTTTGTTCAAGGTAAGATATGCACCAAACAGCTGATAATCCTGTACCATGAGTCCAGTGAAGGATCAACTTTAAATGAAGAGACCTTACCCATGATGCAGTGCAGCACTGTTAATTGGCCAGCAGGTGTCATAAGTTTGTTGTGGCTTTTGTTGCTAAATCAACACATTCAAATCCCAGAAAGGATTCAGTGATTTCCTTGACTCACACATTGGAATAAACACTTTATTCTGGATTTGTATGACTGACTGACAAATCTGTTATGTCTGTGCTCTTGACGCAATCAAGTGCTAATGTGTTGTCATGCAGATAATTGTGACGAAGATTGACAAATGTGGTCTTGGAGTTCTGCTGACAAATTTAATGAACCTTCAGGAAGTGGTGAAGACACAGACAACAAGCTGCTTTCCACAGCCTTTCCTGGTCAGGTGAGACTTTCTCTGATCACTGACAGCAAGACTCTGATTGTGTGTCTGTTTGTTTGTTTGTTTTTATTATTATTTTAATTAGAGTCTATGAAAAGACTCAAATCCACAAATATTGATTCACTGGAATCATTGATCTTCCCCCTAAAGTTTTTTACTTCACTAATTAATTCCAGTCCACGCCCAGGGACGTAGCTCAGTGTTAGAACGCACGCGTTGAATGCCGAGGTTCTGGGCATTCTCAAACCCCAGCCATGAGGCATACCAGGCTTATGCCAGTCCCAAGCCTGGATAAAGGGGCAGGGTTGCAACAGGAAGGCCATCTGTAGTAAAAAAAATATAGGTAAATCAATTATGCAGGTCATAGAGCTGACTTCTTGTGGTGACCCGAATAGAGAAAAGAAAGGGAAAAATAGTAATTATACTCTGTCTGCATTACTGTCAACATTAACTTTATTTATCCAGTTGTAGGTGCCATTTCTTCAATTTTTGATGTTTAGTTCAAGTTTAACTGTTTAACTGTTTATGTTCTGTTTTCTTTTTCTGCTACAGCTCCCTCCAGTTTTGGGGGATCCACCTCCTGAGATGCTTCATTTGCCATCTGACGGGGAGCATAATGTTAACAAACACCTCTTAGAGCTGTAGAGAGGCCAGAGAGTGAAGCATGGACACCGTCTCCTGAGTCTCTTACAGCAGAGGACCCATTTTGGGTATCAATTTCTTGTCCTCATAGAGCTACTGTAATTATTATTTGTAAATAAAATGCAAGTTTTGTTGTTGTGAGTCAGAATTCCTTTTATAATTGTTGGTTGTCATACATTACCAGAAAGCTCATATGCAGGTATACAGAAGCATGTCGTGCACATAACACAACTCTGTGATTTTGAAACATGTTGCTCCTAAACTGTGAGCGTTCACTAGTAAAGTCCTATGGGAAGATTTGGGAATGTGGTGAATTGAATTTTTTTTCCCATTTGGCCTCAAAAGCAGGAAGTCTGTTAAACTATCAGACCCGACTTGGTTGGTTTTGCACGGCTTTTCTCAGGTCTGTTGAGGTCAGGCTCCTGCTAAGATCCATTCAAGTCAAAACCAGTTCATCATATGAAACCAGTAAAAAGCATGGACATCACTATTCCTAGGCTTTGGTGAATTAAGAGTTAAATGGTTCTCTTGTTTGATTGGTAGCAAGAGAGAGGGGTGAAATACAAGTGAACAAGAGTCTCTTAACAGAGCTAACATTAGTTAAGTTAGCTATAGTAGCATGCGCACCTTCTTAGTGTTACACATAAATGTTACACAGGAGCAATAACTTCCTAAGTTTATGCTATAAACTAAATATTACCAGATAACATCTATCTAACTTCAATGTAAACATAGCATAAAAAGTAAGGACATTTGTTTGGTAGTTTATTTATTTGTTATAACAATGCTTGCAATAACTCCTATACAGTTGAAAAGCCAGTTTATCTCCCTTTTAAGTGGTGCCACGTTTGTAAGGAACATGCATTTGTGGGATGGGCAGCAAAGCTGAGTATGGGTGTTGTGCCCCGGAAAAATTTGCCAAATCTCTGTCAATACCAAACAGCTTCTTCTACCATTCACTCTTTTTCAGTGTTTGGTGGACTGGATGACTGAAGTTTGAAGAAACCGCAGTAGCGTGTGGAAGAACCACACACAGCCACAACAGCCTCATACCTCCTCCTCATGCTGGTTCCCAGCCTGGTCACACACCGCTGTAGGATAGCATGCCATTCTTCAGCCATCATTTGTTGCAAGTCAGCCAATGAGGTTGTGTTGGTCAAGGCTGTTGACTGTCTGCAATATTTTCAATGGACTACCAGGCTGTGAAAAAACAGTGAAAAATCACAAGTGGTCATGTAGCACATCAGTAGCTAAGATGGATTGGCGAATTCTACAAGCTCTTAAGATGGCTGATACTTCCAGGACTTTCACTGAAGTAGTAAAACAGATCTGGACTAAACAGTGTCAGAGAGCCCACATAATGAAAGGATGGATGATAGTGGGTCTGCAGGGCTGGAGTTTGAGGCATGACTAATAGATGTGACTGCTTTGTTGTGATATCTCCTCTATAAACCCACAGAAGGTTGTTTAGGTGCAAGCTAATGTGTATCCTTTTTAATAAAAAAATAAAAAGTCCTGATGGCTGGCTCTAAGGCTGAAGGCTGTGGTCTGAGCACGTTGATACTGTCACAGTATTAAGCCTAAATGACAAGAACATTAGATAGGAAGACGGGAGAAAATTGTAACCAGGAACCAAAGTGAGAAAAGAATGATTAACATCAGCATGTTGATTATGGAGAAACAGTAAACTTTCACTCAAAGGGTCAGCAGGCTAGTGTGGGCTATAACGTCACAAAATCGATTAGTTTGTGATACGAAGCCCAAAAGTTAGTGAAAGAGTGTCATGTTACTTGATGTTACTTTAATACATTTTTAATACAGTTTTAAGATGCAACGTCTGCCTGCTGTAAGGAACAAGCCTCAAGTCAGCATCAACTGCTAACTTAACTGCAACACCAGCAACGCAACCAACTAAAGGAAATAAGGAGGAATTTAACCACTCAGACCTGCAGCTCTGGACTCTGGACTTGGACAAAGCATAACGAAGGACAGTTGCTTGTCCAAGACTGGGTAATGTTCACTGGGCCAACCTGGCATAAAACAAGCCCAGCTAAGAACAGGACTTTTCACCTTTGTTCATGTAGGTGTGAGTCTGGTTACTCTCTCTGTTAGGCCTCCTTGTATTTGTTCAGATTGATGGTTAGCCACAGCAGGAGTTGATGCTGATTGTTGTATGTTCACATGCTTTAGCACATCACTCACCCTCCATGCTAACCCCCATCCCCCTTTGTTTTTTTTTTTTTTTGTTTTTTTTCACCCTGACACCTTGAAACTGTTTGAGGTGGCCTCAACAAAGGACCAAATGAGAAATGTGGCCCCAGCAGCCATCTTGTGTGTAATTTGACTGTCTGCCACTGCCCCACATACACACACATACACAAGTGCACAAATACATGTATATAGCCCATATTAGAATAGTACTTGTGTGTTTGTTACTTTGTAATAAACACAAATGCTTATCTATTTGATGTTCCACTGGAAGGAACGTCAACCTCTTCTCTGCAGAACTCTGTATTCTTCTGTTTTAATATGGTAATTTGGCTTCAGTTGCCAAATTGATTATAGTCAGAGATCCAAATTGATAGTATTTTATGAATTTCATCATTAACCACACCACTTGCCCTTTTAGAGTCACCTATTACCTGCTTGTCTTAAGAGAGTGGGAGGAAGTTAGAGCCTTGCAAATGGTGTCTGTTGCAACATCTAGATTCTTGCTGATATGTAAATGAATAATAATCTTTAAAATATATGGAAAGTGGAAGCAAAAACTTGGCAGGTCCAAACCAGATGACCAGATAGTGTCCAAATGTAAGTGTTGCAACTGCCTACCCACTACGAGGGGCATAGAAGATAAAATTTAGAACACCATTTCCAGAACTAATGACATGGACTAATGATTTATATTAAATATGTATAGATAGATGTAATACAATAATATTATTATAGTATAAATACTTTCAGTATTTTTTTATTTTTTTTTGATAGGGGGGTTGTTTGTTTTGTTTTGTTTTTTGCATTATGTGTCTTTATCACATAGGTTAGTTACAAAACAGGTAATGTGCAATGAGCATAGCAAAGTGGTTGACTGCAGCCAACCAGGAATAAACTCTACAAGTGGCATTATACCAAATTCATATAAACTTTAAAACTGCACGATAAGTCTCAGTCACAATGACTTCATTATGATGACAGTGTACTATTGATGATGATAACATACAGCATTTTGGAAGGTTTATAATGACTGGTATGTAGACACTACTCAGTTTACCAATACACAGTTTCTCACTTCTGTTTAGCAAATATTGTTTCATGTAAAAAAGAATTTATACAACTCAGAAAATTCTTAAAGCTATATATCCACCAAAGGAGCAGCATCGCAACATAGTGGTTAGTGCTGACGGTCCCCAGGGCTGGGTCTTTACTGTGGAATTTCCTCTGGTTCCGATTTCCTCCCACCTTCCAAAGACATCCTTGTTTAGGTTGATTGGTGACTCAGAATTGCCTGTTGTGAAAGTGAGTGATTGTTTCTGTATGTTTGCCCTGTGATGGTATGGCGACCTGTCCTGGGTGTACCCTGCCCTCACCAGTGTGAGCTGGGAGTGGCTCCAGCACCCCCTGAGACCGGGAAACAGATATGTGATTGAAGATAAATAAATATATAAAGCTTCCAAAGGACGATGGTTGAAGGTTAAAATTCCATCAGCAGGAATGCTCATAAACTGTTTTATGGAAACTAGTTAGAAAGGAGTCAAGGTCACAGTGTATCTTTTAATTTTTTTTTTACTGTAACTCCTCTTGTTACATAAAAGAGATGAAGACTAAGTGCTTTATGATTATTTCTTTTTTTACAGTTCAACAGTAACACAGACCGGAATACAGGCCTATCAGATTAGATTGTTATCTGGCATCAGATCACCAAAGATAACAATCATGACATGACACTAACCCTTCTCTCAACTGTTCACAGAATACAGAAAGACATTTAACATTTACTGCAGCTTGGACGAAGGACAAATCAGATGGAGACGGAAAGATAACAACTGCTGGGACAGATAAAGACAAGATAAGACTTTCTCCAAAAGATCCACTTCATCATGTCACATCAAGAACGAGAACAGAGCCATCTCAGCATGAGATTTTAAAATATGAATGCCACTTTAATCTGGAAAATTTTCAACAATATAATTATAAGAAACAAGCATGGCAGTCACCAAAACAATTTGCTGCTTTACCCATAATTTCCGGAAACATGAAACTCCCTTTTCTCCATAATATATTTAGAACTTTAAAGGACTTTTGTTTAAGTTTCAAATCCTCTTTACTTGAAGAACACGTGACATTTTGAAGCAGCTGTGAAGGCTGTGAAGCTTTTAAAAGCTTGGAATCTCACGAAAACTTGACACTCCTTGTGGTGTTTAACAATGAGGACAAATGCTGACAAAAATATAAAAAAATAAATAATTAGGATAATGTGAGAACAGAATTAAAACAATATATACCTTAGGTGCAGTTGTTTCCAGCCATTTTACTGAAAAGATGTATATTATAACTTTAGGTGACAACACGAAAAGAGTGAAGCTCAAATGCAAACACAAGAGGCTGTTTTCACATTCATATGAAGGATAGAACTCTTTCAATTTGAAGTGGCAGTTTTAAGAAAGATCTCCCAAGCAAAGGTCTTTAAAGTGATAGAACATTGAGTTTATTAGGGTTGGATCCAAGCCCAGAATCAGTGACCACAAAGTGACAGTGAAACAAATGGAAGTTGTGGTTGCAAAAAGAAGATAGATCATGTAGTTGCTGATTAAACACTGACATGCATTTAAAACACTCTGGTTGGACTGTTCTGTTCCAAGTTCTGTTTTTTCTCTTGCTTTGCCGTGCTTTCTCCCTTTCAAATCAAATCAAATCAAATCAAATCAAAGATTTGGGAGGGGAGGGAGTGAGCGGAGGGGAAAGGAGGTTGCTGTACCTATAGCAGCACAACTAAAAGATAAAGAGTAAAAAAAACTTTGATTTTTAACTGTAGGCTTTGTCATAAAGGAATATTTTAAGCTTGATTTTGAAAGCTGTAACAAGCTGTAACAGAGTCCTCCCCCTGGACCGTTACTGGGAGTAGGCCCCATAAAAGAAGAGCTTGATAGCTGAAATATTTGCCTCCAGATTTACTCTCTGAGACTCTGGGAACCACAAGTAAACCTCCATCTAGAGAGCAGAGTGGCCTACTGGGATAGTAAGGAACTATGAGTTCTCTGAGATATGATGGAGCTTGGCCATTAGGAGCTTTGTACGTTAGGATGTGGATTTTAAATTCTATCGTGAGTTACAGTTGTAGTACAGTCTAGAGGTAACAAATGACAACATTTCAACAGACCTGATCTTTGCAATATTGTTTAGGTGAAAGAAAGCTGTCCTAGAGACTTGTTTTATATGGGGGACAAAGGACATGTCTTGATCAAAAATTACTCATTGATTTCTCACAGTCGAACTGATGGCCAAAATAATGCCACCCAGAGTGGTTACATGATCAGATAATACTACTCTAAGATGCTTAGGGTGAAAACAATGACTTCAGTTTTGTCTGAGTTTGGAATTGAAAAGTTGCAGGTAACCCAGGTCTTTATGTCTGTAAGACATCTTTGAAGTCTGATTAGCTGGTTAGTTTCATTCAGCTTCATAACTGAGTATCATCTGCAAAACTGTGAAAATTGATGCTTGATGCAAATAAATGGTGCTTCCAGATAATATTTTTTAAGGGAAGCAGATATAGGGTGAAAAGGATTGGTCCAAGTATAGAGCCCTATGGAACTACATGATTAACTAAAGTGCATTTGGAAGAGTAATTGTTAACTAAGGATTTAGAGCCCATCACAGCACAGAAATAGTGATGGTTAAAGTCTCCAATGATATTCTAATGGATTCAGACAATGGATCAGCTGCCATACTCTTAGATCTTAGTGCTGCATTTGACACCATAGATCATAATATTTTACTACAGAGACTAGAACATGAAATTGGCATTGAAGGAACTGCACTAAGATGGTTCCAATCCTATTATCAGGTAGACATCAGTTTGTTCATGTTAATAGTTCCTCCTCACACACTATAGCCAGTTATGGAGTCTTCTTCCTTATATTTTATATCTGCTTCCTTTAGGCAACATTATCAGGAAACACAGCATCAACTTTCACTGTTATGCAGACGACACTCAGCTGTATTTATCACTGAAGCCAAATGAAGTTAATCACATAGTCAGACTGCAGACATATCTTGAAGACAAAAAAGTCTGGATGACCAAAAATTTTTTGACAAATTTTTCTGACAAAAATGAAGTTATTATACTCAGCCCAAGGCACCTTAGAGAAACAATATCTAATCATCTAATCAGTCTGGACGGCATTACTTTGGCTTCCAGCTCCACTGTAAGAAACCTTCCAGTAACGTTTGAACAGGACATGTCCTTTGTCCCTCACATGAAACAAGTCAGTAGGGCAGCTTTTTTCCACCATTAACATTAGGAAAATCAGGAACGTCCTCTCTCAAGAAGAAGCAGTCCATGTTTTCGTAACTTCTAGGCTGGACTACTGTAACTCATTACTATTTGGATGTCCAAACAAATCTGAATATTAACAGGAACTAGAAAAAGAGATCATACCTCTCCTGTTAGTTGCTCTTCATTGGTTGCCAGTAAAATACAGAGTAGAATTTAATATCCTCCTATTAACGTATAAAGCTCCTAATGGCCAAGCTCCATCATATCTCAGAGAGCTCATAGTTCCTTACTGTCCTAGCAGGCCACTCTGCTCTCTAGATGGAGGTTTACTTGTGGTTCCTAGAGTCTCCAAGAGTAAATCTGGAGGAAGATCTTTCAGTTATCAGGCTCCTCTTCTATGGAACCAACATCCAGGCTTAAATCTTTTTTGTGTGACAGAGCTTATGGTTAAAAAGTTAAAGTTCATTTGATCTTTAGATATGCTGCTATAGGCCTAGGCTGCTGGGGGAAGCACTGAGCAGCTTTCTCTCTCTCTCTCTCTCACTTCCCCTCTCTGCCTCCCCCTGGCATGCACCAACATATCACTAACCATGTTTTCCTGAAGTCTCTGTCTCTCCCAGTTCCTCTCCTCTCTCTCCCTGTCCTCATTCTGCAAGTGGTGAATCATCACTACCCGATGTTCCTGCAACACCTGCTGCTCCTATATTTCTATGAACCTCATACAGTATCATATGCACCTGTACCTGTACCTGTATTGAATATCCCCTCCTGCTCTAATTTTCTCCCTACTCTACCCAACTTTGCTCCCCCTGTGCCTCTCTCTCTCTCTCTCTCTCTCAACCCAACCAGTCTAGGCAGATGGCCACCCCCCCCTGAGCCTGGTTCTGCCCGAGATTTCTGCCTCTTAAAGGAAGTTTTTCCTTTTCATTGTTGCCAAATGCTTGCTCATCAAGGGATCTGTTGGGTCTCTTTAAATAATTTTATAAAGAATTCGGTCTAGACCTGCTCTATATGTAAAGTGCCTTGATGTAACTTTGCTATGATTTGGGGCTATATAAATAAATCTGATTTGATTTGAAAAAGTCTGGTAAGGTCTAAACTACTAAACTGAAAAGCTAGCTCAGACAGCTCTTCAAGATGGAAAAAATTCCTAGTCCTATTACTCCAACCAATTTACTATTTTCCTTAACTGTATTTTGAGGCTTTAGTGATATTGTTTAATTGACCTATAATGACAATAAAGTACAGCTGAATTTGAATTTGAACACTTGTGGTTAAAAAACAAAATTTTGGTGAATGCTACTTTAAAATTTTATTCATCTTGTGGTCATATTGATGTTGGAACCACATTTTCTTACCTATTTGTTTTTTTTTTTTTATGTATGGTATCACAATAAGTATCTGGAGTATATCTTTTTTAAATTATTCAGTTTTGCTAATCTGAACATTTCTGTATTTGCTATCATCAGATTACTATTATTTATATTTCTTGTTTTAATCTGGTCCCTTTGCCTTTGACTGTTACACAGCAGACATATTGATTTGATTTACTACAGGAACAGATAGGATTAATGCAGATTAATTTTCAGCAATGGCAAAGTTTGTTCATTTAAAGGTCCCAAACAGTCTAAAGGCAGACCTTCATGCGGTCTTTTGTTTGTAAATCAGGTCTAAGTTCCATGTGAATACATTGCATGTATCAATGATCTCAATCCACTTTGTGATGTCACAACCAAACAGTCCCTACCATCAGCCTTAGCCCAGTCCACAAAGACCCAACATTCCACCTAACCAGTATTTTTTCACTTCAATTTTGCTATATTTTTACTTAATGGGTCAGAAAAAAGTCAGAGAATCAGTCTCAGAGTTGCTGCAAGAGCTCCTGAAAATGGCTTCAGAAAAACAATCTAAAACTACACTGAAATGGCTTTTGGTTCTTAAAAATAGAAATATATATTCTTGAATGCCAACAGCTATGAAAAGAGAAAATTGGCACCCTTAGCATCCTTTGACAACCCAAACTGTCTTCCATGAAGTGATCTATTCATTCATCATTCCTTCATCTTCTACCACTTGGCTGTTTCAGGGTAGCGGGGCCACTGGAGACAATCCCAGCTCACACTGGGCAAGGGTGGGGTCACCTTGGACAGGTCACCAGTCCATTGCAGGGCCAGCAAAGAAAAAGAACCACTCACACTCAGACCTACAGACAATTTAGAGTCACCAATTAACCCAAACATAATGTCTTTTGTTGGTGGGAGGAAACCCACGCAGAAACAGGGAGAACATGCAAAATCTGCACAGAAAGGCCCCAGGCCGGGAACCAAACCAGACCTTTTTGTTGTGGGTTAACATGATCTATTCAATATTTGTCTTTTTTTTTTCAAACGGTTTTTAAAGTGGTTTCTTTATTTGTTAGAATCTGCTGTGAAATTTAACCCCTGCTCTGTTTGAGGATTTCAGGGTTTTTGTAGAGCTCATTGTTACGTGTTTATGAAAAACAGACTGTCGCTAACCTTGGACCAATTTTTGACAAGTTAAATCCCACTGTGGGTTAGGGTTAGGGTTGCAGAACATTTTATGAGTCTGTAAAGTTGCCCTTATTGAGGGCGTAATGTTGGATCACAACAAATTATACAGATTACATTGTTGCTTTTATTGTGTCTTTTTTATTTTATTACACGTGTTTAAATTTCCAAATGCATCCGCTGGTAGACGTGGAGCTTCCCAATGCTAATCCTCATTGTTCTGATACTATTATTTCAGACGGTATGTCCAGCTTTACAGTGCAGCACTGAGCAACTTATATTTCTGAACACAATATAAAACAATGTAAATTGTTAACATTGTTGGTGTGAGCTGGTTGCCCTTTAACTGTAAAGTTAAGCATTACCCTAGCCAGATGGAGATTCACTGAATACTAGACTAGCTCTGCATATGCTGTAAACTCTTAAGCAAAACCCTGAGAAGGTAAGAACACTGTGATTTGATCTTTTTTTATTTTTACTTTTATTTTTGTTTTGGGGGGGGTATTGAATGTTCATTGCAGAATATAGCCATACTTTAAATAAATAAATAGCCAAACCAAAACCAAATCAAAATAAATCTCAACATATTTTGATAGGTTTTATTTAAATTTTGTCTGGAAAATATATATGAAAATTCTCTACATATTTTCCTATTATATAACTTATATATACATATACATCATTTTGGTAAACGTCCACATATGCAGTTATACATATATATCATTGACATAAATGTGTTGTGCCATTTCAAAATTGGTCATACAGAAATTTTAGGTAAATTTACATATATAGATCTTTTTATATCCAGATGATGTATACATGTGATGATAATTTTGAGGTGAAATCTAACACGTAGAGCAACGTTACTCTCGATGGAGGAATATATTTGTCATGTGTTATATTTCTATACTGTAATAATTAGGATCATTTTGTGGGATCTCTTCTGCACCCACTCTTTCTGTACTTTCATACATGAATGGCTGACTTCCTGTTGGAATGAGGCTATGGGTCCCTGAGACGATTTTGTGTAGCTCGTTATCATACATATGTGTACTGCAAATAATAATAATACAGAATAAAAATGTATCACAGAACTGAACAAGTTTTCCAAGCCAATATTTATCACAGGCACAAAAGAGATTACGGCTGTGTGTGGCTAGTTTTCACTGTTTACTCAAGTAATTTCACTTAGCAAGAAACAAAGAAGGGAAAAGATGAGCGGGGCCTGGTGAATCAGAAATGGTGACAGTTTCCATAGTTCACTGTTACCTTTAACTGAGTGATCCTGAAATTTACTTTTAACATATTTACAGCTTTGTCCTCATCAAATGTTTTGTCCTCTGATGCATATTCAGTTTGGATACAATATAAATCTTACTCACTTATACTAATGTATTTAGTTTTCACTTATACATCCACTGATATCTTGAGCATGCAGGGTGTGCCCTGTCTTTGACATGCATGAAATGCATACATACACTCAGACCCTTTGTAGAATGATGATGATCCTGTATAGCTTTGCTGTCAATAAAATTTTAAGAGGCCAAAGGACAATAAAAGATGGAGCAATGGTGCAATCATCCTTAACATTTCAGAATGATTCTCTTTTTTATACGCACGTGCTTCTGAACACTGACCCCATAAAAAATTTGTATTGGTTAATTTTTGATCTTTTCTCCCCACATGATTTCCCTCCCAATTTTTTTGACTGGTGCATAAAGAGGAGTTAGACAGACAGTTCTCACTGTGGCCATCATCTTCTTGGGAGGAAGACAACCAGGAGAAAGCCTCTGGGACTACAGACCCTCCTCCAACCTCCTCTCTAAACTTGGAGCAACTGATTTCTTGCCTCTTGTTTTGTCAAACTCTCCACCATGTCCACACTCAAGGCAACAACAATGGTTCCCACTGGCTGCCACTCCTTTGCCACAGTCTGCTCTGGCTCAAGCTGCCTCATGCCCGTCAGTGACTTTAATGCAACGCTAAGCTTGGTGTTGAGCACTGTTCTCACCACAATGCTTGCTCTGGTCATGTTCTCTATGGGCTGCACAGTGGATGCTGAAAAGCTGTGGGGCCACATCCGGAGGCCCTGGGGTATCATTATTGGCTTCCTCTGCCAGTTCGGCATCATGCCCTTCACAGCCTTTGCTTTATCACTGGCATTCAATGTGTTGCCTGTTCAGGCTGTCGTCATCATCATCATGGGCTGCTGTCCCGGAGGCTCCGGCTCCAACATCATCTGCTACTGGCTGGATGGTGACATGGACCTCAGGTAAGAAGCCAGATCGGATTATTGGCTACTTAGCACAATATTTTAGTCTGAGTTAATGAGTGGATGTTGTACAATTAAACACTGTCAACCACTCAGAAAATCTTGTCTGCTTAACACACTGGATAATTAATGGACAAAAAATCTGGCAGGTCAGAACATGGATGTTTTTCAGCACACATGTCCAGAGTAAGGTGTCAATTCATTCACAGCATGACAAACATGCTAGTTTAAATTGATGTCACATTTCAATGAATTCATTGATGCATATCTTAACTTCTTGTACTAAAGCACAAATTAATACATCCCATTATTAAAAAACAGGGACTAACTGCTGTGATAAAATGTATGTCCTTGTTGACACAACCCAGATTCATTGTTATTGATATGTGAAATATTAAACATATGTGTACTCATCACAGGAATGAATGTTAGGAACCACATGTGCCTCTTAAAGCACTGTAACATACTTGCACTTAATGACTAGGAATTCTAGGAACTCAGATGACCCTCATGAGCACCAAGCTTGACCTGAAGAAGTTGCTTTGGGTTTGCAGAAGTAAACAGGGTTGCTTGATCAATAATGTTCTTGCATCTTCAGTATCAGCATGACAGCCTGCTCCTCTATCCTGGCCATGGGGATGATGCCTCTCTGCCTGCTCATTTACACCTCCATCTGGACTTCTGCCAACACCATCCAGATCCCATATGACAGTATAGGTAGGTAGATAACTTGTGATTAATTATTACACTAAGACTTTCTGAGAAATTAATTTATTGTGAGTAGAAATATTGACAATTGGCTTATTGTTTTATTTGGTGGTATAATTGCTGTATCTGTACTACATGATGATCCTTTAACCACAAAAAAGAATTGTGATGAAGTGAAACATGTGCTTCCACAGGTATCACCCTTGTAGCCCTTCTTGTCCCAATCTCACTGGGAATGTATATGAAACGCAGGTGGCCCTATTTGGCCAAAAAGATCCTCAAGGTAGGAATACTTTTACATACTTTCAGCATCCATGTAAAGACTAAAAGTCTTGCTCAGATACTGTTAAAATTGGTTTTGATTATGTGTCTGTTTTGCACAGGTGGGGTCCTTTATGGGCTTTGCTCTCATTGTCATCACAGCTGTGGTTGGAGGTGTTCTCTATCAGTCCTCCTGGAACATCGCTCCTTCCCTATGGATCATTGGTACGATCTATCCTTTCGTTGGTTTCGGCCTTGGATTCCTAATGGCCCGCTTTGTGGGTCAACCTTGGAACAGGTAGGACGGCTTCTGTGGGAGATGTCTTTTTTAAAATTAGCATTTTCAGAAGATCTTATGATTTGTGAAACCCATTCCTCATCATCCTTTTCCAGGTGTCGAACCATTGCACTGGAGACGGGTTTCCAGAACTCCCAGTTATGCAGCACCATTGTCCAGCTGTCCTTCAGTCCTGCTGAACTGGAAGTCATGTTTGCATTCCCCCTCATCTACAGCATCTTCCAGCTGGTGGTGGCAGTCTTATCTGTTGGAGGTAAGAGTTTAACCGGCTGACATACAGAGGCAGCATCAAATTAAAGTGCTAGTTTCAATGCAAAGAACCAGACACCGGTAGGTGGCCAACTCATGCAGCGCCTATATTCCTGTTGAGTTTAAATACCTTATATCAAACATTGAGAAGCATCAACTCTCTCATGCTTCACTACAGTTTAAGACTTTTCACAATGACCTGCTGTTTCCAGTGAAATCAGATTTCTTTCTCCACTGAGTCATTGCAAGAAAATTCATTACACAACTTTTACAAGTAACAGACTTTCAGTGTGGATCCTTTTTTATTATGGTCTAAAGGTCTGCATGTACTGCTGCAGAACATCTGCACATATAGAAATAGTCATATGATAGAAATTGTCAAAATAGGTGAGATGTTATTAGTGGTAACAAAGCTGCAAAGCTCCAGAGAGCTTACAATTCACCTCTCATTCCTGCCATATTGATATACTGATTGCATTTATTCAAACTAAAAGGGAAAAGATACAAGCAGCTAAGTAGTAGTGGTGTTGCTCGGGTGGAGAAGTTCAAGGACAGTGACCAAAGTTAATGACAAAAAGATGTCTGATAAGAGGCTATAATTTATACTTTCAATAATGCTGCTGTTAGTCACCGGTCATTACTGCTAGGTTATGGTTGAAACCCAACCCAAAATTCAAGTGCAATGCTGCTGGAATGATATTCCCCTTTCTTTTTCCAAAGTGCTGAAAAGTTCTAAATTCATTCACTAACAGGAAAACAAACCGTGCTAACGATTTTCTTGCTCAAGTCATGGTACCGTCAGCTGTGCTATGTATATACACTGTTGGAACACATCTGTCCATGAGACACCCACGAATTAACTGAGGGTTAAAAAAAAAAAAAAGGTGTTCCGTAATTACTAATTCTCCAAATGGGGCATAGTGCTGAATAGAACATAAACCAATAATATCTTCATGGAGAAAAACAGAGAGAGAGAACAAGACAAGACAGAGAAAAGAAGCATCTCCAGAGACAGGATGGATGCACTGAAGAGTGATGTGAACCCATATGGTTTAATTTGCAGGCTACCAGGCATATAAGAGGAAATGCGGTCGTGGTTCAGCTGATGCAGACAGTGAGGCTTCATCGCTGGAGGCAGGTGTGGCTAATACAGAAAAAGAGAAACACCATGGAGTGAAAAACATTGCCTTTCAGTTCGACGAGAATGCCTACAGCGGAGAAAAGGGGAAGAACAATGAAAAGATCACCCAGCTGTGATTACAATCATGCAGAGACTTTTGGACTCTCAGAATGAACATCAATGGTACAATACAACTGGAGACAGTGAGGCCACATCAACTATGAGCACACGCTGCCCTCTGCAGGCTGGAGGCGTGACCTGGTGGGCCTTCACTCAGAGCGCCCCCAAATACACAGCATTGTTCTTTCCCCTAATTTATTCATTAATTTATTCATATATAATTATTTAAGACAACTTTACAATGCATTACCTGTCAAGCCTGTTGTTTCCATGTTTCGTTTTATTTATAACTCAAAGTGAATATTTAATACGGTTGAAGCAGATTACTTGTATGGATAATAAAGCTGATATATGGAAATACAACCAATTGCAAATACATGTTCCCGTTCCCTTTTATAATCACTGGGATGTCAAGCCCATTTTACATGTTTTTATGTTTAAAAATTCAAAATTTAAACTTTTTTATTTTTCTTCTCTGTTTTATCAAGTAACAGATTAAATCACAGGTTGTGGCAGATTAACTTTGGCATTTGTGTCCCTAATAAAAACTTGACTGTTGTACTAATCCTTCTGTTGCTGTTGTTAGAAAAGAGAGTAAGGCTCCAGGAAAATGGACGTCAAATATTTTACTGTTGCACTTTTTTGTTGTCAGATAAAAAAAGGGTCACAATGAATTTTTGATGTGAATATGAGCACTTGCAGGCATCAACTCAAAACTAATTTGTAAAATTAAGTATGTTCTACTCCTCAACTTAACGTAATAGTGGTAATGAGTAGAACATAATCATTTCAGATTTTATGAGACAATTTTCGCTATTGAAATACTTGTGACCCTTGTGCCCCCATGAAAAATCACTAGTACATGCAGCTTTTTGTCTTCCAAAGTAATAAAATGAAATATTAACATTTACAGATCACAAAGTGTAAGAGAAGGGACAACATACAGACTAACACCCTTCCTTCCTCACAGTTCCTCCTCTTCCTCTTGAGTACAATTAAGCTGCCTTCACTTACTGGTGCAGATAGTGGGAATTCAGCCCTGCCCGTGACCAAAGTAAAAAAAAAAAAAAACACTTCCAACTTTGCTTTTTTTTTTTTTTATCTGTCCTGCTCATCAGCTGGCAGCGTGAATGCTCCTGGTGCCTTGTTGTGCTGAAACAGTTTTACTCTGTGAAGAAGGAGTCTGACACACTCCTGTTCCCATCCTGTTGCCACACTCATGTCGACATGCATGTTTGGGTTAAATAACTTGTCCGTTGGGTTAGCGAAATTGTCCATAGGTCTGAGTGTGAGTGTGAGTGGTTGTTTGCCTCTGTCTGTCTCTGTGTGTTGGCCCTGTGATGGACTGGTGACTTGTCAAGGGTGCACCCGGCCTCACACAGTGTGAGCTGGGATTGGCTCCAACACGCCCAATGACACAGAAAGGGATAAGCTATAGAAGATGAATGTATGAAGTTGGCTCAATTACCATCGTCTAGATAGTGTACTTTTTGATTAGTTTTCTTCCACATATCCTCAAATAGCTATCCTACAAAAGGTCAAACATTCTTCCTTTCTTTCTTTTTTTACTGAATAAAAGTTTAAAAAGATATAAATCACATGGAGCAAGGTAGAAGATAATCACAAATTGGAAAAAAAAATAAAACCCTGAACATTTGTGTACAAGACTCACTAGGCAAATGATTTGGTTAGATGTTTGCAACATCCACTTAAAATAAATGTCCCTGTTTAATAGATAAAACTAATGAAATAAAATCAAAAACTGTTTTGTCAGTAGTTCACCAGGAAGCTGATGCATATTCCACACAGAAGATCTAAGAATTTATTATTGTCATATATACACATATATATGTGCACACAAATTTGTTGTTTATTAATACAGTTTAAAATAATTACATTTTTACAAATAGGTTGGCTACTACAGCTTCACCTTCATGAAACCTTTATTCATTTTATCAATAAAAAAAGAAGAGAAGAAAAGCAGGAACAGCAAAAAGGAATTATAAAGTGAGAAACCTAGGGACTGCGGAGTAAAATGGCTGCAATGCTACAGCTGTGTGAAGTGTGGTCAAGGACACAGCAGAGCTATAGGAACAGATCTCTGGATCATGAGGGGTATTCTGCAGATAGGTGGGGGCCTTGGCAGGAGCAGAGAATACTAAGACAGCCAAATGAAATCAGTAAAACATGCTGTATTTGCCCTTGAAAAGTTTCAAAAAAGAACTTAAAATAATACTTACTTAATATTAGGGGTCAAGCTGAGCCAAAGCACTTCATTATGCAACAAGTTCCAAAGTTCTCGCTACTTCCCAATTAAAGGGTGAGGAAATACGAAGTGCCCCTGAATGCACCACAAGCTACTTACAGGCGAGGAGGAGCAGAGTGTCTTCGGTAAGTGGCAACATATTTTACAACATTAAGTTTAATCACACATTCTGTTAGATTTTCCGAAAAACCCATAACTGACACTCCTTGTGCTTTTTTGTTTGTTTGTTTTGTTTTTGTTCTTTCTCTTATTTACATAGAATAACGTTACAACAGATAAAAGTAGCTCTGAAAAAAAGTTATCATTTCCTCTTCTTCAACTTCACCGTAAAAGCTTCCATTGCCGAAAGTGATTTGAGCCACCGTTTAGGAAAAGGCATGTAAGTGACAAATGTAAAGTTTAGAGCAATATTTCCTTCAACTATGCCAGTTTGATGACGTTAACGCCGTAAATGTCACACGCGCGGATCCTGAAAGTGAAGCAGAGTAACGGGCCGCGGTGCTCCCAGACTTCCTTCCTCTCCAGCGGTCGTCATGACGCCCAGGAGGAGTTGAGGAACGGTAGCAATGGCTTCAGCTAGCTAACGATCCGTAACAAATGAACAGCAACACACATTTCTTTACCGAGATTCAGCCCAGCTCACTTTTGATAAGTTAGTGAGAGAAGGACGCATCTTATCCTTGATTCTACGGTTGGGGGGAAGGAAGCAGTCGACGTAAGTGGCGTTAGTAATCTGTAAAAGTAACTAAGAGGCACATTAGTCCCATGTTTGTGTTCTGACTTTGCATTTACAGCGTTTTTGGGTCAGTCTGTGCATCAACATCTTTTAAAAATGGTTTATTGGTCACATAATGGTCACATAAAAGTCTAGTGCAATCACATTTTAATATTTTATTCAGATGAAATCAAATGTTATTTATTTAGCGCCAAATCTCAAAGTCACTTAAAGGCGTTTTACATACAGAGCTGTATGTATGTATGAGCCTACATACATACATATTTTCTTTTCTCGAGAAACAAAAATCTTCATAGAATTATTTAAAAAGAGCCATCAAATCACCACATGATATTTCAAGATCATCAGAAATATCTTTTGTGCGTTGGACACGCATTATGTTAATATCATAACATAAATTAACTACAGGGTTAGGGAATATTGAATTCACTGAATTCACTTTAGATCCTAACGTCCACGAAACAAGACCAAAAGTGTATTTTAGTGTGAATGTTTATGTTTAGAAATGAAACTTGACATTGAAAACAGAGCGGAGGAGAAAAAAATGCTTTAAATGGTTGTAAATCCAACTGTGACACAGCCATGTTTTGTAGTCTTATGAAAGGGGAAAAGCTACTGAATTGAATGATACCAAACAATCTCAAAACTACATCAGCCAGTTGAGGTCAAATCCCTGTGTAAAGATCCTTACTTCCGGAGGCTATTGCAAGTAGCAGAAGTAAGGTGATGGTGCATGTAGTGTGGGCAGGGTGTGTGCATAGGATGTGCAAGTTAGAAAGTGTGTTTAGTGGAGTTTTTATAATTGTGAATTTAGTTATTACTATAGATATATTTGTTTTAAATATAGTTGTTTTAGTGTCAAAATTATTGTTTCCATTGGAAATGGAAAGTAACCCATTTGGGACACTTTGGGACCATTGTGGAGTCTTTACAAATTGCTAAAATTCTATCACATTTGGTAAATGTCAATGAGTGGCTGAAGGGCATCAATGGAATCTGTGTGCCTGGAGTCATTGTTAGCATAGTGTTATCCTCAGTCAAATGGGGGAAAGACACAGGCCAGGATGGAAACTTCACATTTCTCACCTGGTTTATTCCAATTTTCTGAGGTACAGGTACAATATTTACACTGAATATATTCTCTGAGGTACTTAGACATGAACTAGGGATGAGCTTCTGTTACGAATCAAGCTCTTACCCCATAACCCAATAAAGTGGGGCAGATTTTAAAATTTGGATTATCCATTCATCCATCCATCCACCTTCTACTGCTTTTTCCGTTTCTGGGTCGCAGGGCTGCTGGAACCAATCCCATCTCACATTAGGCATTGGGTGGGGTACACTCTGGACAGGTCGCCAGTCCATAACAGGGCCAACACACAAAGACACACCTCCGGTCAATTTAGAGTCACCAGTTAACCTAGACATGCATCTTTAGACGATGGGAGGAAACTAGAGTACCTGGAGGAAACCCACACAAACACGGGGAGAACATGCAAACTCTTAACAGATTTACTTAAAAGAGTCATTTCCTTTAGAATTTCAAACTGCCTCATGCATTGTAAAACAAGAGCACTCCTCCATTCATTTGAATAACAAGGGGTCTCAGATTTTCAGACCTCACCATACATCCTTAAATAGCTACTCAGCATAGCATAGCTACTCAGATGATGTGTTATATTTTCATTCTAGTGTTTAGTAATCCTTTATTATGTCCGTATATATTAACTGTGATAAGTTTGAGTTTTCTTCTGTACAGTCAAACATTTCCTTTTATTGTTTGTTTTATTGCCTGCATTGGTAAATCCCATCCCTCTGAGTGAATTGACACATTTTTATGTATACAACTAACAAGGCAAATTTGCTCTTCACACACAAGACAATCAGGTGTGTCAACAAAGTACAGTCAGATGTGTCATGACCTCAGAGCTGTTGGCTCATGTGACTGTAAGATAAGATGTAGTTGAAGCCAAGAGGTTGCCATGGTGAAGGGAGAGGTGAACTTCATGATCTGTGGAAAAGCTCAATGTACCTTCTTCTGTCATAGATACTGCAGGATGGAAAATTACTGTCATTATTAACCTGTGTCATCATTAATATTGCAAAAGGTTGCCTCTCTTAAAGTGAGTCATTACGTTTCTAAGTATATGATTGCATTAACTTTCTTGCAGCTGTGTAAACTTGGATGAATCTGCCTTTGGTATTTTACAGTACTGGCAGAGCTTATAAAAGCAGCACTAAACCAATTCATTCTCTATGGAGAATCTAACTCAACTAACTGAAGATACTTGGAAACGGTGACCACTTTTTAATGGTCATAAACCAAAGAAATAAAACGGCATGATGCACACTATTCATGGCAAAGTGTTCTTGGATGGTGTTAGCACTGAGCAGACTCACCTTTTGCCGTTTGCTCATGACCTGCACAGAGGTTAAGTGTGTGGTGGTGTCTTAGGAATGCATTGACATTCCTTTACATGAGTCAGGAGGAAAGAAAAATGGCATGAAAATGGTTCAAGGGTCAAAGTTTAAGTAAATAAAACGAGAGGACAAAACATAATTTCATCACATGGGTACACACATTAAAAGTAATTGAAATTAATCATTAATTGCAGCATACGGAGCATATTATATTTGTTACATGTGGTATCAAGTGTCAACCCTTCTTGATGCCACCCATTAGTTTTTTTTAGCTTCTGTTTGTGTTTTTGCAGTTGCCGTCATGGTTTTTTGTAAACCAAATGAAGCTGTGTCTGGCAAAGTCTTACATCACACCCAATTAACTCATTACGTTTGCATGACACCTAAAAAAATATAATTATTGCGTTAGTCCGACTCTAAATCTCTTTTACCTCATCATTTAGCAAGGGGGGCAATTACTTTTTCACACAGGATCATGTAGGTTTGGATAGTATTTTTCTCTTAAATAAAATCATCACAGAAAAACTGCATTTGCACATGTGCATGTTTACTTGGATTATCTTTGTTCGATATTTAAATTAGTTTAATGATCTGAAACCGTTGGCACACATGCAAAAAAGAAAGAAATCAGGAAGGGGTTAAATACTTTTTCACAGCACTGTGTGTATGTGCCATGGCACCTTGACACCGCCCTGGATCAAATAACAGTCTCAGTTCTTAATTTGCTCCAGGAAGTTGCTTATATACTTATTTACCACTCACTTATTTACTTATTTCCTTACTTCATTACTCACTCATTTAATTACGTATTTTATTTACTAACTTACATAGTAATTTTAGTCATTAACTTACTAACTTTTCCTTCTTGCTTACTTACCAGGATGTTCATAGTGGATACTTTCATCCAACTGATCTATTAAAAACAAAAAAAATAACAACGTGATATGTTTTATAATCTTTGCCATCTCTTAGATAGCAAAGATTTTTATCAAGAGAGTTTCTCCTCAGAGCCAAAGCTCAGCCTATCTTCAGCAGTGTGTTTGTCCCTTGATACACAGTCCTATAGCACCACTGAGGTGTCTGTGAGTCAGAAAGTCCCAGCTGAACATAACCATAACAACTATCGCTGTCCTTCCAACATAGTGACTCATTATTCCTAATACCTGTGGTGCCAGAGTTGGAAGATCTCAGGTATCATCAGAGGTGGAAGGATAACATGCTGTTTGGTTGCTTTGGCGCTACAATGTCAAGCAGTCATCGTCAGTCATCTGAGGTGGTTTGCACACTGTATAATGCTTTATTTCTCTTTTTTAGTCTCCAAGACCCTGATGTGACTAGAACAGAAAAAATAACAATTTTAGGGGTTGATAGGTATACTATGTACTATGTCTGAAGCATTTCTAGACACTCTCATGATGCTTCTTTTAGAACATGGTCCAGTAGGAGCAGAGGATGAGTCAAAGTGGTCCCTGTCTATGGACTCAGCTCCCCCAGAGCAGTCAATCCCCATGTGACCGCTACAAGCATGCCTGCTGCAGCTGTGATGGAAGTGTCTACATCCTGGGAGGCAGAGGCAGTGGTTGCTTGAGGGATTTCTGGAGGTACAGTGTAGGTGAGAGACAGATACATGACATTTACTCAGTTCATTTTGTGACATTCAAAGCAACATAATTCGTATGGACTGTACACCAACCAGCCATAATATTATAACCACCTGCCTGATACTCTAGGTTCCCTTTTTGCAGCAAGACCCAGACCTCTGAAGGCAAGCTGTGGTATTTGGTACAAAGATATTTAGCTGCAGATCTTGTAAGTCTTGGAAGTAGTGATATAGGACAAAATCTCACAGATAGTGGATTGGACTGATATCTGGTGAATTTGGGGCAGAGTCCCTTCAACACCTTGAACTGGCTTTTGTTCCTCAAACCATTCTGGAACTGTTGCAGTGTGCCAGGGAGCATTATCCTGCTGAAAGAGGCTATTAATATTAGGGAGATTATGGATATTATGGATTTGGTCTGCACCATTTTATGTTGGTCCTATGTATGAAAGGACCAGTTTTCAAAGCATTACACTGCCTCCACCAACTATTCCCTCCACCCCTGGGAAGAGGTACACACAGCCTGACCATCCATATGATGTAAAAGACAATTTAATTTAACCCTTAAACTACAACAACTTTTGATTGTCCTGACCACTGTAGGTTATAATCATCCCAAAGAGCTGCAGTGTTGGAGATGCTCTGACCCAGAGACACAGTGAAATCACAGTTTGGTCCTCGTTGAGGTGGTTCACATCCTCACACTTGAAAATTTTTTGATGTCATCGCTTCACATTTCTGTCATCAGAGTGTTTGATGTCTGATTGATGTACATGATACATTATATACAGAGAAAATATTGCCTTGTGCGATTCCATCAGTCAGGTAATTGTGCCATGTCTTAGTGCGCAACGAGTGGACTGAGTTGACCTGTACCAATGAAGCTGCACCTGAAGAGCTTGAGGAACATTCTATGGTGGCTCATGAGGTACAAACCCATTTAGATTTGTTGATGTGTTGGTTATTTGTTGATGATTTATTTTGTAACTTTAAGATAGTATGACAAACATGAGTTATCTTATGCCGACAGATCTCACCCTCACCCCGAGTGTGTGAAGAATGTGGTTAACAGCTTTGACTTTTCCAGGGTTTTCTGTATGTGTTTGGAGGCATGTTGGATTCTGCGTACACTAAGTGCAGATGTGCCCTCTGGGTGTTTGACGTTGGTGAGTCTGACTACACACATGGTACAGTTTATACTGACAGTCGATCTTCAGGCC
The DNA here is from genome assembly GCF_900963305.1 of Echeneis naucrates. Classification (NCBI taxonomy): domain Eukaryota; kingdom Metazoa; phylum Chordata; class Actinopteri; order Carangiformes; family Echeneidae; genus Echeneis; species Echeneis naucrates. Next base: position 20,961,934 of record NC_042531.1, on the reverse strand, counting down.
TGACAGACAGAACTTGTTGTTTCATGTTGATTTCTGCCTCACTAATCCACAGTTGTTTGGGAAATCTGTGAAAACTTTCATGTTCTGTTGAAACTTGTCCTCTAGAGTGCACTTGTATCTGAAATAACTTTTATTTAATGTTAGAACTGAAGAAAAGCTTGAGCAAAAAGTAAATGTCAAATACTGGTTAAGTAAAAGTTTGAGATTTTTATTATTAGTTTTATTGCTTGTATTCATTATTATAGCTAACACGATAATTCACCCAGTATCTATCTTAGCTTCAATCAATGGGATAAGGTTAACATAACTTAAACCTGGTATAACAAATGTACACTAAAATACAATCAAGTGTGTTATGTTTTAGTTGATTCCATCAGTTTCAATGTATCTCTTCCAATCTAACTTTTTACCATTTGACAGCACCACAGAGTGTAAATGAAGGTGAATGTGTCTTCCTTGACGCCATCCAAAGGTTTCTAAAGAACAGTTTATCATCTCAGAGTAGGCAGTTACGTAATTATCTTCCTGTCAGTGCCTGAACTCAACTGCAGAACTCAGGACAAAACGTTCATACATAGGCAAGAATTTGCACAGTGGTTTACAGCATGCTTCAGCTGACTTACATGTCACTAACGGAAAACCCTGTGATATGCAGAACTAAAGCCTTTATAACATTTTAAATAGGTGAATTATATAAAGATTAGGGTTAACCCCCTTACAGTTGTAATGAATGAGGAACTCATATATATATATATATATATATATATATATATATATATATATATATATATATATATATATATATATATATAATGCAAATGTAAAAAAGTTTATTTCTGTTATTGTTGGACATATGTATATGGGAATCTTTAGGGACTAACTCTTTGTTGGAGCCAGCTAGTGGACTGCAGAGGACCTGCAAGTTTTGACACCTCACATGTTGTTGTCACTCCACCTCACAAACTGATGGGTGAAGTCATGTTGATGTTCAGATTCACATCATTTATACTACACAACCCTGAAGCCCCCCCCCCCCCCCCCCCCCTTTGCTTTGGATGGGAATGTTGCCTTCCTGTTTCATCATGCTTTTTTTTTTTTTAATTTATCATCTGACTTTGTGTGTGTACCTGTTTATTTTTAAACATAAAGTATTAAAACCTTTAGTTGTTTTTTTGTATGTTTGTTTTTGTTTTTGCAACTCAGCACCTTCCTGTGTCCAAGCAAACTGTCCTCACATCTAAGCAGTAGTCTGTATGACTTTATATTACTTAAGTTATTTATTTTATTAATCTTTGGCTTCATTTGTGACCCCATTTCTACTTTTCTTTTCTTTTCTTTTTGTCTTTGCTGTTTTTCAGCACAGCAGAAGTGGGTGAATTGGCAGGGAAAGAAAAGCTCCCTTGAGGTACAGAGCACCTCTCAAAACACAGCGTCTGACACTGATTTCACTCCTGTCTCCTTTCCTTTCCAAGTATCATTCCAAACATCCATATTACACTTACAGCTGTGTCCCAGTTTTGGGGCATCATCCTTTGGAGGATGCAGTCTACAAAGGTCACAACCTTGACAACATGTAACCTTTTTGACTAAAGCATTTGTTTTAACAGGCTCATTAACTAAAACCAAATACTTAGATTTAAGAGTGCAATCGTCTTACTCTCTATCTGTGTTTTTTGCCTTTATATCCCTTAACTGGCACACAGCTTTAGTGTTTGATATCATTCATTGCAAACTGGATATGGTTTTACTTGACTGTGGAAACTTTCATGATAGCTGTCAAGTTATAAAGTAATCAAGCATCGGGTAATTAGATTTTTATGAGGTGAGTCTCAAACCTGCTGTCCTGTTTGTGTCATTAACTGAAGGTGAGACATGATAGACAGAAGCAAGCGTAAATAACAAAACAGTAACTCACTTGCATCACTAGGTTGTACAGTGCATCACAAAGATATTCTCTTTGTGAAGAAAATATTCTAGACTTTACAGCATTTAGAAGCAGTTGGTAAATGTCACAGATGAAGACAAAATTAAGCTCTGAGGATGTCCAGAGTGTCTCAGAGTCAATTTGGATTAGGTAAAATGTTTTCTTCAAGCAGTTAGAAACATCTCCACTCCCAGGTGTCTCAAACACCATGGCAGCATGATAGATCAACCCCATGGGCATCTGTCCAAATCAAGGTAGCATCCACCGAGCCTAAGGAAGAGAAATACATTCCAAGTCAGTGTTACAAGTTGCTTCAGTTAGTAAATACTCTGCCAGCTCTTACGGATGTATGTTTGCATTTTATGTGTGTCAGACCCAAATGCCAACCAACAGAAAAGGACACAGTGGTGTTGTGCTTGGCTCTGCCATGCTGTTGTATGGAGGCTTAGTCGACATAAGAGGATCCTCACAGGAATTCTGGAGTTTGGATTTTGGTGAGTTTAGCACAGTTTATATTTTCACATGGATAAGCGTCACTCTTTACATGGCTTTTAATCTTAATAGAATCAGTATTTTAATTTGATTAGGAGGTTGAGAACATCTCCATGAGAGAGAAAGTTTTGATGATGTGATTGATTTAAACAGCTTACAAGTGATTGACTAAAGGCCACCATGTCACATTGTGTTTGGATGAAAACAGGTGGAGGTAACATAGCAGGAAATGTTGCTTGTCACTAAGAAGGTGCACAATTATTTGTTGTTATGTTTCAGCCTCAAAAAAAGACAGAACCTTTAACCTCAACCCAGGTGTTAACAACTTCACTTTTATGGACTGCGAGGCGATTGTTTGGGAAAAAGGAAGCAATTAAAACCAGCTGGAATTGGCAATGCAAATATATTTAATCGAAAGGAGGGTTAATATCACAATCAATAGGAGAGTGATAATAAGAGTGGATGTTGCTAAATTGAAAAAAGAATACTCGTTTTAGAACTAACTTTCTAAACTAAAATGAAAAAATGTATCTGTTCTGTTACTGAAAACAAAGACTGCACCTGTTCCTTATGAAAATTGCAGCAATTTCTTTTAACTTTGATTTGCAAATCAGGATCTTTAATACCTTACCTCATCCCCAACAATCACAACAAGTACATTATATTTAGATTAAAATTCACTCATTCACTCATTCAGAAGGTTTTATCCCAGGTAACCAATGAGGCACTTTATTGAAGTTTCAGCCCACTAGAGGCCTTGGTATAAGCATTAGGTTGTACATCTATTGATTATACGCATGGTAGGGGTTTGGGGAGATTATGCAAAAGCTTCCTGACAACAGAGGGACCAACCTGCTCTGAGAGGATTCAAGAGCTGGTTTAATCATCATGGTCCCATAGACCAGACCAGTATGCACTGAGATGCTTTGAGAGTACCTCAAACAAATTCACAATAAGCATGAGGTACAGAGGTAAGCAGCAACTCCAGCAGAGCTGCTGACTGGGCCTTACATCCTTCAGAAATTTGCAGGAAATCAATTCAAGGTAAAAAGCCTGCAGAAACTGGAAACACCTCAATCAGCACCAATGCAGCATCCACATAGCTTTGCTTTATAACAGAGTTTGGGGCCTTGTGGGGTGGGGCAGCCTTTTATAGTTATTGGACTCTAGTGTGAAGACCATATGGAGAAAGCTCCAGTATGACCTTACTCCATATTTGGTTTTGTTTGTGTCAATGACAGATACCATGGCTTGGTCCTTGCTGACTGGTTCATCAGGCCCAGGCCCCAGACACAGTCACTCAGCCATGGTCTACCAGGACTACATGTACCTGTTTGGGGGTTTGAAAGGCTTGCGAGAGCAGAGAGACTTCTGGCAGTGGAATTCCACCAACGACATGTGGACTCTTCTGAGAACCAAGTGAGCAATGAAGAGAATGCCTACTCTGAAATTATACACTTCTCTACCAAAGGAAGTCAGAGTATCCAAAGCCAAAAAGCCTCTTTTAATGTGAGCAATGAATTATCCTTAAGACATACACAGATACACCTCTAAGTCCTTTCTGGATTGTTAATTATCCTGACTAACCTTATTTTGAAGTTGTCTCCCATGATACAGATAAGAAATAAGCCCGAGCCGCATCCTAACATTGTGTTCGTTTTGTGTCCTTGTATATGAAATTGTCATCAACATACAATACACTTTTAAACACTTTCAGGACATACCTTGGCTCCTGTCCCAGGATTACATCCTGTGTGTGTAGCAGTTTAACTGACAGCTCTAGGTGATGCTGCTTATTTTGATTTCAGATCGTTTCCCATCTGAAATGTATCAGTGCAGCATTTAAACTTGAATCTGTGTATCAGTCTCTAACAATTACCAATCCAATCCCGCTGCGAGACAACAATAAGATACTACTTAATTTAATGATTTATTAAATTAAATTATTTAATTATTTAAATGCAGCAGTATCTGATTGGTGACTTTCTTTAGTAACCTGCATACATTTTGATAATGGTTAATGTTATAGCTACTGTAAAACAAAATTTGCCCATGACTGCCCAGCACAACGTCCTGTCCAGGCTATGGTTGTTGAACAGCAAAATAGAATCGGTCAGTAGAATTGTGTAACTTTAGCTGTTAGTAAAAATGAAGGGTGGACACAGGCCACAAAAGTGCCTGTGTGTGTCCTGCATCCTTGTTGTGTATGTAAGCTGTTAGGAAAAAAATTATTGTCATTTGTAATTGCTTTTTGGTAAGATGAATCCCTGCAGTGCACAGCTGCAGCATCGTAGTCATTGCCATCTGAGCTGAATCAGATATGACTGATGGAAAGTTGGAAAACAAGGACCAGTTTAAGCATCAGTGCTATTGCTCATCGTAACTACTGTAATCATTGATATAAAAATTATAGCCAATGGAAAAGGGCCAGTTTGCCTTTCTTAGCAGTTCACCCATGTTTATATCTAGTACAATAGAATTAGAATAAAAAAAATATGAGAATTGTATTGTGAGATGGAATTACTTTCTGGATTGCGGATCTGGATCCGTGTGAAGCATCACAAAGTGATGCAAAGAATTTTATTATGATCAGCTGTTTCTTCTGTGTATACTCTGATTTCCATTTTCCAGTTTGCAATAACCCACATGAAAAGAGAAAAAGTTCATGAATATTAATAAACTCTGTTCTGCAAGTTCCTTCCTGCCAACATCTCCTCTGTTGTTTTTCCTCAGGTCCGGCCCCTCTAAACTGATGGGCCACTCAGCTGTGGCTTACAAGGACAGTATGTTGCTTTTTGGAGGAGGTGAGAGTCAGAACTCTCCAAACAACTGCCTGTGGAGGTACAGCTTTGCCACTCAAACATGGCAGCAATTGGCCACACTCCCAGGCTCCAAGCCCCCAGACAAGATTCACCACTGCTGCACCGGACTGGGCCCCAGATACAGTGTCGGCAGCTTGTATTCATGCTCAGGACTCCAACCCAGGCTGGATGACAAACTCAGGCCTTTTAAGAACAGGTGTTTCCCTGCCCCCCTGACATTTCTCGGCTCAGAGGTAGCTATAGAGCTGCAGACCTTGAGTCTGGACAAGAGCAATGGCGGCAAAGGCTCAACAAAGTCCTCAGATTTTAGTAATGGCATAGAACGGGCAATAGGAAACAATTTGACCTTTGAGAACAAAGCTTTTAGAAAACAGTGGAACACCACAGAGGAAGACCTGCTGGATGAGAGTGATGGCAACATTGTCCAGCACCAGCCTGATCTGCTGCTGGTCCTCGGAGGGAGACCCTGCTCCATTCACAGCCCGTTATCACTGTGGCAGATGACACTATCTGACTAATAGCATCATCTGAGAGTTTCTCCTGCAAGATGATTACAGAAGTCAGAAATCAGTCTGCTTTATGAGTACTGCTCATTGAAAAGCAGTGTTAATTTTCACAGCAAATTCTGATTTATGCTAAGTCTTTTGAATAACAAACCTCTGGTGTAGGTGAGTCAATGTGGGGAGCCAGACGAACAGTTTGGTAACTTAACTGAACTTTTAGTAGCGGGGTACATCCAGGTATACCTGACTTGACATGTCATCCAGATCTCTTCTTCCTCTTCTCTATGCAGTTTGAATATGCTGTCATCTCCTTACAGCGCCACTCAGTGGCCATACTGGGTAGTGTATCAGTATTACTGTTAATGCATGTGTCTGGAATAAATTTTCACCTTATGTAATAATCTTCTGCATTTTGTAATACGTTGTTACATATTGAATCAGTTATTACATTTATTTTTATAATTTATTTATATGTATATATATTTATATTATATTTATGTATTATTATAAATAATAATTCATTTCAAAAACTAGGAGGATGTTTCATTGGTCAAGTCTAAATCAAATATAATATGAGCATTAGTGGCATGAACACAGACATGCAATATGGATTATGTTATGCAAATATTATAGGTGGTAGAAAGTAGACAAAAGCAAATATGGAACAGAAAAAAAACTTAATTCCATAGATGAGATATTGCATGCTGCTGTTCTTTAAAAAAAAATTATAATGAAAACAAACATTTGGTGCATTGTGTAATAAACAATTTTTGTAATTTATCTGTAGTATTAATAATAGGTTTGACAATTAAAATTAAACATTTAGTTTCCTAAATTGGGCTAGCATTATGATAGAATTTGCATCATTCATCACCTGCCAAACTACCCAGTTGGCCAGTGTAACTAATTTAGAGCCCTGGCAGAATGTATGCATGTACAACAGACAGCCACTAGGGGGATATTTAAATATTTTGGCTTTGGTTTTGGGGAACATTTGTTGTTGTACTCCATAGCCTACTCTTCTGATGGAAGACAATTGAAAGGCAACATGTGGAAAAGTATTGACAAAGAACAGATTTATGCAATATTATACATGATAGAAAGCAGACAAAGACAAAAACAAATATGGAACATATGGGAAAAAACTTTATTCCAACTCCAGCTTCTTTAATCCAATAATGATGTACTTTCCTATGGTAGATGTAAATAAATTACCTTCAAAACCAAACCAACTGAAAAACAGTCTAAATAATCTTTCACACCAAAAAGAAATATCACCAATCATGTTTATGTAATCAAAAAATAAAGCTCTCTTAACAAAATCGTTTAAATATTTCCAGTATATATATATATATATTTTTTTTTTTTTTTTCTTTGGACATGATCAAAACAAATTTTGCTGGTAGTAACAGTAGAACAACCTTCTCCCAACATTAATTAAATTTAATTAAAAAAAACAGTATTTATGCAAAATAAAAGGTAATCAGAATGACCTATGTACAGACACTTCCAGTCTGTCTGTCTCTCTTGACACAATGATGTGCTATTTCTTCCAAAAACAGTCCTTGACAGCGAAGTTTCAAAGCCCGTGTGCCTCAAAACAACCCAGGCACTCATCCAACTGCTATTTTTCCCAAATAGCTCCTTGAGTCTCAGTGAGAGACCACTCAAACACCCAGATAATTTGTATAGCTTCATAATACTCATGACATTATCAGCATCATGTTCTGGCAGAAGGCTATCAGCTAAAGATTCTCTAATGTAAATTTGAGGGAAAAAAGAAGCTGCAAGGTCCCGAAAAGACTTTGAAACCCTGTTAAATACCCTGAGCATTGACATGTCTACGTCTATTGTTAACTGAACAATATTTGACAGCAATTCTGTGTATTCAGGAGATCATGATCCAGGGCAAAGACATCAGGTTCATTGTGGAAAGGTGATGGTTTACATTGGATGACGATTGGATGGCATTCATTCAGGGTATCAGAGGCTTCAAAAGTGTCATCATCATGGTGTTTATGTATGGGGTCGTGATAGCATTTATTCAGAGCACTGTCATTGGGTTCTTCCAGGAAATGGCGATGGTTTTCATCAAACGTAGTGTTGTGTCAAATACCAAGCACATGCACATGATGCACTCCAAACCTGCAGAGGGCAACCACACACAAACGTGTTGGTGGAACCAAAACTCTCAGGAAGTGCTCAAATGGGCACCATATTCACCTGCACACTCAGTGAAAAGGCATGGCATGAAATGTTTGGCTGTTTCTCAGTGAGCTCTCTCATCTGCTCCTGGTAAGAAGTCATGACCACAGCTCCCGATCAATTAGAAGACGCAACTGGTAGGAAAACTACTTTGTGGATGTGTTGAAGTAGTGGTGGGCAAGTGAAGCCTCATGAAACACTGAGGCTTTCCTAACAATTGTGCCGAAAAAGATTCAAAGCTTCAAGACTTCAGTGACACAAACAGACATATATGTGTGTATATATTTTGCTTACTGTCAGGATTTCCAGTGATGACAGGGTCACTGGTTTGCTAGGTATGATTGTCATCATGCTTCGCACGCAAGTGTCTCAGCATAGATGATGTTTTGTTGCTGTAAGACAACTCTTGTGTGCAGAGCAAACACCTCACCAAAAAGCAATTACCTACAAGTCATTTTGAGACTCATTTAACAATTAAAAATACAATTAAATTATGGAAACATGAAATGTATGCCATAAACTGCATTATACCTTATTTGGTGGTGTGAGATCACAATGATCCCAAAGTTTTGAACATCGCTTATTGGTGGTACTCATCATGAAGCTTGCCAAAATACTTTCACTCTCCAAATCTCTATGTCCTCACAACCCCATTTTGAAGCATAATGATGCATCTTATATAGCTGGTATGGCACCAAACCACTCAAATCTGTCAAACCTGTCAAGCTGTCATTGACTCAGAAGGCATTGAAATGCCATGAGCCAATGACACACACTGAAAGACTATGAGCCAATGAAAAGCTTTGAAACATTTTGAAGCAATGAAGCACGAAGCGAAACAGCTATGCAGTTCGAAGCTTCTAACGTCATCAGTAATGTGACACTGCTGTTTTGATACAACCCTCCACACGGTGTTTCGAATCACTCCGCTTCAGGAAGAGTGACACAAGCGCCAAAGCCTCGGTATCATATGCCCATCACTATTTCTCTGATAAAATAACCTAAGCGTGTATGCTTACCTTCGCATGTATTTCTGAATGAGTCATCTGTAAATGTCGCTTCAAGTTGGTGGTGTTTTTCCCAGCGATATTTGCTCCACACGGTGTTGTGATAGACTACTCACGATGTGTTTATAATCTATCCCAAATGACTAACCGGACACCTTCGTTGCAACTCTGTAGCTCCCTGGTAACATGTACTCGTGCTACATTCCACCACTGGTGCTAGTATTTCACATTAAAAAAACATTGGTACATGGAACATCATAAAAACATTACATCTCCCTTCAACAAAAAATATAACTAAATAAAATAAAATAAGCCATGCTTATGCAAGTTGAAAATTTGACAGTCTATTTGAGTGTAGAGCATTAAATAACACAGAAGACCTAGGAGGAGACCTCCTGGGGAGCGCGTTGTTTCGGGCGGAGCTACGGTAAAACAAACGCCGAGGAGGCGTCAAGAAGAAATCAGTCGGAAGAAACCGTCCTAAAGGGAGTAACTCGTACTCCGGAGCTATATTTCTTTAGAAAAAATAAAGGATGGCCTTATTACACCGCAAATCGACCGAATGCAGTATGGCAGAGCTGGATTTATTTTCAGCGCCCATGACCCAGCTATTGACGAAAAACTCTATACGGAGGTCTTGCCTTTATTCGCAATTTCGGATGGCAGCCCCATATAGTTTTTTATACCGGGAGATGGTGACAAATATCTGGATCTGAACGACACCTTGCTGCACCTCAGGGTGAAAATCAACAACGCTGACAGTTCGAACCTGGCCAACGACGCCCGCGTGAGCCTGATCAATTAGCCCCTGAATACAGTATTCTCAGTATTCAATGCGACGTTATTGTGGGAGATAGATTGATATCGCAATCCAGCGCCATTCACCCATACAGGGCCATGATAGAAATGTTACTCAACTTTTCAGGAGACGCCATAAAAAGTCAGTTCAGTGCTGGGCTACTTTACAAAGACACGGCGGAATCTATGGACTCGCTGGTCGTCACCAACGGACCCAACAAAGGCGAGAGCTGCTTTCACCTCCGAGTCCAAAGAGCTTCACCTGCTGGGACCTCTCCATGACGACACATTCTTCAGTAAGAGGCTTCTTTTGAATGCGGTGGATTTGAGAGTCAAGCTGACCAGAGCCAGCGACACTTTCAGCCTCATGTGCGCAGGTGATGCAACCTACCATCTTAAGAGTGCTGGTAGCTTCTCTGTTGGTGGAAAAAAGCCCCCCTGGCCACCGCAGTGGGTTTAGGACACGTGGCGGCCTTAACAAAGGGCAACGCTCTCTACCCATTGGCCTGGGTGAACGTGAAAATTTATTCCATCCCAGGGAATTCTTGAATATGTAACCAAGAGAATCTATTTCTGGGGACAATGCCCAAATATGTTGTTTTGGCTATGGTGCACTACGAAACTTTCATGGGTAGAAGAGACTTGTCTCCTTTCAATTTTATCCACAATGACGAGGAATATCTGGCCCTGTGTCGTGACGGGAGACAAATTCTAGCCAACGCTATTCAACCTTTCAACCGAGGGGTGTATTTCAGAGTTTTACAACATGTTTCCCGCAACGGAGGGACACTTGAAAGATTTACCTCTGAGCATCAACAGGGTAGAATTTGAGCAGGGCTAATCTCTGTTTGTCTGCTGAAGACACCCACGCCTCGTACCCCGCTTCCAACAGAAATTTAAGGCTGGAAATGAGATTCAGGGTGCCATTACCTCATACCACCACCCTGATTGTTTACGCTTGCTACAAAGCTATTTTGGAAATCAACTCCAAACAACAAGTATTGGTGGACACACACGCACAAAATGAATGAAACGTTCAACTGGAAAGAATGCATCGTTTACTGGGAAATGTTTTCTGTGGCGTTTGGGCCTCGGGCCATTTGCCTTTACTGACGTCATCTTTCATCTTTCTACGGCCTGCGGTCAGCATTGTGTTTTATTATTTATGTCATAGAGCATGCAGTTTAACTTTCGAAAATGTTTTATCTTTTAAAAATGATGACACAGTGACTCGTTTGCTGTACGAGGAGTCCTAAAGACTTTCGCCATGCCGTCTGTTCTCTACAAATGTTTAAAGATTGTTACAAGTTGGATAAGAAATAAAAGAAAGACGCACACAGAAAATAAAACAACTGGTCTCAAGCATGCTTTTTTTTTTTTTTTTCAACCATAAACTTTATTGAAAATGCTAATTTGTTTAGGGAGAAACAAATAAGCAAATTTTAAATTTCTTCTTTTTATATTTTTCCCCACCAAGGGTGTAGACGGATGAGGGGCATTTTCCTCATAATCATCTCTTCTCTCTTCGGGGGGAATGCTCCATCGGCGGGGATAGGATGAATTTCTTCTGAGTGGTTTCAAAACCACCACCACTTTCTTCCTCTTTCTCCTTATCCCCCATTCTGTGTCTGCTGTATTGTAACTTGCGGGCTATTCATGGAGGATGGGGGAAGTATTAAAAAAAAACAAACATCCAGCCCTTAGTCATTGGTCTCTGGGATTTTTTACTATAAGATGCGGACAAATGTTGAAACAGGTCCACTATATGAGAACCTCTCACAGTCTTTCCCTTATTAAGAAATTCACCTTTTGGAGTCCATCCACCGTTGCTTAATTTCTTCATGATATAGGAGGCATTTTTACGGTCGCGAGGAGCAAGGTTTTGCAGTACTTCAAAGACCATCTCATCCTGTTGCTGCAGCGGCTCCGCCTCTTCTTCTTCAGCAGCAGGTGTGGGTTGTCTTTTCACCGCCGCCTCTCTGTCATCTTCTTTGATGAGGGTGAGATGTCTTTGCAACAGGGCATTGTACTTTTTAATTTTCTCATAGGGGCTCGGTCACGGCTTGTTTGATGCAGCCCTCATTTTTTCATCCAAATCACTTTCGGCTGTACGTCTCATGGTTTGAGCCGGAGTTTCTATACCCACGATGACCGTCGGGCTTGACGTCTCTGTCAGTCGGGTCCGCTGCTGAGATCTTAGCAGAAAGATCTTTTGGCTCGCCCTCTGACTCATGACTTAGTTTTTGTGAATCAGACCACAGAGAAGCTGACCAAACATGGGTACCACAGCGGAGAGCAAAGGTAATTTATAAGGTATTTTTGTGGTGTCTGTACCGCGGGAAAATTCTTACCACTTCTGGATGATCTGCCGCTTGTAATAACACGTCGTCCAATATAATGAGATGGCTTTGGTGAGGAAATAATTGAGCATCTTCAAAAGAATCCAGCAGTGCGTTGACAAATTACTTTTTTTTTTTTTTTCTTTTGCAGTTCTTCGTACATGCTTTGAAAAGAAGTATAAATCCATACAATACTCTCAGGTACACAGTTCATAACATTGTAATTTTTCTATATATTTTTTTATAAAAGAAGTTTTTCCACATCCACTGGGTCCCATAATCTGGCATGAAAAAGCATAACTTTTAGAACCAGCGGCCGCAAATTCTTGTATGCTTTGTCTGTCTAATTCGTCCGTCAAATCTCCCAAGTAATTACCCAGAGGCAGTGTGTTTTGTCCCTTTCTAGTGGTGTAAATGAGGCTGTCTGTGTCAAAGTAAACAACTCTGTCCTGCATAGGTTGGAAATAACTGTACAATTGTAAGCAGCCATTGGGCGTGGTGAAAGCCGCTACAAACATGTTGTCTGCCTTGTTGGGAGGGGCGATATATTGATCATCATGCACCCACTGGATCAGAGCCACTCTGTTGTTGATGAAGTTAAGTATTAGACAAGTCAAGTATTTGACCTTGTGTTTCTCTGAAAACATAAAAGAGAAAAACTCTTCAGGTTCTGTGATGAGAGACATCTGACAGAGGTTATTTCTCTGAGCAAACTTTCCCTAGAAGCTGTTGAGACACAATTTAGAGATTTGTCTTTTCGCCGGATTCGGTTTAATTTGAGAGGTGTCCAGCAAAATACCCTGATGAGTCTGATAGTCCGTGATGTATCCTTCCCTGCTCTCCTTGTCTCCGGCCTCAGGAGGGTAGCCCGAAGCTTCCTGTTTACCTTTCAAAAAGATCTGCATGTACTTTAGCAATCTAGACATTGTCATCTCTGCGATCAAAATGCCACACTTCTGTGATCTTGGCCAAATGATAACCCATCTGCAAAGCCTTGTTAAACTCGGGCGTGACCCAGACCCCCTCTAAAGCTCTGGCCCCGTGAGTGCACGACCCCTGCTGAAAATTCATCTCAGCGCAGGTGCAGCACAGCGTAAACACCAGCTTACTGGAGACAGTTCTGTCAGGTTAAACGGGGAAAAACAAACCTCTGGGCGGATATACTACAGCCTTGATTGACCCAAAGTAGCTGCTGGTATGTTCAAAATCTTTAAGGATTATTTTAGGATGACCCAGAGGATAAGGGTAGGGATATATATATACATAGGGATACAGGGAGGTCACACCCAGGTAGCGGACAGTCTCATCAGACTCTGCCATGTACCTCAGCTTCACGGCACATGTCCTGCCTGCATACTAAGCCTCGTGGGGTGACAGAGGCTGAGGAGCGTTGTAACATTTGAGGAAATCTTTCACCCCCTCATGTTTTTTTCATCTCCACCCACCTGTGCTCCCTCATGACAACCAGCGTTACGCCGTGCACCAAACGTAACCTCCCTATTCTCCTCATGGTGTTAGAGTGGAGCTCCTCAAATATTGTCCCCATCAGAGGAGAGCATTCTTGAGGCTGAAAACACATAGGGCAACCGTGATAGAAACAACCCAGATACTCCCAGACATACTTCACGCCTCCTGCTTCACCATAACCGTCTAGAAGCAATTTCCCAGCTGTTTTTCACCCGCATTCAATCATGTGTCGGGTGCTAGAAACCCATTCTAACCACTGTATGCTGTCATGCAAATAAGATTTAAACTGATGTTTGTAATGGTCAGAAGGAGGAATGGCTAAGGTTTTGGGCCTGAGAAAATTGGTGAGAAATATGTTCATGCAGGCCGAGGCTATGGTCGACCTGCTGAAAGGATCCACGCCCATTTCCTGAATGTAACTGTTTCTGAAAATGGTACAAGCCTCAGAGAGAATGTCCACATCGTTTTGACAGTAAAACAGAGCTTCTTTTTCAAAGTTAAAGACTCCCTCATCATTTCGCACCACGCCTCAAACTCACGCTCGCCCGCAGCGGTCATGCACTCTGTGCGGTAGGCCTCAGCCCAAGGATAAGGACCTACGTAGTTCAAATGCTGCTCACAGCTAAAACCATGAGGAAAATAGCCTTTGGTTTTATCAGCAATACCTAAAGCTTTGGGTATGGTGGAGAGAGGCATGGTCAGAAAACTCAGGGAATCTATGTATTTATGACCATAATCCCTTTCTGAAAAACAAATCACTTTGCTGGCCTGCATGACCAGGGATGGCTTTATGCCCATCTCTATCATGGCATTAAGTAGATGTCAAAACGTTTAGAATTGTGAGCTGTAAAGGTTTTCCTATAAGAGGCCGTCCTGAAATGCCTGACAAACTCTAAGGTGCATGTCACGCCGCGGGTGTTCCATCTGACGCCATCTAAGGTTTAGTGCACACCAGATAAGGCACATGCACGCCCTGTTTGTTTGTGAAGGTTTCCAAATAGTTCACTACATAGAACTTCTGAAAGGTTGATCTTTATACCTTCCATCTATGTTGCAGTAGCCTTTCACTTCAAGTAAGTGTCCCCCATAGTCTGTTAGCCTATGATCTGGGACCTTTAATGGTGTTTTTGGCCATGAGTGTGGCAAAAGCAGTGGCAGGGATTATGCTGGCTTCAGCTCCAGTGTCCAGTTTGAATGTCAGCTGTCGATTCTGTGGTCCCAGTCTGATATCTGCATACGCACTTTTCTCATCCTCTTCTTCTGCGGTGACAGTGTCCACATACAGTTCAGAGTCATAGTCTTCATCAACTTCTTCAACGGTGTGTACATTCTTGTATCTCACTCTATTCTGAGTTTGAGGCTTTGTTTTACACAATCTTGCATTGTGGTTGAACTTTTTGCACTTCATACATTGTCTGCCTTTTACAGGCTATTCTGCTGCGTAGTGATGGTTTCCGCCATACATACTGCAGGCTTTCTCCTGATTCTTCTGGCTGTCATTTGGCTTGTTACTAGCATCTTTTCTTGCGCCTGGCTTCCCATTCTATGGTGGACTGCATGCACTTGACATTCACTTGCCATAGTTTTCAATTGTTCCTGTGACAGTTCATGAGAGTGCACTATATCTATTGCTTTCTCCTGCTCATCCAGTCCGTTGCTAAGCAACTTCTCTCACACACTAAGTGAGCTGGTGGCGAACACTATACGGTCCCTGACCATTTCATCTCTGTTTGTGTCACCACAGTCCTTAACAAGCAACTTCAGCTCAGTCACAAAATGTTCAAAAGACTCGCTGCTGCCTTGTTTCTTTTGGGCTGAGGTACTTTTTGAATCTGTCGTAATATGTCTTTAATGTCTTTGCCTCATCAGCCGTTATTGTCCAAATGTTGCTGATATCACATCTTTTATCGCCGATCCATAGCAAAAGAAAGCTACATTTTTCATCTTCTGACTTTGCTTTAAAGAGTCCCAATCCATTTTGTGGGTAGGAACACAGAAGGCTTCCATTCCTTCTTACCATTGGATTTCTTTCTTTTCAGTTGAAACACTTTTTCTGACACTTTCCTTCCTCTCTCTCTCTCTCTCTTTCTCTCTCTCTCTCTCTCCCCCCCTTTTTTACGCAGCAGGTCCGTAGTCTAATTAGTAATCTCTGACACCATGTTGTGATCTACTTCTCACGATGTGTTTATAATCTATCCTGAATGACCAACCGGACACCTTCGTTGCAACTCTGTAGCTCCGCTACTTTTTATTCCATGTCTCCCTGGTAACAGTAACTATGCACATGTACAGTGCATCAGGAAAGTATTCATACCACTTCACTTTTTCCACATTTTGTTATGTTACAGCTTTATTCCAAAATATCCTATAATGACAAAGTGAAAAAACTTTTTTAGAACAATTTGAAAATGTATTAAAAATAACACACTCAAATGTTGCATATACATAAGTACTCACACCCTTTGCTCAATACTTGGTCGAAGCACCTTTGGTCATGATTACAGCCTCCAGTGTTCTTGTGTATGATGCAACAAGCTTGGCACACCTGGATTTGGGGAGTTTCCCCCATTCTTCCTTGCACATCCTCTCAAGTGTGAGGTTGGATGGGCAGCGTCGGTGCACAGCTACTTTCAGGTCTTTCCAAAGATGTTCAATTGGGTTCAAGTCTGGGCTCTGGCTGGGCCACTCAAGGACATTCAGAGACTTGTCCTGAAGCCACTCCTTTGTCTTCTTGGCCGTGTACGTAGGGTCATTGTCATGCTGGAAGATGAAGCATCACCCCAGTCCAAGGTCTCAAGCACTCTGGAGCAAGTTTTCATCAAGGATGTCGATGTATTTGGCTGCATTAATTTTTCCCTCAATCCTGACAAGTCTCCCAGTTCCTGCCGCTGAAAACATGCCCACAGCATGATGCTGCCGCCACCATGCTTCACTGTAGGGATGGTATTGGCCAGGTGGTGAGCAGTGCCTGGTTTCCTCTAGACATGACGCTTGGCATTCAGGCCAAAGAGTTTGATCTTCGTTTCATCAGACCAGAGAATTTTGTTTCTCCTGGTCTGTGAGTTCTTCAGGTGCCTTCTAGCAAAGTCCAAGCAGGCTGTCATGTGCTTGTTACTGAGGAGAGGCTTCTGTCTGGCCACTCTACCATTAATGCCTGACTGGTGGAGTGTTGCAGAGATGTTGGTCCTTCTGTAGGGTTCTCCCATCTCCTCAGAGGAACGCTGGAGCTCTGTCAGAGTGACCATCAGGTTCTTGGTCACCTCCCTGACCAAGGCCCTTCTCCCCCGCTCATTTTGGCTGGGCGGCCAGCTCTAGGAAGAGTCCTGGTGGTTCCAAACGCCTTCCATTTCTGAATGATGGGGACCACTGTGCATTTTGGGATCTTCAATGCAGCAGATATTTTCTGTATCCTGCATCTGTAACCTTCCCCAGATCTGTGCCCCGATACAACCCTGTTTCGGAGGTCTACGGACAATTCTTTCGACTTCATGGCTTGGTTTGTGCTCAGACGTGCTCTGTCAGCTGTGGAATCTTATATAGACAAGTGTGGCTTTCCAAATCATGTCTAATCAAGTTGGAGGAACATTTCAAGGCTGATCAGTGGAAACAGGATGCACCTGAGCTCAATTTTGAGTTTTATAGCAAAGGGTGTGAATACTATGCAACAGTTGAGTGTCTTATTTTTAATAAATTTGCTAAATGTCCTAAAAAAAAGGCTCTTAAGAGAGCCAGCATTTTTTGGAATGGAGGACACTATTAGAGGATATGGTATAGAGATTTGAAGGTTTGGGAAGGGAGAGTTGGCAAGGACTATTCCAACTAAATGCTACTTTATGTTTAATGACTACTTTTAAAGGGTTGTTTCATTAAAACTACAACTGAGTTGCAACAACACTAATCAAACAAGTATATTTAGCTTATAAATGATAGTTCCCGGGCTACAAAGTCATTGTTTCCACCTCGGTGGACTGGGTGGTTCAATGTGAGAGTTGGGGATGGGCAGGCCCCTTTCCAAGAGAAGTGATTGCTCAGTAGGTGGTCTTATATACCTGGTGCAAGTTAGTAATTCCATGCAGGTTTCCATGGCAACATCTTCTGAGAGAAAGTAAATTGCCTTCGGGGACTGAAAACCTAGGGTTAACCCTGAAGTCACCTCGCTAAGCTGAAATCCAGCGTTGTGATTCAGGCCTCAGGCCTCAGGAGGCTTGAGGCAGAGCTTAGGGGCAGACCAACTGGATTTTTATTTTACCACAAAGAAGACATGAACACAGCAACCATAACTAATAATGGACTACAGGCATCATGTGGTCATGACCCATTATATGGGAACCAGCAGCCTTAAATACAGGATTAATGCAGGATAAAGGATAAATTGTCTAAATAAGCAGTGATGCTGGAATTTGCCTTTTTTGCCCTGGTTCTTGCTATTTGTTGTACTGGTAGATTTGACGTTATGATCCAAATGAAACACACTTTCCTCTGCCTCTAACGTGAACCTGGGAGCAGTGTTGTCAGGAGCCATGTACTTCTGGTAGGGTCTTCCAAGGAAAATTGGTCCTAGGCAAGGTGCCAGACAAAGAATGGTTCAAAAGACCCCATGTAAAACATAGCAGGGCAGGACGCCCAGGCCCCATGGCTGGAGCCAGGGCTGGATGATCAGCGAGCATGTAGCGGCCGGGTCTTCCATGGGACCCAGTTGGCACAACCCAAAAGAGCAATGTGGACACTTATCCTCCCCCATCTTGTGGACCCGTGTTTTAAATTAAACATTCTCATATTTTTAGGCTGTGACACTAGAAGGTAAAGTAATGTTATAGTGTTCTCATTTTACTACAAACAACAGATGTGAAGTATTCACGGCCAAACTTGACAGCTAATGTTGTTGGAAATATTTATTTTGATACAAAATTCAATTTGCATGGCCTAACATACAGTCCATGTTACAAACTTTCTTCCTCAATGCATTTGTTTTCCAGTCATCATTCATTCCTCGGTTTCCAAATGAAAAGAAAAAAAAAAAAAGTCAACTTTTCAGTAAGAAATGCTAGAAGGTGAAGTAACCATTATTGTATCCCTCAAAAGTGACATTTTTATTATCCATGATTAATACCTCATGATGTAAAAAAAATACATTTGGGACAGAGCACTTGACAGTGTCAGAACCGTGTTGAATAGCTTGGATTTTGTCTTCATTTTACTCCTTAAAGAGCTATTTTGCTGGCCTAAACACGCCCCAAAACTCACAAAGCTTGGCCAAGGCCTCAAGTCTGCAGAAAAAGCCGAGTCAAATATGGGGTATATAGTGATGGAATGAAAGAACAGCTCAGCCCATATTCAGCAGGGTTCATCAATTCTTCATGATGTGACCCAACATGAGCTGGCAAGTGAAACCACACATGCATGTTGACCTTCCCTAAATATGAGGAGGGGAGCCCACCCCCACCAAGGGCCACCCAACTGCAGAGGACTGGGCCCCACAAGCTGGGCTCTGACTAACAGCAAGTCCTCTATCTCCTTTGCTTCCTCAGTCCCTGCTGAGGAAATATGACTCTGCAACATGAATGAGTGACACTGGATGTGTGGTACATTAAGATTGGGAGACAGGAAAGGAGGGTTTGGGCAAGTCAGAGTGCTAAAACATGTAGAGGGCTAAACTAGCTCTTTAGCACCACATTTTATGCACTCATGAGATTTGGCACATACGCATACCCCAGTGAAAAGTTATAATTTTTAACTTGTTTACATGAGGGGAGTCCAGGGGACTCACAGTTGCACAGATTTTCTCTGACATGTTCATTGATGCATAGAGCTCAATTATTATTATTCCCCACTCATTACACAGGCAGAAATACAGTACTAATTTGAGCACTGATTCCATACCCATGGGCTGAGACCCATTGCCACACAACAATGGTATATTAAGTAGCCTGACAAATCACTTGTTAAACAATACAGGAACATGTGTCTAAATGTGTTTTTCCACCTACAGTTAAACTTGATGATATTATACTTTTCTAAAGGCTGCATTTTCTGATCAGATGCAGCTGCTCAGGATGTCTTGTACATTGTGCCATGCACATTTGTTGGAAGTTAAGGGGGACGTGTGCGGTATACTTATAAAATACCAATAATTAATTGAGTACATGTGTAATTTCTAAAATCAACTCTACTACTTAAGTCTCATTACTGACTCTGGGTGGAGCTTCTTGTCGGAGGGCTTTAAATTTAGCTCCACGGACCAAAGCCCATCATCGGGGGCCTATTTGGGATCGGTGTGCTATCTGATTTCAGGGTAGAATACGATTTTTGGGCACCGTAAACGGCGAAAATGTGGCCAACAAAACTCCATTCATTTCCTATGAGACGGTGAAAATCCTCAAAAATCTTCACCTTTTTCAAACCTCTGATACTTTGGCTTACGTCCAGCTACACAGTCCATTTTACCATCAAAATGGAGGGAAACTTGTTGCCTTTCAAGTGGTGTTTTCATCTTTCTGATATCTTTTATATTTTTCAAACAGCGATTGTTCAAGCGTGATGCTCGTCTCAACTCATTTCTGCTGTTTCCCATGTGTGTGTATTGCACGGAATGTTGGTGGCTTAGAGTGGAGGACACTTAAGTTAGTGCGTGAGTGAGCTGAAGATTCTCTAAAAATTTATTTTTAAATTGCCCTCACGGCCACATAGTTTAAGGTACGCGCCTCATTTTCTCCAAAGTAGTAGAGATTGTTGTCCTCTCTTGAAAAATGTCTTTACTTTAACTGTCGGACAAACCAAATTTGAACTGTGCCCCTCTAAAGGACATGCTCACCCCTCCTCTCTCCTATTACTCCCCATGTATTTTTCTCTGGCCGGAAGGAGAGGAGTTCACATTTTCATGTGTTTTTAACTCGCTCCCCTGTCCACATTTTACATCCTAGAAGCTTCAGAAACTTGTTGTGGCGGTCAGCGTCCGCTAGGTTTTCTGATAGCAGTTGCCATTTTGTCACAAATTGCCTCAGAGTGAGAGGCTCGCAGACAGAAATGAACCTTTTTTCTAATGGGCTTTCTGAGAAGGATGACGCAATCCAAGCTCAGACACACAGCTGCAGTCAATGATGTCATCAGACTGCTGATCAGCTGTTACTACTGACATTTGTGTTGGACTGCAGGACACACACAGACTGATATACAGACACACACAGAGACTAATATACACATGCACACAGGAACGTACATAATGAGACAAACAGAAACACAGCTGACACACAACAGATAGACAGCATGGCTCAGTTTTTACAATAGTGTCACAGGGTGTATGCGTCAACTAAATAGTTGTGTGTCTAAAGACATACGCCTGTCTGTGTGTGTTCTCATTCAAACAGATCATAGTAATATCTGTCCAACAGCTGAATAGAAAGCAACTGAAGTTTTGTCAAAGAAGCTTTGCCTCTTATCCAAAGGGCTTCGTCAGTTCCCAACGCCTCAGTCTGACCGGTCTGACGCGTGCGTTCTGGCGTGCAGTTATACGCGGTTCAGTATAACTGTACATCTGCCAAGTCGACATCCTGGCAGCAGCCCCCCGAGTCACTCTCGAAATTTCTGCCAGGGAATTTTTCTAGTTGTCTTTACTATCTTTATTATCTTGAAGTCCTGCTAAGCTGTGCAGCAGTCCTCTGCTCCAATCCATCACTTCTGCTGCGCCTCACTTCATCTGGCCCATTGACTGACATTACTGCTATCACACATGACACACACGTCTGGAAAACGACCACAAGGTTCAGATGTCAGTGCTTATACAAGTCACAAGCACTTATTTTAGTCCTCTGTACAGTTCAATCTTTGTCTGTTAAGAGTGTCCAACAGATTTATTACCACAAACTGGCCTCTAAGCATTTGAGGCCAATTGTGAACAAGCTCAGTGAGCACATATTAAATTTGCATTTTAGTTCCTTTCTCATTCTGTATATTGCAATGGTATTGTAGCACCATTTTGTTCTTGGCTTTTGGTTGTTACATTCTATTTTGTGTTTACAGCGTTACTTCTAAACTCAACTTAGCTGTATTAGTTACACTTTCTCTATTTTGAATTTTAGTTCAAACTATGTTCAGCAACACCCTAACTTTTCTACTAGACAACAAAGAGGTTTTTGGTAGCATTTTACAATTTTGAATTTACAATTGTTCAACTAAATATGTAATAAACACCTTAAAGAATCTGTTACTGGACCTTTAAGTCGTAAATCTCATCTTTCCAAGTTCAGCAACTTCTGAATGTCAACTGGTCTGAGGCGAGAGCTCAATAAGTGCTCCAAATGTTTTCAGTAAAAACACTGAATCAACACTGATACAAGCATAACACTATCAACAGGTAACATTTGAATGATTTATTGGGAAAGTTTGATGGAGGATGTCTTTTGATTCTTGATCTCTTGGAAAGGGAGCTGGGAGGTTTCATATGGAAACCATGGAGAAGCAACTTGGGTTCTATAAGAAAGGATTATTGTGGTATGCCAGAGGAGATGCTATGCAGGTGTGGTCCTCCTGAAACTTCAGTACAATTTTCAAATGTTGCACTCCAGCACTTAGGGCACTCGGGACAGGGCCAAGATGTGTATTCTAATGTAGCTTTTGAGCATTGAAATTTATCATGCATGTTCTGCAGCCTTGATGTAGACATGTGGCTTTCTTGCGACAGGACAGATGGACGCTCATCTTCTGACAGCTTTACCCTCAAGTCCTTTTACCATGCCTCTTTAGCCAGATCTAGAGAAGAACTCTCTAAACATGAATTTTCCATACAGCCTAGAACAAAGTCTTTAAGGTCTATATATGACCATTGCTGTTCAATACCTGACACGCAGAGATCTAAAAAAAAAAAAAAATCCCCCATGTCCAAAAACATTAGCTGTAATGTTGAGCTTGTCAGTATATTAATGATGCTCCACTGGACAAATATACATTTTTCTGTCCCTCTATAGGATAACTCTCCTATCACTGGACAGTATATTAAAGCCTCCTCCTCCTAGTTTTAATTTTATTCAGTTTGAAGATTGTATTTGTTGAAATCTATCTATGTGTCATGACAGCTTTCGGTCAGTAGGTGTCACTATGGCTTTACTAATCTTGATATTAACCTGCCGTATATTCAATGTACCAAAGATACAGTTTTTATTGATTTGCTTCATTCTTAAATGAAAAGAGAACTATTTTAAAATAATTATACTTTGTCTTATTCGGTGAACATCAGATTGATGTTAGGTGCCAATGTGTCTGGGTCATGTTTAAATGATGATGTAGACCTAAATGGTGACATTTAGGATAGGAGCTGGACACCAACACGAGTCATGTTTAAGTGAGTGATGAAAAACTGTTGTCTCACACTGTGGCACTCCAAACCAAAAGAAAACGGGGGAAAAAAAGAGGAAGGAAATTATGCAACTTTTGCGGGGCGGGCGCGTTACCATAATAAATCTTGTCCATCAGCGGAGTCTGGCTCTGTAGACTTGGTTTAATAAGCCGATGTGTCCAGTTGGTGGAATGGAAATCCCCACGTGGTTTGGACCCGTGTATAAAAAGTTTGGGTGAGCGGAGCCCCGTTGTCTTGATTGCACAGGGACTCGAGAGCCTCGGTCAGGGAGTAGCATCTTACAGGACGCACGGATCTGTCCATCCACAGACGCGGATACGAGAGTGGTGGGAGACACGGTGACCAAGCGGACGCATCGGACTTGGTACTCTCCCCGGGATTGCAGCTGGCAAAGAGCAGACCCCTGCCTGGTGTTTGAATGAGTACAACATGAGGTCGGGCAGGAGGGGGGGGTGTGCGGATAGAAACCGGGACCGGACGCGTTTTGGCACAGGACGGGATTTTTAGTCAGGTTTTGGACTCGGTGAGACGGTGAAGCATTAACCGTCCTCATTTGTTTTGGTCGATTCCGCGTCTGAACTATAACGTGGTTTGACAGAAGCGCGTCAACGATCCAGGTTCCTGAGTGCGCCTTGCAACCAGAGACCTGAACTTTTGTTTTGTGCATTGAAAAGACGTATTATACGATTGACAAGAGACACTCAGCGTTGCAGTCTTACTCTTGTATGACTGGGAATATAAAGCTTTCATTTGACTCTTTGGATATCTTGAACTGTCGGACTTTTTGGAGCAAAAGCGGATGTCCTCCGGGAATTTTCACACGTTTTACTGAAAAGTAGCTTTAACCTCAGTGTATGTGTTTAATGTTTCCATCCCCTTCTTCTGTAGCATTTTGACTGTTACGTTAACTGTAGAAAAAATGAGCTATTACAGTCTAGCATTTTCCTGTTTCCTGGCGTGTTTCCTCTCGGTGCGCTGCAGCGCGGTGACCGGGACAGAGACTCGACAGAGCCAGAGCCAGATCTCTCGCCAGGAGTCGTGTGCGTCCTGCGGCCTCAGGGCGTCGGATCAGTCGGAGAGGGTAAACATAGACTTCCTGGAAGCTGTGAAGAGACACATACTGAACAGGCTGCAGATGAGGGACAGACCCAACATCACCCACCCTATCCCCAAGGCGGCTATGGTGACTGCACTGAGGAGACTGCACGCTGGCAAAGTGCGGGAGGACGGCCGGGTGGAGATCCCCAGCTTCGACGGGCAGGCCGCCTTCAACAACGAGGTCCAAGCAGAGACGTCTGAGATAATCAGCTTCGCCGAATCAGGTACTGATCAATTATTAAGTGCACCCGTCTAAATCGACCCATGGATGAACCCATTCACATTTTGACTTCATGCAAAGCCCCCATTCATTCACGGCATATTTCTATTCGCATTTTAAGTAATGTCATATTGTGCCAGTTTGTGTCAATAGATGATAATAGTTTAGAAAAAAGCCATAAGTGAAGTGGTTCTATCATTCCCATCGTCTTCTAACGCCACAGGCTGCAGAAGGTGGCTAGTGTTGAAACTCAGACTGAAAATCAAAAAGAAATAAAAGCAAGGAAAGAGTCCTTAAATTACCCCCATGTGTTGTCTAGGGGATAAAAAGAACCTCTGAATCCAATTTCATCACTAAAGCTGCGCTCACACTCAATACTCCAATGTATAAAGCAGCCCTTTTAAATACGGACAAAGTCCTTCAATTGGCCATTTATCCCTTCCTCTAAGAATGTGTATCTAACTGATTCTCAGAAGTCCAAAGAGAAGACCCTTTCCTCTCTGTTTCCCTCACACACACACTCACACACACACATACACACACACACACACACACACACACACACACCCCTCCCTGCACATACACAAGCTTACACACAAACACACGCACATCTAAAATCATCTGTTTGACAGAATCCAATAATTGTCAGTTGGAGCTGTGAGAACCAGGTCTGTGACACAAACTGTTAGTTTAACAAAAAGATAACATACAATTTAAGACAGAAATAGGATGTCTCAAATACAAGTACACACGCACCCACACACACACACACACCATCCTCTCTTTTCCCATTGGCCCTGCTGGTACAATTAGCCTGAATGGACTGCTGGGTCCTGCTTTCCAATGGGAATGATCTGAGCGCCCTCACGAAAAGGGAACAAAAGACAGGCAATTATTATAAGAGCACTATGTGTTTGTGTTGAACACAACTTGTCAACAATAAGATGAAGAAAAAGAAAAAAAAAACACAGGGGGAAAACAAAAGATATAGCTCAGAATAATGTATGAGACATTTGAGTCAGTGCAAAGTTGGATTGGTGGGAGTGTGGGTGGAGGGGGGGTATGGCATTGGCGATGGCAGAGGGAAAGGGGGGTTGTTATTGTGTGTTAGTGTGTGTGTGTGTGAGTGTGTGCCTATATTGCAGTGTTGTAAAGAATGCTTTTGTGGCTCTAAAGGTTTGCTGGGCTCCTTTGCTTTTTCTTCTTCTTCTATTTCTTTGTTTTTGTTTTTGTTTTGTTTTTTTTTTCTGGTTCCATTCTTCCTCACATCTTTGAGCATTTGTGTGGCATTGTATCATGGAGCTGGCTTGGGTCCCTGCTCCCTAGACCCTGTCTGCCTCCTGGCCAGCTGGCTCACGCCCCCCAGATCAGATGCTGCCAGCCAGGGCATGGCTCAGAGGCCAGGTCTCCAGAAAGCTCTGAAGCCAGGGGAGCTCGCACCCCCTCCCTTTCCTCCAAGCATGGGGGAGCCTGAATTGTTGTTGTCAGTTCAGGACAAGGCTGGGTTGGGGGGTGAGGTTGGCATATGTTTAGCCAACAGCGGGCCAACAAATGGATGTGGAAATGTGTTTATGTGCTTTGTGAATGTGTGAAACAGGGTCAGCGTATGTCTCCTGCTTCCCCTCAGCAGTGCGTTGACTGTGGCTTCCTATCTCTGGCTGCGGTAGCACAGAGGTATGAGGTCTGCCAAGGGGCCCAAGGCAGGTTAGGGAGACAATGCCAATCTGCCTTCTACCCTGACATGGCCCCATGGGTTCTCGCTGAAGGATTTGGTGTCTCGTATGCACCGGAGCGGGGAACACAGACAGGGGAGGAGGGTGGAAGAATGAGAGAGAGAGGGGTTGATGGAGAACTTTAGGTAGCCACAACTTGATTTACTGCCTGGACCTGGGTAAACTCTTTTCAAGTGGATTCCACAGTCAATCAGAATTGTGTGTTTCAATCACAAAGACTGACTGTTGCTATGAACAGCTTATGATCTGATGAATGATTTATGCAACATCATTGAAAGTGTTCCTGCAGCAAAGCTTGGTGCTCCCTACAGTGGCTTTAAACTCCAGCATCTCTGCTCTACCCCTCCGTCCTCCCCACTCTAGGAGGAGATCTGAAAGACATGAGCCTAGGCCTGAGGGATGCCTGCTACATACAGACACGCCTGTGCTCGCGTTTGAGCCACAAGTGCTCTGCGCCATGCCCTTGTCCTTCCACGTCGTGTGGTCTTTGTCAATAGCAGCTTTGAGTAATGAGTTTTGGAGCCACCAGCTTGCTCCCACCACTTCTACCCTGCCTCGGTAGCGCAGGTGGAGACACGCCGGAGCAGCTCTTTATCCTCCCCAAGCCCACCCAGGTGGCCCGCTTGCTAATACTCACGAGCAACCTTTTCCAGTACAGGGTCAGGCAAGGCGTGTCAGGGCCAGCTGACACTGGCTGGAAAAGAACAATTCATTCCAGAAAATGAACTCAGATGAAATAAGTTGCTGATGTATGGTTGCAGCATTAAAAATAACATCCAGTAGAAGTGACGCTGAACTCACACAAGCCCAGTTTTACCGTTCACAGCACTTTCTGACTTTCTACTCTATAAACAGCTGAGTCCATTCAGTAGCTTTATACTCTCCGGTCTTCATCTGTGGATTGAGATGTCATTTAATAGAAAAGAAGAAAACTAAACTGAAAACAGTTTAACAAGAGCCAAACGCTCCATAGGAAGAGCATGATATGACTGAAAGCTCTAGAGCAGCTATTACAGTGACCATGAGGGGACACCAGTGACACTAGTCCAGAGATGTATGCAGTTAAATATTAGCTGTAGCTGCAACACACAAACATGCATATGTTGCAGCTGCACATATACATTCATTCATTTATCCATCTTCTACCGCTTATCTGTTTCCAGGTCGTGGAGGAGTGCTAGAGCCAATGCCAGCTCACACTGGGCAAGGGTGGTGTACACCCTGGACTGGTCACCAGTCCTTCACAGGGCCAACACACAGAGACCAAAAACCACTCACTTTCACATTCAGACCTATGGACAATTTACAGTCACTAATTGACCCAAACATGATGTCCTTGGACGGTGGGAGAAAACCTGAGTACTCAGAGGAAACCCACGCAAGCATGGGGAGAACATGCAAACTCCACATAGAAAGGCCTCAGGCCTGGTAACTGAACCCGTGACTTTCTTGTTGTGAGGCAAAATGGTTAATCACTATGCTGCCGTGCTACTATATATATATATATATATATATATATATATATATATATATGCATGCTTGAACTCGCAGGAGTTCAAGCATGCACATTAGGTAAATTGGTGGCTCTAAATTGCCTGTAGGTGTGAGTGTGAGTATAAATGGTTGTATGGTTCCATAAGATGATCAAGATGAATGGACTTGCAGCCTGTTCAGGCTGTACTCCGTCCTGGGATTGGCTGCGTGACTTTGCATAGATAAATGGTTGAGATAATGGATGGATGGGTGGAGCAGTGGCAATGCTTTCATACGTTTATACATTTGGCAAAATTATCATTGCTCGGAAGATTAGTCAGTTAAATAGTCAATTCTTCAAACCTTGTTGTTGATCGTTGTTTGTTTTCCAACTGCAGATGTTAGACAGCGTACATATGTGAGATGTGGTTTGTTGTGCTTTTTTGGGTATTCACGCGCTGATCTGACAAAAGCAGATGTTTCCTCATATTGCAAGATGAAGTAGGCAAATTAAATGTCAGACAGTCAAACAATCGGTCCTTACATTAAATGTAACTCTAAAATAATAACTGTATAATAACATGACTGGATTTCCTAGCCCTTCCAGTTATCCCACTTCAGGTTTTGACTGCTGTTGAATTGTGAACAAAGAAAAACATTCACACAAACAGCTGAGAGTTGGGCCTGGTTGTTTATCTCACTGTCAAGTTGCGATGCTTTTTTCTGAGCTTGGAGCTGTTAAGACAAGTAAGAGCACACAGCACTGACTGAGGTGAGGTTAGTTACTTGTAGCCCTGAGGGGCATTTAAAACAGTTGCAGGTAAGAGCTTCTGTTTCTCCACATTGCCCACTTCAGTTGAATTGCAGCATGTACAGTGCACTTGATATCTCACCCACGGGCGGTACACAAAGGCCAATATTTGATGTAGTGCTTACCATGAGTTTGGGTGTGTGCCTGTGCATCGGTGCATAAATGGATGGATGGGTGGATGTGTGTGTGTGTGTGTGTGTGTGTGTGTGTGTGTGGGGTGTGTGATGAGCCAGAGCTCCCAGCTGACAAGCTACAGAGTGGAGAGCTGGTCTGAACAGGTCCCCGTGTGAATGTAAAGCCGTGGTTTACAGGAGGAAGAGGTGTGAGGTGCCTTAAAGGCAGAGGGTGGGATCCCCTTCTTTGGTGGCCACCTGTTGACACTGACACACACTAATCAGTCATCAAACAAAGTAATTTGGCTGCTTAAAAGGTGCTGCTCTGCTTGAGCACAATGTAATGAATATCCCAAAATAGAAAAAAATCAAGTTACATCAGGGTAATTATATATAAATGGAAAAAAAAGAAAGAAGTTGGGTGAGGGAGAACCCATTACCAACTTTAGATTCCCATGATCTCTTCATTGTGGTGCTGGGGAAAGTGGCCAATGTCATATAAATGGCTTTTAATTTTGTCTCATCATATTTTTTGCTACAAAGCCACGTGTTTCAACGCCGGGCTGCAGCACGGCTGTCTCCCAGTGCCTCACAGGGGTCTTTGTGCTGTCACTCTCCGGGTGCTTACACTGGAAGAAGGGGCTGGGCTCTGGTGGGGGTGGGGTTCAGGTTGGGCACTAGCAGTGAACCCAGTGAACCCCCTGGGAGCCTCAGCCTTGTCCGTCACCCTCCCCACCTTTTCCACTTGCATCCTTCCTTCTCTGCTTCTTCATTTTCCTCCACTCTGTTGTCCTCCCTCTCTTGCCCCCCTCCATGCCTGATCTTAGGCCAACTGGGCCTGATCCCAACACTGGGCTGTCACAGCTGGCCTATCAGGAGCTCCCGCAGAGGCCACCTGACACAGTGATTGAGGGAGAACAGTGAAAACAAGAGGAAACAGATCCTAAAAGACAAAGCTGTGCTCTTCTAGGGAGGAGGGTGGGTAGGTGGTGATGGATTTCTGTTGTTGTATTTGAGCGCGTGTGTGTGTGTGTGTGTGTGTGTGTGTGTGTGAGAGAGAAAAGCCTCCTGAAACTACGATGAGTTTCATATTAACACTTCTTGCTGATTTCCCAGCTCTTTGACTCATTCCTCATCATCTTCAGCTGCTGATGCTGTCTCCTCAGTTGTCATGGATGTTTTTAAACCTGTCACACAACCTGTGATAAACTCTGTCTTTCATCAGAGAGATTTCAAAAGCAAAGCATGATCTAAACAAATTACTCCATCTCCCACTATATAAATGGAAGATTGAATTAACAGTTTCTCTGTTTCTCATCTGTTTTCTCCCACAGATGGCTACACATCCCTGAAGTCTGGTCTGTACTTCCTCATCTCCAATGAGGGAAATCAGAACCTATACGTGTCCCAGGCCAACCTTTGGCTATATTTTCGTGTCCTTCAAGGTCCTGAGAAGGGCCTCCGGAGGAAGGTGACAGTCAAGATCCACTACCAGGAGACCGGGTCTTCAAGCAGCACTGACGGAGGCCCAGGAGGTGGAGGTGGAGGGGGAACGGGCCGCTGGGCCCTGGTGGAGAAGCGCGTGGATCTGAAACGCAGTGGATGGCACACCTTCCCCCTCTCAGAGGCAGTGCGGGCTGTGTTCGGGAAGGGCAGTCGTCGACAGGACCTGGAGATCCACTGCGAGGGCTGCGAGACAGCTGGCGTGACTCCAGTGTTTGTGGACCCAGGAGACCCGTCTCACCGGCCTTTCCTGGTGGTGCGTGCTCGGCAAGTTGATGGGAAGCACCGCATTCGTAAGCGGGGGCTGGAGTGTGATGGCACCAGCGGGGGCTTATGCTGTCGGCAACAGTTTTACATAGACTTCCGCCTCATTGGCTGGAATGACTGGATCATTGCACCAGCCGGTTACTATGGTAACTACTGTGAGGGAAGCTGCCCGGCCTACATGGCGGGCGTGCCGGGTTCGGCCTCGTCCTTCCACACCGCAGTGGTGAACCAATATCGCTTGAGAGGGATGAGCCCAGGCTCAGTCAACTCCTGCTGCATCCCCACCAAGCTCAGTACTATGTCCATGCTCTACTTTGATGATGAGTACAACATCGTCAAGAGGGATGTGCCCAACATGATCGTGGAGGAGTGTGGCTGTGCTTGAGATGACATCTTGACCCACATCATGATCTGAACTCAGAACAGTCAGAAAGGCCTTTTGAACAAACAGGACGTTTTTGTGCGGTACACATATACAATATATCTATGCCTACTGTATGTGTAAGCAACACACAGACACACACTGGTGCAATCTAGCAAACGCAAGTATCAGTGTTGTGTCCATGTGTGCATGCGTGTTTACACGTGCTTGTGCAAGTGTGTGTATTTATCAGACAGTGTGGCAAGCGGGCTGCCCAGGCTGGTCAGTGTCTGTTCAGCAGTGGGACGAGAAGGGAATGATTATCACCAAATGATTCTTTTGCTCTAGTTTTGCCATTTCTAGTCAAAAAATAATGGCTCATCATCTCCTCTTTGAATGAAGATAAAAAAAGCGCTTGAAGAAGTGATAGGATCAGCCAGTGACATGATTGGCTTCACCCCCCTTCCCCTCCACATGCTCCCCACCCCACTCCTCCAACCCTCTTAAGTACTTTAAGCACATGACAGACTTTTGTTTTTATAAAGCACTGACAATTCATCAGCTTATACAATTCAAAACACCAGCACTTCGCTACTATGCCGACAGACTCAGTCTGACTGTCCTCTCTGGTGGAATTAGACCAGCAGCGCTTAATGCCTTTGCAGGATTAAACACTCGGCAGCAGCACACTTGCAAAAGAAAAAGTCCACCACAGGGCTGCTGCCACTGCCGCTGCCGTCGCTTCTGCTGTCCTTCTTGCTGTCGACTACAGCACCCCAACCCCAACTTCCTCCCTGTTAACGGTGTCGCAGGTCCTGCTACCATGACAACCAGGGGAAGCTGGATCTCATAAGTGCACTTCACATGTGCACTGGGAGCGACGGAGAGAGAAACTGCTGGGCCCTAAGGCTCAGTTAAGGCGACGCCCATGAACACAGAGACTCTTCAGCCCGGTGCGTCGCCACAGTGTAGTGCAGCACTTGCAGAAACTGAATGCACGCCCTGATAGCACTTGTATAAAAAAATGCCTTCTAAGGGGTACTGAGTGTCCTGTCCTATCACAAAATAAGTGCCACATGAGCTATGCAATGTATAGTCATCTATACCCATACTCAACGTCGTCTATTTGACTGAATCCTCTTTCCATCTTTTTCTCTCTCCTCCTCCTTTCTCTTCAGTCCTCAACTCTTTATCAATACTTGAAATGTGATCTTTCGCTTCCTTTCCAAAGCGAATGATTGTTGTGACATTTGCACTGAAAAGTTGCAGGATTAGTAAAACAAAAACTGCCATTGAAATGTTATTTTTATAGAAGAAATTTGAATTTTGTTTCAAGTTAATTTTAATTAACAGAACCAAAGAGGCCAAGATTTGAGCTGTTGTACTGAGATGGCAATGACCGTCATGTTCCTGTGTACAATACTGTTTTTTTTTGTTTTATGATTTGCGAAAGGCCTACCACTGTATCAGGGTACGATATGATTTCATTTCTTAGTTCTATTTTCATTCTCTGTTTTGTACAATAAGCAACACTTCATTTTTCATCTTAATTCTATTTTTGTTTCAGTTTTCTATTTAATAAGAAATTTATTTTTAGTTCCTGTATAAGTATCATTTAGTCAAATAAAATTCATCTGTACAGTTTATGCAAAATAAAATGTTTTTCTTAAATATTCGCATTCTTTATAAGAGTGACATTGTTGAGACTTGACCTGTTTCTCAGTCAGAGGCTCCATCCTTCTGGTTTTCATAGAGGTGGCCTCCCATAAACTACAATCTATGCTTTTGCCATGAGCATATGGACATCCTGTAGACTCTAGGACGGGAAAGTGAAGCCACCTGCAATTTATCTAAAGACCATTAGGGGGCAACAGTGCTGGAATGTAAGCCAGATTGTATTGACATCTATGTGAAAATACCCTTACTTTGTCTATTTGCTCAGTAAATGAGTTTATGGTCTTAGTCTTTATTTTCCATCTTCAATACAACATGGTGTTCATTTTTTTAATTATGGTCCCATTTAGAGAAAAATAGACCTTTAAACTCCTGAGAACAGAGCTTTTACTTGTGTGTTGGTGGGACTTGTAGGCCATTTTGATTGTACACCGATCATTGTAATGTGCTTGGGCAACCAAAATGACAGAGATAAGTGTCCACAAATGAGGCCCGCAGGTCTAAGTTAAGCAAAATTGGAAACATGCTTTAGGGCATGGCTACTGTGTGTTTGACAGGCTGTTCTAGAAATGGAGACCTGGTGGAGAAATTACAGAGCACGTCAGATATAGTGTTCATCCATCCTTAGCTCCACCTTCTCCTCCAAATATGATTTATTCTGGTCTCAAAAAGCCAAGACAGCAATAAACAAATTATAAACTTGAAGCAATACCTCACAAGCCAGTTAGTGGATGTCACGATACAATGACAGTTGGATGTGAATTGCAGGCCATGTTGCCTAGTAACATCGACTTTGACTTGATGTATAAAGACCCACATTTTAAATCAATCAAATCAAAAATCAAATGTCTTTATATAGCGCCAAATCATAACAAAGTTACATCAAGGCACTTCAGACATAGAGCAGGTCTAGACTAAACACTTTATGGAGTTGTTACAGAGACCCAACAGATCCCTTTGTTGTAATCCTCTGTTGGTGTTTACTTTCCTAGTATTTTCAATCCCAGAGTGCAAAGCATCTTCAGATGGCATGGTCAAGTCAACTTCATTTCTAGAGTACATTTAAACCAACAAATGCATAAATTTAAATAAAGTAAAACAGCAATAATATGTGATAATATGCATAGTTAAAAACATACAATAGAAGAGAGAGGGGAAAAGCAATTAAACAATGCAGAAAAGCTCAAAAATACTCCTTAGTCTAGATTTAAAAATAGAAATGGAGGGAGCACATGATATGAAATGGCAAGGAAAAATGTAAAAAAAAATTGCAAAACTAAAAGAAAAAACTAAACTAAACAAAAACACAGCCCAAACATAAAACTCCTCTCAGTGTGTCTTCAGGACTCCATGGGTGTCTCATGAACTGGATCTGGAGAACAACCATTACAGCCATGATTCACTGGCATGCACAGTGACTGCAAATTCACAGACATTCACATACCTGTTTGATTCTTTTTTGGCTGTTAGTGTATGTTTGCATAAGCATACAGATAATTGTGTGTGTATTAATAGGTTTTGTTTCATCTGTCTATTACATCAGATTGCATTTTCCCTCTGCAACACTTCAGTTGTGCTGTTGCAAAAATTGTTGACATCTTGACATAAAGACAAATCCTGTTGAACTGTCTGTTTGCTCATGCCAACACCTATCAACTGGTGGCTGTCGTATAGTATGTCTCCATCAAAACACATCATGTGTCCCTGTAAAATATTGGCTGCATAATTGCTTTAAATGTATCTAATGGGATCTGGCAATAAGCTCAATAAGATTTGTTTGCCTGCAGGGCAAATAGCAAGGTAGGGAGGGATCAGCGTAAATAACTCTGTTACCTGTTGCTGGATGGATGAATCAGCAGCAGCAGCACGAGGTGTAAAAAAAAAAAAAGAAAACAAATCAATATCATGGTAAATGTACCTGACAAGCATGCCATCGAGAAAAGAAATGATTTGCCACAAAAGATCTGAGGCTGCTTTTTATTCGCCTTTCAGTGGAGCCTGAACCTCTACAGACAATCCACGGTCTGTGCTGACAGCTGCGAGAGAGATGTGTAGCTGTCTTGTCATGCTTCCCCAGTGCATGCCAGAATCTCCACAGCTGGAATGTTAATGATGCAAAGCAAGAGCTGTAGGCCATTGAGCTGCTACTGCTCGGCCGTGGCCACACATCCACTGACATTCAAATCACAAAATCACATCATCGGTGTGTGCTCGCTTGTGTGTCAACTCTCTGTGTCAATAATCAATAGCTTCTTGCTTTGCATGCTCCAGTGCCAAACTTGAATACATAACTACATGTCTTATTCCCCCTAAAGCAATGCTCACACGCATGCAGTATAAACAAGGCACAACACAAATATATACACACTTTCACACACAGACACCCCCACACACACACACACACACACATATGCACCCGCAACCTCTGCAACCCTTCGTTATCAGCTTAAACAAATATTGTCCCTCTGCCCTTCTACATCTAATAGCGTCACAGGTTGAGGTCATGACAGCTGCCAAGTTGATGGGGTCAACTGGTTTATCACTGCAATAGCCTTCATTCTTCCAGATCAGCCCGTGGATGGTTGGCTGTAATTAATTTATGACTCTTCATCGCCTGGGGCCATGCATTCCTCTGCTCCACGCAACCTCCATTTGGGATCTCTGGCTCCGGAGCTGTTGATAATGAATTCTCACATCACTCTTATACTGTTATAAATATATATACATTGGGAGTGTTAGTTTTTTAACCAGACACCATCAAGCCTCCTTCTGTGTTAGAACAAGGTTTATATCTTTAGCATCTTAGAGCACATTTGACCAGTGTTCATTAACAAAAAAAAAAAAAAAAACTCTCACTAGATACGATCCAGGGACATGTTATCTTTTTTCCATATTCATGCATTACTATGTTACATTTGTACTTGCTCTACTGTTTTATAGCTCTTAGGCCTCATTTAGTTCATTGTGTACACGTAGCTTTTTGTGTATTTTATTTATTATGATAAATAAAAGAGAAAAATGTGTTTCAAGGCTTTATACTGACCATTTATTCTATATTTGCTGCCAGAGTAGAACCCTAATCACAAGTTTACCACATGATAGATAGATTTTAGATTAATGGATGGTCTCAAGCAGGTCATTGTTGAGGATGTAGCGAAGCCTTGTTTTGATCAGAAAACCTTTCACACATAAACCCAAATGAGCTGAACACAGCAGGAGGGTTAAAGTTGCTTACAGGGCTAAACACAACATGATTTCTATTACCAATGAATAGGAGTGACCCTTTGTTTTAGTCCATAGAAATCATGTAAGGGCAGTCTTATTCTGAGGATTTATTGTGCGGGCCCCCTAAGACTGGAGGCTTATTCCACCCCTCTTTACTCCTTCCTACCAGCTGAAGTGACAAGTTGACCTTCGAAGCTACATGGACTGCGCTCCCTGCAAGTTTTCCCTCTCAGGCAGATTTCTGGAGGAAAAAAAAAGAGCTTTACAACTTGAAAGCATATTTTAAGCACTAACGAGCAGAAAGCTCAATTAATCCAAACATTCTGTATTGCTACAATCTGGATTGCGACCTTCATATTTTCTCCTCGGGAAACAGAAAGCTCATCCTTTGAGTTCCTTTGCAGCCCCTGAATAAGTTTACTAACATCACAGATGACCTGGGGCTTTATTTTTTACTCAATATGTGAATAATACATCCTTCAGATCCAGTTCAAGGAACTGTTGTGGTGTTCTGGCCAAGATTAGA
This sequence comes from Echeneis naucrates, assembly GCF_900963305.1. NCBI lineage: Eukaryota > Metazoa > Chordata > Actinopteri > Carangiformes > Echeneidae > Echeneis > Echeneis naucrates. Next base: position 20,926,024 of record NC_042531.1, on the reverse strand, counting down.
TCGACAGACGTTAGGTTTGTGATCACTGATCATATGTTCTATGTCCTGTAGGAGGTGAAGGGGTCAAAGTGGCACAGCAGCACGTTACTTGTGTGTGTTTTTGTGAGTCATAATATCAGGGGTGTTCCTCCCCCCAAAAAACAACTGGAGCCTTGTCACTAAAGTCAGACCCCCACCCCAAACTATATCTCCCCGTCAGCCTGTAAAACATTCTACCTCCTCACCTCCACCTTCCACCATCCTGACCTCTGGACTCGCAGAGCACAGAAGGCACACTCAGGGGCCACAAAGCCTTGTTTGTGTTGTCTGTGGTGGAGAAAGCCTGAGAATCACCGCAATTCACTCAGCTTTAGTAATGAAGCCCAGTGAAGGGTCCTGGCCAGACACTGGGACTGGACTGGTTCGGTTATTAAAGTTAGGGCTAGATGAGATAGGCCAGCATAGAGTGGCATAGAGGTTAGCACTGTTGCCTCACAACAAGAAAGTTGTGGGTTTGGTTCCCAGCCTGGGGCCTTTCTGTGTGGAGTTTGCTTGTTCTCCCCATGCCAGTGTGGGTTTCCTCCGGGTACTCCAGTTTCCTCCCACTATCCAAAGACATGCGTTTTTAGGTTAACTGGTGACTCTAAATTGTCTGTAGGTCTGAGTGAGCGTGGAAGTGGTTGTTGGACTCTGTCTGTCTCTGTGTGTTAGCCCTGTGATGGACTGACGACCTGCCCAGGGTGTACCCTGCTCTCCCCCACTGTGAGCTGGGATTAGCAGGCAAAGAGTAGAGGATAAATGAATGAATGATTTGATGACTCTAAATTGCCAGTAGGTGTGAGCGGGCGAATGGTCTTATGTATGTTGGCCTTTTAATGCTCCCCACATACACACAACTCTGCTTGGGTAAGATATTATATAGATAATGGATTGATGAATCTTGCAGGTTTGACACTATTGTTACCCAAACAGCAGATGAACACCTGCAAAAGTAGATGTCTTCAAAAACACATTTTTCCATGACACACACGCACACACAGATACGCACTTACATAAATACACACACAGGCATAAGTAACACACATTCTGTCTGCTCAAGGAAAAAAAGGTGGGGATAAAAATGCAGGCATATGCCCCCGCCCCCACCCTCTGGGATCATGTTTCTTACAAATGAGTATTCATGTTTGTCTTTGCTCCCATGTGTGTGACTAGGTTCATTCACACGCTGCTGGCCCAGCCTATCAGTGAGCTGACTATCACACACACTGTCACTTACAGGTGGACAGAAACTATGCTCCCAAGAAATAAAAGCCAGACTGTTTACATACTGCTTCTACCCAACAGCACACAGGACATTAGTCACGAGGATTCCTTTCCCTTTTAAAGCTAGTAAAAAAATTCCCCCATCAGTCCAAAATACTGACAGTGAGCAGTGAGCTAAATTTAGCTCACCAATGGGTCCTGGACAGAGAGGGAGGCAAACAATAGCAAGATTTCCAAAGGCATGAGTAAAGTGGAAGAGGCCAGGGGGACAAAGATGGAGACTGTAGTTGGGGGGACAGTCAGTGACTATAGAACCATATAGAGCACTCACACAAAGAATGTTCGGAGCATTTTCTTGAATTGGTCAACTGAAAACATCAGTGGCTTTTATTACCAGCAGAGACTGCAGGACTGATGTTGTTGTCACCTTGTAAGTCTGCGTGTCATGTGTTTGCGTGTCAGAGGGGAAATTCCATTCTGGGTTGTATAAGGTGTGGCTGAGGATCATCTCTGACCACTTGAAAGCGGGGCCATCATCAGCATTCCTGTATGACTCGCAGCCCCAGCTGCAGTTCTCTCTGAGGGCTCATTATTCTAGCAGGTGCCCTATTGTACCATCTTTGGCTTTTCATGAGCATACCAAAAACACGACACCAAAATATGCAGGGAGGAGGAGGAGGGAGTTGGGGGGTAGTGAAGAAGACTCAGTGGCATCAAAAGAAGAGAGAAACCTTTGTTGAGGGAGAGCTGGCCAAAGAAGAATGGCTTCAGATCTTTGGGGGTTAGAGCAGTGGGATGTGGTGATAGTGGCCACTACAAAGGAAAGAAATCCAGAGTCGACCACGTGAAGGAGTGTCTGTGAATATAAACATGTTGGGGCAAACTATAATTGCTCATCTGCCCCAGTTGCCCTCAACTTGACTGTTTTTCGTGTTTTTCTGGCTAATTACTGATGAAGTTCACTCTGTGTTGTCAGCAGGCTGTGGTTGAAGAAATGACATTGTTGTCAAGCACTAACAACCCCTGCTGTGGGAGAGAGATTGTGTGTGTCTTTGTATGACCTCATGGGAAAGTCCTTTTGGTCTGGAGTAAATGCAACAAAGAAGCTGTTGACAGATGTTTCTTTTATAGAAAAACAACTGATGCTCTTCTGTTTTAATCTGCCAGTGTGTGTGTGTTGGAGTCTTAATTGTGTCTCACCAGCACTTTAAAGATATAGACGCACACAGTTTGTGTGTACCACCCATGGGAACAGAGTTTGAATATACACAAGTGAATTAGAGATATTTATATTTAATTAGAGTCCAGTGAGCCTGAATATAGGCTTCAGTGTTTTGAGGAAGATCCAACTGTTTGAGGAAAAGGTTGTATGGCATGCCAAAAAAAATAATTTTGCTGATAAATAACGATATAACCAAATTTTAAAAAGGAGAAAAAATGTGCATTGTATATATTACTTTTGAATAAAAGGTGGACTATTTTGACAAAAAATAGTAGTTAGTGGAATAGTCGTTCGCACTGTTGCCTCCCAGCAAGAAGGTTGTGGGTTCAATTCCACTTTTCTGTGTGGAGTTTGGATGATTTCCCCATGACTGTGTGGGTTTCCTCTGGGTACTTCAGTTTCCTCCCACATGCATAATTAGGTTAACTGGTGACTTTAAATTGTCTGTAGGTGAGAGTGTGAATAGATGTTCATCTCTGTCTCTCTCTGTGTCGGCCCTGCGATAGACTGGCAACCTGTACCCCACCCTGATCTATAATGGGGCTGGGATTGGCTCAAGGATCCCCAAAACAGGAGAGGCGGTAGATAATTAGTGAGTGAGTATAAGAAGATATAAGAAGCATGATAATACAGCTAGATTTTCAGACAAAATATACCATATTTTAAGTTAAGTATTTTCAAGAAAAAAGTCACAATAAGGATAAAGTGACAATTTCAGGGGAAAAAGTGTGTATGGAAAAGTTGGAAAACTAAATCAGACTGTTGAGAATCCATAAAATAAATAAATAAATAAATAAAAATATACATACATATATATATACAAAACATATCAAGAAAAGCATTAATCCTATCTTTTTCTTACAATAATATGATTTGAAGCTGTAACTTAAAAAAATGATGTCACTTTTTCCTTGAAATTTTCTTGTTTCAAAATATAAAAAAAATATTTTATAAACACTGTAAAGTCTTGAAGTATAACTTGTATCATAAATCATAATAATTCAAAGGCAACTTTCATAATAATATTCGGCATTCAGCACAGAAACAATGTTAACTTTATGAGATTAAAAACTGAAGATGAGCTCAAAGGGAACAAAAGTCAGTTCTCAGAAGTTGCTGTGGATGAAAGTGTGTGAATATTTTGCACGGCATCTCGAAGTATTGCCTGTGGGCTTCAGGCACTAAAAGCAGCCTAGAAAGCGTGAAGAAAAACAAGGCTGGACTCAAAGCAACAAATAGTGGTATCTCTGAGTGATAAACACTGACAGCATTTAGGCTACTTTTCACTCGCTATCAGATTAGACAAACTCACATAACTACTGAAAGGAAGTGCTTGATGACAAAGATTTAAATTCATCTTGATTTTGCTGCCTTTGTGGAGAGGAACCAGAGTGAAAGCATCAGGGGTAGATTGATATAGGTGGCTTGGGCCATGGGGTGCTCTCTGGGTGTGGACACATGGCTTTGCTTGTGCATATCTCTTAGATCAGAATTAATTTTGTGGCGCCTTGGCTGGGGATCAGGGTAAGCGAGTGTGCCACACACAGTGTTTGATTGTTTCTGATGGCTCAGATGATGCAGAGGAGGAGATACCATCTGAAGTTACCCACCCTGTAAAAGTATTCCCCCCTACACTTCTGTTTTTTAAAATCTCATATTACAGTGGTGGAATAAGATCTCTGCCCATGCAGTACACACAACAAAGGCATCTGTTGTACTAGGCAGTCATTGTGTGCAATTAAATGTCTCCTAAATACTTTTATTGTTGACTTTTTCAGGTACATTCTGAACATTCCTTGTGGTTGTGCCAGCAAACTGCGCAGGTCACAGGTTACTGTTAAGGAACAAAAAGATCACTGCTCTTGAAGATACAACAAGATGAGACAAGGACTGAAAAAGAGACTAATCGTGCACCTCAGCCTGCAACACACCTCCTCAAACATATCTGAACAGTATCTCAGCATCTGACAAAGCTATGTGTGAAATCACTTAACAGACTGATAAGCTCAATGCTGAACAAGAGCAGACATAGCCTTTAATTACGCACAAAAGCCAGCCAAACTCATAATGTGAAATTATGAGTCAAGGTATTTTCTTTTACCAGAGCAGACATTCACAACATCAATGAGCCAGGCCCAGTGCCTAAAATAGTTACCAGCTCCAGGGTGTGTGCGTGCGTGCGCGCATGTTTTTTGTCTATTCTACGTGGTCACCACAACAGCCATTTGTAGGTCTGCAGACTGAGGTAATGCCCTGGGAGAGATTCTTGTTGGCTTACCTCATGCCTGTCTGAGTGAAAACGCCTCAGTTATCTCAGCCACTTCCTTCTCTTGACCACATGCATATCAGCTGAGGTAAGGATGGCGTGGCCTGATCGCCGGTTGGTGGGCTGGCTATAGTGACCTGATTAGATTGGGCCTCTAGAGTTAGGTGGCACAGAAGCTAAAGTGGATCACATGTGCAGAGTCGACATTCTGTTTTAATAATACACTCATTTTGTCCTTATCATAAAGCCCTTATATAAGATGGAAAAGGTTAAGACAGTGCAGTCATGCCCTGTCAGTCCTGGGCAGAAAACAAGATGAGTGTGGGGGTATTACTTGTGGCTAATGCCGCAGGGCATGTATTTGACTCGGACAGCATAGTTTCAAAACTCAGACGACTCAGTTCTGTTCCTTTTTTGCTCCCTTTCTGGCCTCGCCTTTCCCACTCCTTCCTAGTTTTCTTTAGTGTCCTTTCTTGTCCTTTTCCCTCTTTTTCACACATCTCCCTTCTTCTGTTTTCTGGGCGTGTTTCATCTGGGTGTTCCTTATAGGACCAGCAGGATTATTGACCATGAGTAATAGGGCTCTCACTGGGACTGGACCCAGATGCTTTGCATGCTTTCCCAACACCAGCAGGATCAGTGGTAACTGTAGCCCTAGCTTGGTTGGCTTCATTGAGAATCCCTTACAATAACAGGGAAGGGTTGTGTTTAGGTCTAACCAAGCAGGAGTAAAGCCATGGGGATTTAAAAGAAAATCCACACTAGGGGTATCATCAACATTTTAGTAGCGACAGTCGCACACTCCGTCCTTTGCAGCTCACATGGTCAACCTCTATCGTATTGATGTTTTCTTTCACCACTCAAATTCTGTCAGACAGAAACACCAGCCAATCACAACTGAACAAACCATTTCCACCCATAAACTGCTCGTATAACAACAAGCAATTTTGATGGTTTTTCCAAGGCCCTCAAGTAATTTGAGAAGTTCTTGCTTCTTCGTGTGTTTACAGCTTCACATAATCCAAATCAAGTCATCTGTTAACCAGTTTATATGTCAGCCAAGTGGAATGCTCTGTTATTCAGGTTTTAGGTCACAACAAAGTTGAGAGAAACATCATTACTGAATTACTAAATTTTAGTCTTAAACAATCCCGGTTTAGTTTCAAGTCACTTGAGATACAAGGTCTTTACTTCAAGGCCTAGGAATCCACATTACAGTTCATCCAAGTTACACCTGAAGAAGAAAATCAGTTAATGTAAAATAAACTCTGAGGTGTTTGGGGTAGGGCCAAATGATATCAAGTCCAGAAAGTCAATCCTCAAGTAAAATAAATTACAAATACAATCTCAGTCTAAATTTCAAATCGAGGAACACTACAGGCATGTTCAAGGAAATTACTCATAATTAAAATTTCAAGTTGTTCAGGTAAATTGAATTGTTACTTCCTGTGAGTCACAAATCAAGCCCCAAGTCATCCAAATCAGGCCATACTGATTTGACTGGAAAATTACCAAGCCTGAGTTTCCCATGTTAAGTTGAAGTAAGACAACAAGACGCCCAACCTTAATACCTCAAGGTAATTTATGTATCCCTATAGATCACATTTGATTACATTTAAGGTACAAAAATCACTTGGTATAGTTGAACAAAGACAAGGGGATAAAACAATCCTTCCTAAAGATGGTTGGACCTGACCATGGTTTGTTGGTTCAGTGAGGTTTCTTGATATGGACCATGAAAATGAAATAACAATGCTTTTAGCAATGATTTGGCCAAGCTGAGTCCTTTTAATGCACTGGTCTGACAACGACATAGCCAAGGCCTGTTTTTCACATTCCTATATTGTCTACCCATCATCAGTCACTCACTGGAGGCTGCCAAGGAGAGCTGGAGCTGATTTCAGATGACATTTGTTTGAGGCAAGGTAGTCAGTCAGAGCTGACACGAAGAGAGACAGAGGTTAGCTGTCTCTCTAAATCTCTAAACCTATATTTGCCATAATTGCCAGTTAACCAATCAATTGTGCCTCTGGGCTGCAGGAGGAAACTGGAGGTAACCCACATAGACACAGGGAACAGGGTTCAAAAAGGCAAGTATAAAGAATGGAATATACAAAAATAAGAAAAAAAAAAAAAAACCCCAAACAAACAAACAGTGATTTCATTGTTTTGATGAAGCTCACAAACCAACGGTGTGTCTCTGAAACCTCCTCTGACTCGACAGAGACACCCAGTTGTAATCCCAAGGCCAGACAATCTAGTATGTGTATATATGTGCAAGTCTTTGTGTGTTTGAATGAGTGAGTCAGTGTACAGGTGCTCCACCTCATCAGCTGGCTGAGGCAAGTCCTCAGACATTTGTCTGGCTGCAAACACCAACGCAGAGACAGCAGATGAGGTTGTAATGTGGAAACTACAACCTTTGCAAAATGTCACCAGAGGGGAAAAGGAGGGGGTTCAAATAATTAAAGCCAAGTCGACAACTCACAGACAGTAATTTCATAACTCATACATGCAGGAGGTCGGCAAGACCTACTGTAATGTCTCATACTGGCAAGTCCACGAGGGGAAGCAGTCCTTATAAGGCTATACTATGAAACGCACGTATGACTGACAAACACTAAAACACGGCACAGGTGTGTCCTGTTTGGCATAAACAGGATGTTGTTAACCCAGAGAGCTGGCTTAATCATAGCTGTAAGATATAGATTAATCAAAGGTTTTACCATCACAGTAACTGTAGATTGTGTCTACATGCAAGCTGATTTCACCCAACATAATAACCTACTCACAGAGTTCTCTATGACTTTTGGTTTTTACAGCTCCTGCTTTTCCGGCCAAAACGGAATATATTTTTGAATTCAAATTCACTCCCTTTATTTTATATATATGAGAGATATTGGATGAGCAGGTAGGGATGTAAGGTCATAGGGACTAATCTTCAACTGGACCAAAACCAATGTCAGCTAAAGTTGACCACCTTGGCCAAAGCAGCAGTGTTTGTAATGTCCTCAGGTACTTTTGAGGAGTTTGTCAATTTCTTCAACCTCTGGGAGGACAAGGGAAACTGGAAAAATGTGCACCTTGGATTATCATTATTATTCACAACTTCATGGCTGAGCAACCACAGCAACCATCTGTTGAAAGTAATGAGATACTGAGAAAAGTGAGGCTTAACAAACACTTGGACCATGGATAGCTATTGCAGGTACTGTATTTTTATATGTGTAATGCATAATGCATGATGATGATGATAAAATCAATCATGAGAAAAAAAGAAAAAAATAAAGTTTGAATCAAGAAGTAATTTGCAAAGATGGTAGATGCTTTTTTAATCACAGGTCATGTACGACTACTGTGACTACTGTGTAACAAGGGCATATTACAGACTGAAGTGAAGTAATGCTTTTATGAAATGCACATGCAAAAGCCAAACAAGCTGCTATACTTTATTTCATCTCTTATTTTGCACTGCATATTGTTTAAACTGTGTCCTTTTTTGAGGTTTTTTATGTTCTGCTCTATGTGTAAAGTGCCTCGATGTAAATTTATTTGATTTATTATGACTTATTGTGATTTGGTGCGATATAAATGAATCTAATTTGATTTTGATTTATGTTGTTAAATAATTCTAACCCTAACATGGTTATCTACTGTTTCTCTTTAGCACTATGTCACTGTCAGTTGCAGAATAATTTGGCATCAAAGCCATTGTGTACGCTTATAATATATCTGTAAACCAATCAGATTGCTTGACTTGAGCTCCCCATTTATGCCCCCTTAAACTCTGGCTAAAAATATGCTAATACAGCAAATATGTTAACTCTGGTTTGGTTGATAAAAACTCCTGAGAAATCATCAAGTCTAGCAGTTAAATGCTAAGCTAATGATCACCAGGAAAGCATTCACTTTGTATATCTGTCTATGGTGCTGGGAATGTAGGGGTTTCGTCCAAGGGGTTTAAATCATAACACTGTGATATAGCGGAAATAAATGTGTTAATGTCAATGCAAATGTTTTGATTATTGGTTCTGTCTGTGATTCAACATCTCTTTTAAGAGGCTACTTCACCTTGTACCTCTATTTCCCAAACGGCCACTTTTCAGCTGTAGCTTGGCATCCATGGCTATTTGCAAACTCTGATATACAGCTTAAGTTTAAGGCTAAAAAGCAGAGCAGTAATTCTAGTGTTCCACACTTTCACTCTTTCACTCTCTTACACGTGGCTTCTAATTATACAGTAGGCACAGCAAGCCTTTCCACCTCACAAGAATAATGACACCAGTGCCCCCCTTAGCTTTTGTTCACAGCACCACTCCAAACTCCAAAACAAGAAGAAGGGTTAACTGGGCAAAGCCTAAGTTCTTTGTTTATATGCACTTGGAATGCATGTAAGCAGCACGGCTTGTTTGTGCCTTCACAGTGGGGTTCACTAAAAAGCCTGGGAGTTTTTCTTAAGTTGCATTATGTTTCTCTGGAGCTGTGTTTTCTTAACCTTACATGTATTAGCCACAGAGGTCAACAACCAGCCCTAACAATAAGTTGGTGTGTGTACCAGCCACCTGAAGATTATCTTGACATTTGTGTTACCTCGTGGGGGGGGGGCAAACTCTCCCACCTGACTTGTGCTACTCACACATGTAGCAAGATGGGAAGGGAGAAGGTGAAGAATGGATGGAGGGATGGAGTGGTGGAGTGCAGTGGAAAGGCTGGAGTAAGCCACTACAAGCCGCAACACATTTAGAGGTGGAGGGGGCCCATGCAGTTTGCTAATCCACTGGTATGAGTGACTTTGTCAAGAAGGAAAGCATGGGAGCCAGACTGTAAGGCGCATTATCATTAACTGCCTTTGGTAAACCTGTGATGGTGGGAATGGGAATGCTGCTGTAACGGTTACAGTGATTGCCTTCAATTCTCTGTACCCCCCTCGAACCCCCCGCAACACCCTCCCGCTCCCCCCCTTTTTTGTTTTAATGTGTGTTTTTAAAACTTCCTGTAAGTCACTCCCTGAAGCCAGCCACTTAAGATACCTTTTAGATAAGGTTGTTAAGGTCCAATCTTGAGAAAAGCACACTGCCACATCTTGTAAAAAGTTAGCAGAGAGACTAACATGTCCTGACATCCTTGTCTTAAAAGGAGCTGTTGGAGAATGTGGTGTATGCCAAGTTTGCGTTGCATCCTTAAAGAGAGTCTGCTTTCAGTTTCTGGCCAGTAGCTTCCTCATAGTTTTTGGGTTTAAATTTGCCAAACATGATGTCCGAGCCCTGATCCTATTATCTTTTCCCACTGCCATGTCACTCTGGATGTTATATATAAGAACATATATAGAAATAAAATAATATAAATTTATGTTTTAAAATACAAATTGAGAAATTTTATATTTATATTATTTGTATAGGTTTTTAATAAAGCCCAGTTCCATTAAACCTGTTGTATGATCTAAAAGTATGCGTACATCTTTGTATAGCACTTTGTGGCACCGAAACGTGATCGAAACAACATAATATCACCAGAAATGGAATGATTTCCAAAAACAGTTAACAAATATTAGTCTAAAGTGTAAACAAGCTGGTGCAGCTGTAGAAGACCTCAAGCTCAAAGTGTGAATCTCTTGGTATGTACCCAGATGGACAAATCACAGGGGTCAAAAAGTAGGAGGAGCTATTACAGGTGTCTGCTATGATATGTGCCATGGCTCGTCTCTAAGCCAATTGCTAATTTTTCTATCACAGAACTCAAGCTGACGTAAATTATCTTTTCAATGTGGGGCAACTGGTTTTAAGGTTTGGCCTGTTTAGAGCTGGAACTGCCTGAATGCAAATTAAAAACATATTTTTAAGCTAGATGAACCAATTAAATCATCAACCCTGCATTTCTTTTGTGTTAAAGCTATTTCTACTTTTTAATTCTTTCCCTCTTTTGTTTATGTATAGTAATATTAATGTAATATTTTCTTTAACTATGGTAACTTGTTTGGGTCAACCAAAACTTAACCATAGCTAAAAATAGCTAAAAACACTCCGGTGCATGGTAGTTTAGTAAAAAGACATTTTGTCTTGTTATTTGGCTAATTTCTTATTCTAAGTGAAAGTCTCTTTTCATTAAAAAACTCTCCAGGCAGTTCTGGTTTGGTTTGACTTTGTACCACTCTTGTACTTGGTGCAGATTTGATCTGAGCTACTACACAACTTTGTCATAAAATGAACTTGTGCTCAAGTATTGTTGCCTTGACTACAACAGTGGCTCGAACTGTCAAAAACAGCAGTCATTGTTTAGTTTTGTATTATACCCATTCTGCAAAATGTGAGTTTAGTGTATGGGCCCTTACTGCTGAAGGACACTAGAAAGTTTCCTGGCAGCGGGTGTGTATGTGTATGGTCATCTGGACCTAAATAACAGCTCTATTGTCTCCATTCGAAGGTGAGGGGGACGGGGACCTGAAAAGCGCCTCACATCCAAACCATTCCTTCTAATGGCTACACTTGACATGCAGGGGACAATTCCCTTGGTAAAGAGTGAAAAGGCGCTGGCCAGCTGAGCGAGACACTCAGCGGAAAGGAGGGAGAGACAGAGGTCTGAGAGAGGAAGGGTGAAAGAAAGAGGGGAAGAGTGGTATATATGGCAAAGGTGGAGGTGGGGGTGTGATCAAAAGTAGTTCACAAATAATCTGGGAGGATCTCTGTTGCTAAAAGCCTCTGTGAATAAACTCACTTCCTGCTCAGAGGTAAGGGATGGTGAAGGGAAATTAAAGGTGTGTTTTTTAGTGTGTGTGTGTCAAAAGTGTTTGCTGAAGAGGTGAGTAGGGCCATTAGGAGGGATTGGGACCTTTAACAGCACATCCTCTAGAGCCCAGGGTATGCTATGAGAGGAATACCAACTCTGGGAACAATGAAAAGAGGGCAGAGTCACCCTTGCTCACCACACCGCTTCACCACACTGGCCACTACCAATGTTGCACTACAAACTAGCTGGAACAGAGCCGTCCCCTTGTTTTTCTCACCAATCTGTCTGAAAGCTGCAATGCTAAACATCTGTCACAATAAAAAAGTTAAACTTGTATGAAGCTATGTTTTTCATATTAACACTGAAGATATTTTGATGTGTGTTGCTGAGAGCTTTGAAGTCAAATGACTTATTGTTGTGAGAAAATGCAGTTGAGTCGAAATCTTGTACAGAACCACAACTAGCAGCAAGCAAGTGAAATATTTAGAATATTTATCAAAAAGCCAGATATCAGCATTTTTCTTTGACCACAGGAAATACAAATCCACATGAATGCCACTGTTGCTCAATTTCTGCTGAATGAATCAGCTACTAACAACTACATGCTAACACAACCATTGCAACTAGCTGGTGATATACAGAGGCATGGTGCCATTTGCAGTTGCAACAATGGGTGCTTTAAACACTAATCTTGGATTTCAGTTAAAAATAAAGTTAATAATTAAATACATACATAGTTAAATAGTAAAGTATTTTCTCAAAACTTTCTATATTATTAAGTAGGTTTTTTGTAATCAACATATTTTTTCTGTTTTCTGTGTTTTGCTGCAAATGCTCATTCAGGTGCAACCTCAGACAAAAAAATTATCAAGATGAGCAACATTTTTTATGTTTCATATTTAGCTGGTTGCATTCACTCCATTCATTGAAATTTCTAATTGATTAATCTGTCCTGTTCTTCTTTGTCCTCCTTTCCTATTAATCGAAACCAAAGACATCCTCTCTAAATTTGATCAGTCTCATGCTGCTTGGAACGATAAGAGACACCATGGGCGAGTCTGTTCTCTGCACTGATTATTAGTACAAAGGGCTCATATTTACACACAGCCCTCTTCATCTCAGCTATGGGCTTGTTTCTTTCTCTGTTTTTTTTATTTGTGGTTAACTCTCAAAGCCTCTGTCAAGATCCAAGGCTTAAACAGCTTGTACTTAATTACTATAATTTCTAACATTAAAAGCTTATGGGTTGCCACTGCACTTAAAAAAGCGTGCTTTGTCTGTCAAGCCTTTTGATCTTGACACTTTAAAAAACCAGTCCCCTAGGATGTTGACAATGAAGCCAATTGACAGGCCTGTTTGTAGGCCACGGAGAAAAGAAGATTATTCCTTTTTGTAGACTTGACCTCATTTGTCTTTTAGAGAGGTTTGTGCTGTCTTAGAGGAATTTAGGAATGTTATGTTCTCCCCATGTTTTAGATGAAAAAGGACATGTTTTTAAGAGGGTGTAAAGCCACTGAAAACAACACGGTTAGAATTACAATTTGATAAAAGCTTATAGAAGAACCAAAGTAAGAACAAAGCAAAGATATAATTTACATTTGACAAGCATTGATACAGATCTGAGAGGGTAATTATTTTTGACACATTTAAATTATGTTTGCTAGATTTATGAGATGATGAATTTTAGGCAAACATTTTCAGTGGGGAGAGCAGCTCCATCTCCACAGGCACTGATGCTGACGAGGAGATGCTGGTGAAGCCTGTGGCAGCTGTCACTTTACTTATTTGCATTATGCATGCTCAATATTCGCCATGCTGTTTATAATCTGTCCTCACGGGGGTAATTTGGGACACAATAAAACACTCGAGTGGGTAACAGAGACCCCATTGTGGCACAGGCCCCTGGGGGCCTCTAATCTCTGCCAAGGAAAACAATGGCTCACTGCTGCACCAGTGCACTGCTGCTGTCAGTAATGCATCAAGTTCAAACACATACACCAGGCACCAAGCTTGGTTGCCGCCCATCCTCGTCCTGTCAACCGCAAGAAGTGAGCACCTGGCTCCCAACTGGACTGTTTGGCAGATAATCAAGAAATTGGAAACAAAAAAGAAAAAGTTGCGTTATTGTAGCTACTGAAGGTGTCCTTCGTGTCAGTGTTGCTTGAATCAAACTACTGTATGAAAACCAGGTTTAAGGTGCCAAAACCCAAAAGTTGTTAAAACATGAATTGTTGCTGCATTGCTTTTTGAATTGGCACCTCATTGTCTGTTCAAACCACTTTCTACTAACTGTTAATATAACTTCTTGCTGTGCAATAACATGTCATTAATCTTTAATGAATAAATTGTACAACCTTTTTACCTCCAGCCCTAAAAATAATCTCAGCCATTAGTCTCCCAAGTATGACCAAGCACATGTATAATGTCATCAATCATCCAGGCAACTATTACAAATAATTTAGAGTAAGAGCTAATATCAGTGGTGAGTCAGGTCCAGGCAGAAGTTACAGCAGCTGAGTCATCACTGTTAAGGCTTTATAGATCCAAAGAGTATTCCTTCATTCCTTGTTTGCTTCTACTTGGACTTTTCTCCTATTTATGCCAACTATGCACCTAGATCTTATTTTTGTAAATATGTTTTGATTCCACAAAGACTATTATTAATAATATCATATAATAATATAATATAATATAATATAATATACTATAATATAATATAATATAATATAATATAATATAATATAATATAATATAATATAATATAATATAATAAAATATAATATAAAACAATATAATAAATTTTTAGAATGTCATTGATTGATGATTTTAAGATAATTTACATTAGTTCTATCATTATTTCCTTATCCAGAGGTTATTAGCTTTGCATGGATGTTGTTATTCATGTCATTCTCATTGTTTCAACATTTATGTTTTGTCTTACACTGGGTGTGTTTGAGCTGGGCCTTTTGAGTTGTCCTCTAAAGTTTCTTAAATGAAAAAGAATTGGTTCATGAAGAGAATTGAAGTGGCCTGAGGTCTTTCTGATGTTATATGTTCTCCCTGCGCCTGTGTAGGTTCCCTCCAGATGCTCCCACAGTCCACAGACATGTACATTAGGGTAATTGTTGATTCTAAATTGGCAGTAGGCGGAGTGTGGACATTGCTTGTCTCAATATATCAGCCCACAGATAGACTGGTGATGCATCCTGGGTGTATCTGTGGTGTATTTATTAAACAAACTATTAAGTGGCCATTGGCCCTTACGACAATGATTGCACAGTACATTACACAGCGGTCTGTGTGGGCAAAAGGTCTAAAATCAAAAACATAAAAAGAAAACAACAAAACAGAATGGCAATTCATTCTGAACTTGAGAAAAATAAATATAATTTTAACATATTGCTTCATTTCACATTTTTACTCAACATAATTCGAATTTTATTTCTATTCATTTTATTGATATTGTCTCATTTCCATTTTTATTGTTCTATGTTACCTGATGCTTATTTCTATTTAATTTAATTTAACTGTATTCATCACCAAGTTTGGCACTGTTACCTCACAGTGAGGTGGTGGGTTTGATTCCCTGGCCTGGGGCGCTTCTGTATGTAGCTTACATGTTCTTATGCCTGCGTGGTTTCCCTTTGAGTACTCCAGTTTCCTCCCACAGTCCAAAGACTGTCTGCGAGTGATTGTTTGTCTCTATGTGCTGGCCCTGCAATAGACTGGCGAGCTGTCCAGGGTGTACACCGCCTTTACCTTCGCCTTGAACATTGACTGGGATTTGCTCCAGCACCCCCCATGACCCAAAAACAGATAAGCAGTAGAAAATGAGTGAGTGAGTTATCAAGTATTTCTTTTTTTATTTGTAAATTGGAGCGCTATAACACAGCAATTTCTGACAAGCAATAAATAAAGCATTTGATTGATTGATTTTAATTTTAATTCTGAATAAATCTTCCAGAACAAGAAAGTCAATTCAAGGGTTGTTCCTGGTAAGTGATGAGACCAATAATATGGATTACATCAAATAATAATGGAATTTGGCCCAAACTGGCCCAAAGAATTAGAATTAGAATTAGATTAGAATAAAAAAAATCATATACAATGTACAATGACATTTAAAGACAACTCTTTAGTATAAAATATGTTATCATGATAAAGATAGATAAAGTAAGATAAAGTAAAAAAATAAATAAATAAAGTGTATTAATATATGTACAAAAGGAGCCAGAGAGAATATATTTTAGTTGAGAGTTACACAATTACACAACAGTGTAAATAAATACATTGGGCTGTGGGCTGTGGATGACACTTAAACAGCATTTTGAAAATTACTGTGCACAAAGACCTTTTCATCGCAACAGGAGAGCTGTGAATTGAGGAATACATTTCACTAACATCTAGAAGATGCATGCTCTGCTGTCCCAAAAAAGCAGAAGCATTAAATACATCCTGCATATGCATATATGAATGCATTGAGCAGCTTTTAATTGGATTAAGGCAGTCAATTTTAAAGCATGGTTTCACATGCATGACAGGCCACCCTTAAAAACCTGTCTGATCACTTATTGTTTTGGACAAAGGTAATGCATCAGTAGGGGAATAACATGCACCCTATTTTGCTGATCGGGGTACTTGTGCTCCTGCAGTACATGCCCTAACCTTTCTGCTATCAGGTGACTTTTAGCAACATCGCTGCGTTCTCTGATCTCACCAATAGACTTTTGTCACGGCAGACAACATAACTTGTCATAGCAGGAAAAGTAACAACATTGACATTAACAAATGGCATAGTTCCAGTGTCCCAGCCAGCTCTTCCCTTGAGCCTGCACACACTGGAAACTGGAATGCAGTCATCATTAATGTTATTAAACACGCCTGTACTTTTATGTACCTTTCCTGTCATAACAAGTCAAAATATCTGCAGTGAAGGACCAATGGCTACACTACACATATAACACCAAATATGTAGTCAAGGGAAACTCCTTTTGTGCTCTTAATAGCCATGAGAAAGAACATATAGTTTCTGCTATTGCAAACATGGAGCATGGGCAGAAAACCTATTTAAAAAACTCTGGGGAACAATAATGATAGGTTGGAAAATATAACTGTCCTTTGGAGTCATTTTTCCAGCCAATGACAATGTAGTGAGTTGCATTAGAACAGGAACCAAAGCCTGTAATCTACATGTCCTCTTTGCATCTATCCTCGATCTGTCTTTTATTGGTTAACCACATGTGTTACAATGGCCAAACCACATGTGACAAACTGTATCAATAAGAACGGGTCATCAATCAAGCTTATGTTTGCAGAGGTTTCCTTGCCTTCAACTGAAAGGCAGGATCACTGCCTGTTGAGCTCGTAATGGCTTCAAAAACATCAATGTCTTTTACAAGGCTGAATAGGGTGTATGGGCAGCCACCTGTGACGAGCTACGTCAAACAGTATAACTCATAAATGTTTTGTGTATAAGGTGTATGAAAGACATCTTCATTATTGGTTGTTATTAGTCTGGGGGACTCTAATTATATCAATCTTATATAACTGTGACAGAGAAAAATATTACACAACTGATCTCAACAATGACTACAGCTCAAAGTCACAAGATCACAAAGCTGAGCACAATAACCACAAAGATATACAAAACAACGAAAGAGGCAAACGAAAAAAACTGTAAGTGTAACAGCTATAAAAATGTGCTAAATGATCACAAAGACACAAAAAATAAAACAAAAATTAAACCAAATTAAAAAAACAAGTACAACTTTATGCAAAGCAACCACATCACAAAAAACTAAAAAAAAAAAAACAACAAGAAAGACAATAGAATATTATTGACAGTATTTCACATCAAACTATTAATAACTGGCAAAAACAAAAATATGTAGTCTACACTTTTTCACTTTGTGCTCCCTTCTTCAAATTTTGGCCTTTTTCTGTTATTCGCAATTAATATTGAAACATCATGCCCTTCCCATTCAGCCACACACAGCTACAGCTCCACAATCCCTGCTCCAAACTTTGAACTCTACAGTGTACGGATGGTTTTTGCCCCTGGTTGAGGGCAGAATAATGACCCACCCTCATTACCCACATCTAACACTCACTTTAGACCCTCGTACGTGTTTTGGAAGAACATTCAGTGGAAGGGATTAAACCCCTCTTTCATCCCCTCCTTATGGGCTTTGTCTTGATTCCACAGGTTGTCAGATCCAGCTGGGAGTCCTTACTTTGCCTCCCCGTGTTGTGACAGACAAACAGAGGAATCAAACTGCTCAACCACTTTGAAGATCAATGACTATTATCAGTGGAGTACCAGCATTGTTCGACGCTTGAATTAGTGCACCTGAATCCACTAATCGATGGCCGTTTGTTCTGTGTTCACATGGAGGCATGTGAGGGCTATTAAGTGATATTTTAGTCTTTCACAAGGAAAATCTGCCGGTTGCTCTGCAGTGCCAGATGCCTCTGAGGACTTATGAGTCCATCATGAGGTATTTTGAAAGCTGTCCCTCCTCAATCTCTTTGACTTGACAAAAGTCAGAAATGTTCCAGTGAAGTAGAAACTGAAATAAAAGAGGATATGCCATTCAGGCACTATCCATGTTTAGAGGTGAAGCTTTCAATTGTTTTCGTAATTTTGGATTAATTGATAAGAAATACAAAGGAATAGAATATAGCATAAGAATTGAAAATAGATAAAAAATAGACAGACAACAATATTAGAGAGAGACACATTAGCTTTCCCAAACAGCCATGGTTAAGGGTAAAATCGTTCTAACTATCTCTGCCATGTCTGAGGGTGTGCTCTGTGGTGCGGTGAACACTCTGAGCAAAAAAATGTAACAGCCGAAAAGGGAGGCAGTTGTGTCAATTGTAAAAAAAAAGTAAAAAAAATAAAAAATAAATAAATGAAATAAAACAAAACAACAATAGCAAAACAAAACTTTGGGGTAAATCAGAGCCTGACTGTTACATGAATCGTTATGATGAAAGGAGGCAGAGATTGTAAAAGAAATATGAGACATACCAACATTTTCATTTGAAAAATACTGCATAAAATACACTGTAAAGGAATAAAGAAGGTCTCTCGGCTGTAATCCAAAGGAAAAAAAAAGTCTGAAACCTTTCCAGGAAGTGTTAAGTTTGTAATAACACCTAATGTGGTGGATGTAAGTGCCAAAATAAGAAAGGTATTTAGTCTTTTTCTGAGTGATGTTTTCAGTAAAAATGATGCAATCTCATTTACTGCTTGTGTTTGCTCATTTTGTCAGTTAAAAAGATCATGTTAGTGCATCACTGTCTACAAGTGAATAACTTTTGCTTCCAAAAGAAACACCCATGTCCCAGAATTTTTCAAGGAGCTCAAGTTGTCAGTCCATGAAATGCAAACAGCTCAGTAAAATGATTTAGACCAGTGTTTGAGTATGTGACAGATAAACAGGATGTACAAGTAGCTATCTTTAAGAATCTACTGTAAGTGGATACATTACAAATGTGGAATTCCTCTTCTTTTTAAATCAAGGAATTTCGTGTTTAACTTTTCTGAGAGAAGTAGCTATATTTAGCGATAAGTTTGCTTTGCAGTGGTTTAACAAGAAGACTATGTATTAATAGAGGTTTCTTACCGACTTGACAACTCCATTGGGAAAATCCCAGCAGGGCGAGGGCGGGGTACACCCTGGACAGGTCGCCAGTCCATCACCAACACACAAAGACAGAGAGAGAACAACCACTCACACTCACACTCAGACTTACGGGCAATTCTTAGTCATCATTTAGTATAAACCTGCATGTCTTTGGACTGTGGAAGGAAACTGAAGTACCTCAAACATGCAAACTCCACACAGTTGTTCTGAGGCAACAGCACTAATCATTGTGTCACTGTGCTGCCCATGCATTTAAAAATATAATTTGAAATTATAATCTACAGTCCACCAGGAGCAGTAACAGCTGTAATCCTCAATCAGCAAAATGACACTGTTGTATTTCTGCCTTTGTTACAGCATAGAGGACACTAATCTGGTGGTTTATTGTCAGGAAAGTAATATTTTGTAAGTTGTTTTGGGTGTTTTAACAAATGACTGACATTGGTGGTTCTGTGATGAACTGGCAACGAGTCCAGCATGGACCCTGCCCTTGCCTGGAATGCTGGCTGGTATTGGCTCAAGCTACTCCAGATGAGCCATAGAAGAGGAGAAAGAGTCAAATCAAATCAAATCAGATTTTTTTGTATAGCGCCAAATCATAACAAAGTTACATCAAGGCATTTTACATATAGAGCAGGTCTAGACCAAACTCTTTATAAATTTATTTAAAGAGACCCAACAGATCCCCCAATGAGCAAGCACTTGGCAACAGTGGCAAGGAAAAACTTCCTTTAAGAGGCAGAAACCTTGAGCAGAACCAGGCTCAGGGGGGCGGCCATCTGCCTCGACCGGTTGGGTTGAGAGTGGGAGAGAGAGAGAGAGAGAGAGAGAGAGAGAAGCAGGCATTGGAGGGGGGGGGGTGTAGGCAGGAACATGTTGCTGCATGAAGTTCATGGAGTTGAGCTGTAGTAGAGAATTCATGAAATATGGGACCAGCAGGTGTTGCAGGAACATGGGATGGCGATGAGTCACCACCTGCAGGATGAGGACAGGGCGAGAGAGGAGAGGAACTGGGAGAGACAGAGACTTTGGCAGAACATGGTTAGTAAGAGACAGCGAGAGAGAGAGAGCGAGAGAGAGAGAGAGAGAAGCTCAGTCCTTCCCCCAGCAGCCTAGGCCTACAGCAGCATAGCTAAAGAGTAGAGGACTTAAACTTTTTAAGTATAAGCTCTGTCATACAGGAAAGTTTTAAGCCTGGTCTTGAAAATTACTAAAGAGTCCTCCCCCTGGACCAATACTGGAAGTTGGTTCCATAGAAGAGGAGCCTGATAACTGAACGATCTGCCTCCAGATTTACTCTTGGAGACTCTAGGAACCACAAGTAAACCTCCATCTAGAGAGCAGAGTGGCCTGCTAGGACAGTAAGGAACTATGAGCTCTCTGAGATATGATGGAGCTTGGCCATTAGGAGCTTTATATGTTAACAGAAGGATTTTGAATCCTACTCTATATTTTACTGGCAGCCAATGAAGAGCAGCTAAAAGGAGAGATATGATCTATTTTCCTAGTTCCTGTTAATATTCGTGTGAGTGAGAGATAACTGACGTTGGTGGTTGTTTGGATGTTTTTTCCTTGTTAAGAGCTCCTTAAAATCTGACATTTAGAGGAATAAACAAAGACTAATACTAGACTAGACAATTGTGTAATACTTATGTAATGCTACAGAATTTATCAATTTAAACTTTCAAAAAAAAAAAAAACAATGGTCTGTTTTGACAGATACAGCCATGATATGCAGGCACCTATCTTATATCTGATTAACTACAGTGAGTCACCCACATTCATGCTAATGTATGGCTGAAATCAAATCAGTATGGCATGGTGAAAAGACAGCATATTTCCCTGGAGTGGTGAGGACTGTTGTGACAGCTGACCTCTCAAAGCAACAACCAGTGAAGGCTTTAAAGGGATCAGCAGGCAGGACCCTGTAATCCTGCTGTGTAATGGACAATTACAAATCTGCTCCATGAGGATCTTATGAGGAAGGGAGACAGATAGAGGGAGGGAGGAGGATGGTGGGGTCACACAGGAAATGTGTATGGCCTGAGATGATAGCACACCTGCACCCAGGCTGGACTGCACTGCGTGTGAGCACTCCTTGGGGGATGAGGAATAACTCTCAGCTCTGGACAGACATTCTGTGGCTCCCATGGGTGCTACAGTGTGTTGTGTTAACAGTGCTGCATGAGGAAGGTCAGACGAACTTCCTTTAATTGCTTGGTGTCACTCTGCTAACCTTTTCCTGAAATTTTATCTCTTATATTTCACAGGATGATCAATTTTATTTTGAATTTTTGCTTTTACAGATTCACTACTACTCACTACTACATTACCACTCCACAAGCTCACGCACATTTTTATTCTCGTAACAATGACAACAAAGGTCCCTTACTGTAACAGCCCACAGCAGACACTCCTGAGGGTCAAATTAGAGTGGCTTTAACTGTCACTTAGGTTGGAGACCTTATTGAGTGTGACTTGACCATGTGTGTGGATGCAGTTGCGCATGTGTGAATGGACAAGTGTTCTCCAGACAGGATGATTGTTTGATAACTTCCTGGAGTGTGAGTGAGTGAGTCAATCTTTAAATGAACAAATAATGAATTGATGCTAAATTGACTTAGACTGCACAACTTTTCCCATCTGGTGATGACACATCAACAGAAGAATCTCAAATTTAATGCCTTAACTGTTTGAACCTAGACGCAAACCTGAGACATGATCATCTATTTTTATATCCAGATGCCTTAGATGCATTTGACAAAGCAACCACTGTCAGTTACCCTCTGGACTTTAAATAAACTGCTTGCAGATGCATAGTTTATTCACTTAGCCTGGTATGATGTATTCAGGAAGGGAAATGAAAGGGGGATTTTATGAAAAAACATTTGGAGATTCGGTTTACTTTAAGTTTGGCCTTACAACTGTTTCATACTGTCAACTCTGTTTGTTCTAATTCTGGTAAAGTGCTCTCAGATTTTAAGTTCAACATATACTGGACAGCTTCTTTGTTCAGGTGTAAATTTCATTTAGATCAGGTGTTTTGGGGCCTCTGAGGTGATGATCATGTCTGGAAGGAGTGAAGTTGTTGTAATATGCTGTAGAAATGGCAGCCATTTTCACAGGTCAGACTGTCTGCAACAGGTACTGGACGTGACAAAAATCTGCCTGAGTGATGTTTGACCAGGTGATCCTGTGCTGCAGTGTACTCTCCCATTCCACACTCTTTGCTGCCATAGTCCTACTGTACTGCTCACTCACTCTTCCTCCACCCCTGCTTGGATCCCTTCCTGGAGAAGGTGGTGTCTCTTTTTAAATAAAATCAAATCAGATTTATTGCTATAGCGTTAAATCATAACAAAGTGACATCAAGGCACTTTACATATAGAGCAAAAATGATTTAAAGAGACCCAACAGATCCCCGATGAGCAAGCACTTGGCAACAGTGGCAAGGAAAAAATTCCTTTCAGAAGCAGAAACCTCGGGCAGAACCAAGCTTGGGGGGGTGGACATCTGCCTCGACCAGTTGGGTTAAGGGAGAGGGAGGGAGGGGGGGGTGTAGAGAAGAGAGAGAATGAGAGCAGGAGTAGGAGATATTCAAAACAGGTGTAGGCAGAAGCATATAATGCTGCATGAAGTCCATATAAATGATGCTGTGGAGTTCATGAAAATATGGTAGCAGCAGGCGTTGCAGGAACATGGGGTGGTGATAATTCACCACCTGCAGGATAAGGACAGGGAGAGAGACGAGAGGAATTGGGAGAAGCAGGGACTACGGGAAACATGGTTAGTAAATACAGTACACATGCTTGGAACTGGGAAAAGCATGATTGTTGGTATGTCATTGCATGCAAGGGGGAGAGAGAGAGGTACTCAGTCCTTCCCCCAGCAGCCTAGGCCTACAGCAGCATAGCTAAAGAGTAGATGGACCTTTTACCAATAAGCTCTGTCATTAAAGCCCCCGTTTAAGCCTGGTCTTGAAAATTACTAAAGAGTCCGCCCCCCAGACCGATACTGGAAGTTGGAGACTGATAACTGAAAGATCTGCCTCCAGATTTACTCTTGGCAACTCTAGGAACCACAAGTAAACCTCCATCTAGAGAGCAGAGTGGCCTGCTAGGACAGTAAGGAACTATGAGCTCTCTGAGATATGATGGAGCTTGGCCATTAAGAGCTTTATATGTTAACAGAAGAAATTTAAATTCTCTTCTGAATTTTACTGGCAGCCAATGAAGAGCAGCTAACACAGGAGAGATATGATCTCTTTTCCTAGTTCCTGTTAATATTCATGCAGCAGCGTTCTGAATCAACTGAAGGCCTTTCAGAGATTTGTTTGGACATCCAGATAGTAATGAAAGCTGCCCTACTGGCTTGCTTTCTGTGCGGGACAAAGGACATGTCCTAGTCAGAATTTAGAAGAGATTTCTTACAGTGGAGCTGGGAGCCAAAGTAATGCCAGATCAGATAAGGTTTCTCTAAGGTGCTTAAGGCAGAGTACAATAACTTAAGTTTTGTCAGAATTTAGAAGTAAAAAGTTACGGGTCATCCAAATTTTTATGTCTTGAAGACATGTCTGCAATCTGACTATCTGACTGACGTCATTTGGCTTCATTGATAAATACAGCTGAGTGTCGTCTGCATAACAGTGAAAGTTGATGCTGTGTTTCCTGATAATGTTGCCTAAAGGAAGCACATAAAGAGTGAAGAGGATTGGTCCAAGTACAGAGCCCTGTGGGACTCCATAACTGGCAATGGTGCCAAGAGAAGTATGGAGACTGATCCATCCAATTTGACCCTATCATTTGCCTGGGCCAAGCCCCAAGCCTCCCCAGCCTATTTGTACATTACCCACAATCTCTGTATGCCTAAAAGTTGCTTTCGTTTCCTGCACTGCCATTCTTGGATTCCATTTTCTCCCTGTGGTTGGGTTTGGAACCACCTTACTAACTACCACATCTTTACTCCCAGATAACAGCAGCTCTGTCCTAACCTTAGTACATTTAAACTCCTCCACTAGACTAGATACTTGGAGCTGAAGTATGCCCTTCCCATTCAGTGCCACAGTGCTTAAACATCTCGGAACCCCGAGCCACTTCCAAATGTAAAAGCTTACTGGTCTTTCCATTTTCTCTGCAGCATTTGGAATCTCAAATGCTGACAGTGGCTACATCAACCTGAGAAATAATCCAAACTGCAAACACCACAGCTTAAACTTTCCTGGAAGTCCTGATTTATCTATTCTATCCAGTCCCTCGGCAACATCCTTCTGAAACTGCACTAAATGTTCTTCATCATGCCTTGTACCACCTACCTAGGCTCTTTACTGGTTTTTCCCTAATTATTGGAATTTCCTCTTCATCTATTGCAAACTTTTGCAAAATTTTCGTACTAGCCCACTTTAATTAAGTATTTATTAAGTCTGTCAAGTATTTGTTTTATACATTTCACCATTGTAGTTACCAACGTCATATCATCCATGTATGCCCTAATTGGTGTAAGGCACATCCCATTCTGCCGCCTGTCTCCACCTTCTACAAGCTCTAATAATTACCTCCATTGCCATTGTGAATGCTAGTGGAGAAATCATACACCTTGCAATAATACCTATTTCTAGCCTCTGCCAACCTGTTGTAAAGCCTGCTGTACTTAAGCATAGCCTGATATCCTGGAAATATGTTCTTACTAAATTAACAACTACTCCAGGCACTCTAAAATAATCAAACGCCTCCCAAATAAGGCTATGTGGTGCTGACCCAAATGCATTTGCTCAGTCCAAGAATATCACATACAAGTCTCTTTTCTCACTCTTAGCTGCCTGAATCTGGTGCCAAATCATGCTAGTGTGCTCTAAACACAAAACCTGGTATTCCTGCCTTCCGTACTGAAGTACTGTAATTTCCAGATTATAAACCGCTACTTTTTTCACACGCTTAGAACCATCCGGCTTAAACAATGATGAAGCTAATTTCTGGATTTTTACAGGTAACAAGCTTCATGCCACCAATACATTTAGCATCACATCAGACCAATGAAATTACCGAACAGGTCACAGTGGATCAATTAAATTGTTCGAATTAAATTAAACACACCCACACTAAATTCTTCAGCTCAGTCATTTATTTTGCGCTTCATGCACGCACCCATGCACACATAAACACACAAAGCAATGCATATAATGCAGCTTTCAAGTTAAAGTCAATTGATCTGGCGAAAAGGCAAAATCTTTCTGTGTAACAAAATTCCTGCCATATGCCATTTCCTTCCATATATCTGACACCTGCGGCCTATATATGTACAAAAGTGTTTTTTCTCTTTCAATTTAGTGGGTGTGGCTTTTATTCAGGTGCGCTCTATAGTCCGGAAATTACGGTATCTATTAAACTATTCCTCTCTAAATAACTAGCTAGTCTCCTTGCCACTACACTAAAGAAAATCTTCCCCTCTGCATTCAGGAGAGAGATCATACGGAACTCACTCAGGTCTGAAGACTCCTTCTCCTTTGGAATAAGAATGCTGCCCTACGCCTGCCCTACGCCATGCTCTGGGAATAGGCTGTTTTTCCCAAACTATTCTTAACTGCCTCCACAAAAACCTTAGGATATCAGGTACGCTTTTATAAACCTGGTAGGGGACCCCATTTGGCCCTGCGGCAGAAGAAATCTTTGTACGCCTGACTACCTCCTCAACCTCCTTCCACCTAGGTGGTCTAACATCCATTTTCTGATCTATCTCCCCTAATGGTGGCATATCAGGTGGAAGCCCTACTACTCTATCCTGCTCAGAATCTGAATATGTATTTCTCAGGTACTCTTCTGGTATGAGCTCTGCGTTTTCAGCCAGCAGTGACAAAGCGTCGGTGAGGACGGCGTTGTGGTTCTCCAGCGTGGTTCTTCTCTGACAGGCGTAACTCGGCACCGAGAACATCTGCACCTCTGCTGCAGCGGCCTGATGCTCCTGAAGTTTATGTCTGTCCAGGATCTGGTCTTTGTTGCTTTATGCTGCCCTCCCTTTTCCCAGTTAAACAATCCTTTAACAATCTTGAACGGGTTCCTGTAAAATGCTGTCCTTACATCTTCTTTCTTTTCCTTATTTTTCCTAACATATTCAGCCCTTCAGAGTACTGCTAGCCTCCTTCTCAATTCCTCTTGCAACACATTAATTCCCTCCCTCTCTTCCTCTGTAGCTCTGTTCCACTGTTTTCTTAATTGTCTTATTTTCTTAACTAATTTCTCAATTTCTCTTTGCTGTCTACACTTAGTTACCTGTACTCTTTCAATCCTCTTCTTTCAACCCTCTGCCCTTGGCCATTTTACTCTGCTCCATCCCTCTCTCTTTGACTGGCCTATTCACCTCAGCAGCAGCTGCATCCCTTCTTATAACCTCCTCCTCCACCTCTGTGGCTGTGTTGTTGATATCCTTTGAACTGTTGTTTTCTACCTGTTGCTGGATTTCATAATGAATGTGAATATATGAAGGTTAGTTAGTTCCTAATACCAGACTGCCAAACATAAACTTAACTTTTTGATTAGGTTAAAATAATCAGACTGACTTCAGGAGATATAAGTTATGTGGTTTTATTCTAATGCTAAACTACAATCAAGCATCTCCTGAATGTAATCTGTTCAGAGGTAAAACATACAAGTCAGCCCACGACAGAGCAGGGGATTTTTCTCTGATCTTGCCTCTATCAATCAGACAAAAGCTGTCAAATCACATTCATGTTCTGTTTGTATCCTGCTCTGTGCACTTTGATCCATGGGACAGCCAGTACACACAATAGAACCTTCAATAGTACATGGCTATGCATTATTGTACGGTTCTATGAAACATTAGCAATCAGTGGTACGTTTACATGCACACGTGTTAAACATATTTACTAGTGGAATTTCTATATCACATGTTGTGTCCGTATGTGTGAATTTAAACAGTGAATGCAAGTTTATTAAAAACACACACATATATACATCAGTGACTTACCAGTCAGTCTGCATAAGTTCATTTCTTCTCTTTCAAGTTTCTTCATATTATTAAAAGTTTGTAATTGTTGAAACATAGCTGTACTAAAATGTAAACTTTTTTTGTGAACACAGATGTGTATTGATACAGAAATCTATTTTGGGACTGGAACTTACTTCTACTTAGTCCATTGCTGGAGCAAAGATAATTTCACAGGACATTATGTGGAGGAGTACATGTGAGAAGAACTGTGACACTTTGTGTGCAACAGGGGAAAATCCCAGAGGGAAGCAATGATGTTTGATGTATGAAAGCAACAGTAATCAAAATTTCTAATATCAGCACAAACACTTGAAATTTCCGAATGTATATATGAACGTGTACACTGCTGTTGTCTGGCTAAAGGGCAGTGTGTGGTGCGTTCTCAAGTTGCTCCCACTGACTGTGTGACAACCCTAAAGCTATGTAAACAGCCATTACAAAATTACAATGTCTAACCCAAACATTAGGGCCTGTGATTTAAACAGAGGAGTTAACTGGAACACTCTCAAGCAACACTTTAATTTCTCTAGTAATGATGTATTAACCAGCAGCTTAGACCCTAACCCTAACCCTTTTTCATTTATTTATTTTTTTTAACCGTAATAGATGCCTATGTCCACAGGACTGTTTCAATAGAAAAACAATAACCTGTGTGTCAGCCAGGGCTCATTATAAATGTCACTCACAAGCATTTGGTGTCCTAATGTAGACGAGGTAGTAACAAAATGAATCCATCAACTTCAATGACATTTCACAAAATTAATATCGTAATTCATTGTAAACCCTAAATGGACTTTTCTGACATCCACCCATTCATACACAGATACATATACAGTGCTTTCTACCACTGTTCATATCACACACATTTTTCTCCACCCACATAAAAAGTAACAGGTCAACAATTATATGGTGAAGAGAGGTTCACCTTCCAATTACATGATTTATGATCAAAAGAGACCACAATAAGGATGTTAACATATTAGCAACATTAAAGGTTGTCGCATTCCTGAACCCAGTTATGACCTGCAGGGTTTATGAGGAGATGAATGACTTTTATTTCATTTTAACTATTTTGGGGGTGAAATGTGACCTTGATCTTGGAAATCAGGCTTTAAACAACAGACACACACACACACACACAGCATGTTCACACCCAGCTCTGTTTAACATCTGCAGAGGTTGTGACACATAGAACACTGTAATCTACTGTATGGCTCCGCACTGAGGCAGGTCAGTTACATAACCTCAAAAAGTTTAAAGTGAAGGCATGCTCATTCATGCTCTTCACAGTACGGTAGCTCTAAATGTCTTTATGCTGGAGTTTGTGACTCTTTCTTTTTTTTTTACCTTCATATGAATTTTATCGTGAGTGTCTGGCAGCTTTTATGATATTTTTCACATTGTTAAGAATGCAAAACAAATTTGCAGCAGATGACTGTGACCATGTCCATGCAAATAAGATTACTTGACCTCACATGACAGATGAGTTGCTTCCTCAGAACAACGCCAAGTATGCTGTGTATTGTGGTGATCAAACTGAAGTGTGAATTTGCTTTTTATTTATTCCAACAGTTTTGTTTATGTCCCATCCATGGTTGATGTATCAGAGAGAATCCTCACTTACATTTAATATTTCCCCTATTCTGATTCTGACTAAAGGAGAGATTTACAGCTCTGTCTGTTCTTTGTCATGACATAGACCCAGAGATGATACTGTTGAGGTAAAGGCCTTTGGTCTGCTCATTTTCACTTTGTCACAATTTCTCAGGTCACCAGTCTTGCCTCTTTGACACATAAAAGCTCAATTAAAATTAAAGTAAAAAGTGCCAAAACAAAATACCAAACCACAATACTCAACAATGAGCATTTGTTGCTGAAATTACTGTCGCAATTTAAAATAATTCAAAAACATTGCCACTTGCCTCTTGCCACTGTGATGTCACCCGTTTGTGAGTTTCTTTTTTGAAACCTACATTTTGAAATTTGTCAGACAGTCATCTTGTTTTTGAAACGAGAGGAAACTATATTTGGAGAAGTGAGGGCTGGTTCTGACCTCCTCTGTATTCAATGCTGATTGTGTGCTACAGTCTGTCAGTCTGTCTCGCCCGCGAATCCATCCCCTGCATTTGGGTCTATTGTCCTCTAAATAGGACCATCATTTAAAAAATGAACATCATGTTGAACTGAAGAAGGCTTGAGACTAAAGACTGAGACATAAACTCATTCAGAAAATGAAGTTAGACTTTATGACACTGCTGTCATTGTCTTGACCACCTCTTTTGTCTTTTGTGACAACATGAATGTTTACATGCAGTTTACAAGAAAACAGCATTGGTTTTTGCATCCCATTATAGCAGCAATTAACACTTACAGGCAGCTCTTGTTTTGTACTCAGGCTAATTTGGCACAGTACACATACCTTAGCCTCCTCTGCATGCATCATTCCTAAATATAACACATGCTAATGTATATTACGGTCCAGGATTTGGTCTATTGTATACACAACAGAGTGGCCATTCAGCCTGAGGGATTCTCTCACTAGGCAGGAGCAGTGCTGCTCGGGAGACTGTCCACATGGAGATATGAGCCACAGAGAGAACAAAGGTCACGACTCAGAGACCAAGGTCTATCCCCCCAACCCATACACACACACACACACACACACACACACACACACTCATTATTCGGTCATGGTCATCATCTTGCCCTCTCTTTGGCACCCACTGATCCCAACAAGCTCCCAGCTATGAGTTTGAAAAGCCAGAAAATGCAGCACATCCTGCTATGACGCTCCAGCCAGTGTGAACTAAAAAGCTCCTAATGCAGGCTACACCCTTCATGTGTCACCACCCGGTCCCAGAACAGTGAAACAATGCCAAATGTTCGTCTTTAATTGTGGGTAATTTATACACACTGACAGGAGCAAATTTGGACTTGCGGCCAGAGGTGTTGATTACCCTTTTTATCTGGCCGTTTGTTTGGAAGCATGATCAAAGCCGTCACCCATTAGCCATCATGTGCTATTCTACCCCCTCCTCCTCCTATGCCCCCTGTTAAACTCTGGCACGCAGCCATGCATAAGCCTACTTTGTTTTATTACTTCAAAAGGTTGCACCTCGCCCCATTCATCACACAACACTGCTCCTGTCAAAGTTGTAACAGAGTCAGATTTGTTCAGGGCATGGTGAGTGTCTGCAAACCTGATGTAATTTAAGGAGGGATAATTCAGCACAACAGACTGTTTGATCTGTGATCTGTAGCATATATGCTTCCAAACTCACCCACCGTTTGTTGCCAAGCCCATTTGAACAAATCACCACAAAATTTGTATTGTGATGTGGGATAGCTCTAGGTGCTCCCTTTGTTTTTCACAGTTGATTAAAAGTAACTTTGATATGGGAAGATTTTGTTTACACTCATTTAATTTTTGAGCAGCTCATGTTCTCTTCAAGAATCGAAAAGGTCTCGTTGCAGAAATCAGTTTCTCTGTTTTTGGCGTGCTGGGAAGAGGCTTGCTTTTCAGGCAGGGGTTGTTGCTGCTCGTGTTTGTGCAAAATGTTGGTTGTGAAGGGAGAAGGCACATGAGGCAGAGAAAGTTGTCCCAGCCCTCTCTGAGGGACCCTGCCCCTATCTCCAAGTCTCACACTCAGCATGTTCCTCTCGTGAGTTCTGCATGATTTGCGCTGTCCCCAGAGATAAAGGATGGATGGGCTGCTGCTGTCCTTCCTCCTGGAGGGGTGGGTGGAGATTGCGTGTGTGTGTGTGTGTGAGAGAGAGAGAGAGAGAGAGACGAGTTTTACAATATCGGTGGGAGGGGATGGGTGGAGAGTTGGGGTATAGTTGTGGGGTAAGGAGGCGTAGAAGGGACATACTAAGGCCTCTGTCAGCAAGCGTGTCTGTGTGTGTCCAGAGGGTGGTAGAAGGGGATGGGGGTTGTTGCATCATCCAGCACCTTTCCCGCCCTGGGACACTGACCTCTTTGTAGGATTCATATTAAAAACTGCAGCTCCTGTGAAGATGACCCTCCGAAACTAATCCTGTGACCTCCAGCGTATTAAAGTGACCGTTAGTGGACATGGCAAGGACAGCCTGTCTTTTCAGACTCCCCATGGAAGCATGGTAGTGTGTGCGTGTGGTCAGTTATTATATGTGAGATGGTCTGTTACAGCAATGGGGTATTGCATGGAGCAAATAGGCTCAAAGAGGGACAGAACTTGTTGTAGCCTGGTGTGACGGTCTGGGGGACAATTTTGGGCATGTTTGATGGAACAATGCATTGTTTTAGCCTCACAAATGTTTATGATCTGCAATGCATTGGAAAAACTCCACTGATTTAACAGTCCAATTCATGAAAATGTTGTAACTGCATTTATCCAAACTAATTTTGAACCTGAGTCATGACTCTGGCCATCTTTAATGTGAGTCATAACCATTTTAAAGAATAGAAAAATCTGAGTACTTCACAGGAGCATTCTTTATTTCAGGCTTTTTTTACCAATGTTCAGATCTGAGCAGATCTTTTATAGCCTCTTAAGTCTCTAACCAGCCAGCCTTTGGCTAAATATGTTCAGTCACAGCTCATAGCATCAACTTGATATCTTTGGGACTTATGGACATCTTCTGATGCCCTTGGAGATCACTTTATGTGGTGGTAAAAAAAATAATGATAATAATAAAGTAACCGATAATGCCTTATCACCAGCAGGAGATCCTCCTAGTGCAGCAGTCCTTGTTAATCACAGCAAACAGTTGGAGGTCTTTTCAAAGGGGATTATATCAGGGTCAGGAGCATTTGGACCTTAATTACCCTTGACATAATGTTGGACCATTCTGTTACCACTGAGGAGGACAACACTTATTAAGGGGACATGGAACTAGGGGTCACTGGGGTTACTAAGGTCAACACAGCAAGCTCTGCCAGGCCCAACCCCCAACCACCTTCTTCAATATTTCAACGAAGGAGTCCATTTCAGGATCTCTGTCCTGACCTCCAACAACACCAGTGGCCAGTGAAGCCAGAGAAAGAGTCTGGTTAGTTTAGGAGCTGAAAGATTTGGACACTGATGTTGGTTGTTGTTGTCACATTGATGACTGGGAGCTGGGATGGATTTCAGACAGCAGGGGTCAGCCATAATGTGCAAATGCATGATTTGGGTACAACTGCAGCAAAAAGGGTCAGAGGTCACTGTTTCTAATCCTCGGGCTATCTGTAGTTAATTTTGCTTGAGCAACACAAACATGTTTCTCTGCAATAGCAGATCACACTTGTCTCACTTTTTACACATTCAGTAGATTTTGTTATCTTTTAGCGTAAGAACCATACAGACTAATCTGGTTTTGATCTTGTTTTTAAAACCCCCAGCTGTGAACCATATTAGTGTCTCCTGAAATAGCGCTGTTATAGCAGCAGGTGCACCATACGTTACATTATATTGCAGTTACATTATTAAAAATATAGTCTGTCACTGTAACATTGACATGCTGCACCTTCATGGCCATGGTTACAAGAATAAATGGCCATGCTTTGGTTAGGTTTAGGCAGGAGAAACTGTTTGTGTGCGGCAGTTGGTGGAGGAAATTGTGACTTGACTAGAACTTTGATTATAGTTGCTCTAATTATGTTTAATCCTTTAATGACTCTAGACAGTCTTTGTCGTCACGGTCACAATAAAACCAGGATAGCAAACTTTGTTGGCTGGTCATGGAGAATAAATACAATGTGAACTGCTTCTTTTACATGAGAATTGAACACTGCTCTATTGTGTCATATATCAATTCATCCCAACATCTCCCTGATATGGACTTTCTTGCTCCAAACTAAGTCAAAGCATATTCCTATTCGCTCTGCATTTAGTAACTAAGGACCCTTGATTTCAACAAGCAAAAAAAATGAATTATGGGTCATGAGTGCATGCTGTGCAGATGAGCCATGAGCTGGAAGAGATTGTATCCTAGATTATATTGTGTATTTCCAGGTTGGCTTCATTGCCTGTCATCTCTCATTCACTGGTGCATCGGTGCAGCTTTATTCAGTATGAGACTTTGCAGTCTTAGTCAGGAAACATTTACGTTTAACATGTCACAGTAATGGTCAGAACATTTATAAATCCTGATGTATTTCAGTACCTGACGAGGCCCACTGTAAAACTACTATAAAAAACACTTTGTATAGTTACCCAATATATCCTTAAGCGGCACATAAAATGTTTTAATCACTACACACACATTTCTAGTTGAGTATGGCCATGAGGGTCTGTGAGATGTAATTTCTCTCAGGTCCACATGTCAGCAACTGCCAAAATCAGCCAGACCAGCGCACACACCGCTTATGTGTGGAGGGCCTCAACATCTATCTGGGCCCTTATTTGTTTCTGCCCAGTAGCTAGCTAATTGGCTCTTCCCTGTTTAGCCAGTAACAATGAAAACTTTTCTCAGTCGTCAATAATTTTGCCAGAGTGCGGTATATAAGACAAAGTGAGACATAAGTCCACATGGGACACTCTTTTCTCCTCAAACACATGAAAGAGCCACCTTTCTTTCAGTCCCAAAGTCTATTCAAGAAAGTTTGCGCAATATGTCTACATCAAGTCCCCCAACAATGACTCACAAGATCAGCTCCCTGTCTGTAAAATCTGTCAGGGTTGTAGAGTATATAGCACATACACATGGGTAGACTCAGGCAAAATATGAAGCAGTAAATATACAGCAAGAGGATACACAGTACGCAGCAAAAATTTCAAATCTCCAGATGGCCACTGTTTACATTCTGTCAAGGTCATCTACAGAACAGAGCACATTTCTATGTAAACACATGATACTGTGCTAACTATCATTGGAGTTTTTTGCCACACTTTTTTCAAAGAAATATTGACTAATAAGCAGAGTTATTATGGTGACTCATGGATGATGCGAATAACATTCTAATAACACCTCATGATAAAGGTTCGGATATATATAGAGAAGGAATAATTGCTGATTAGCGTACCAAAAAACATAGCTGCCAATGATCTGGTGCCAGATACTTCAAGACACCTTTGGAGGTCAATGACCAACAAACAGAT
This sequence comes from Echeneis naucrates, assembly GCF_900963305.1. Taxonomy (NCBI): domain Eukaryota; kingdom Metazoa; phylum Chordata; class Actinopteri; order Carangiformes; family Echeneidae; genus Echeneis; species Echeneis naucrates. The sequence goes on along the minus strand of NC_042531.1, from coordinate 20,891,860 downwards.
AGGTCAACTTTCAGCTATGACCCATCAAGACTGACCATATTGGTGCAGGTGTTTCAGAGTCATTATGGTAAAAGGCTTATTTCGACAAACTATACAGGGCGGTTCTTTTGTTGTTGTTGATGTTAGGCAGCAAGGTGGGAAAGTGATTTGCGGTGTTGCCTCAATACAAGAAGGTCATGAGTTTGATCTCTGGGCCTGGGGCCTTTTCTGTCTGGCGTTTACATGCCTCTCCATGTTTGTATAGGTTTACTCGGTGCACTCCGGTTTCCTCCCACCATCCAAAGACATGCATGTTCCGGTTAATTGGTGGGAGTGAGTGGTGTTTCTTCTTTATGTCTGTGTGTTGGCCCTGTGATGGACTGGTGACCTGTCCAGGGTGTACCCTGCCCTGGCCTAATGTGAGCTGGGATTGTCTCCAGCACCCCTCACACCCCAGAAACCTATAAGGGGTAGAAGATGATTAAATGAATGAATATTTGGATCTACTAAAGGTGTTGGAAGGCATAAAGAGGGGCATATCTGGTTCGCTTTGGAAATCGATCAAATATTCCTTTGAAAGGTCTATTGATAAGTTTTCTCAGCCAATGATCCTGGTTTCTGGACAAAGCGTCACCCACCGTTACATTTATAATAGGCATTTACATTAGATGCATTTATATAAATACATTTATATTAGAATTTATATGACCACTGACCAGCTCAGTATTTTCACAGGTTAGGGTTGCCAGGGTTCACTGGTCAGCATGTTACATGCAGGTCCTTAAGGCAAGACCTTCAGGTCTTGCACCTGAAGGACCAAGTTGGACTGAGAAAATAATATTAATAATAACTTTATTTATACAGTGCTTTCAAGTGAATGTGCTTTACAGATTGGAGTAAAACAGGGCAGATAGACAGGTAGAAGCAATAAAACTGATTACAAGCAAACAAACAGATAAAAACAATGGAATACAGAAAATGAAATGCAGACAAATATGGCTCTCCATCATTAACAGACTTTGATTGTCATGGTTACTGTAATCAACATGTGGGCCTGCCCTTCAACAATGCCCTGCATAATTGTTTTTACAATGTAAGAAGTTATTATGATCAATCTGAGTTGAATATATATGATGATGGTGATCTATGAGGTTGTTGTTTTTGTTTTGTTTAGGTTTTTACAGTAAAACATATTAAGCAGGTCATCATAATCTTTAGTTTACCTGTGATCAGCTGAAATAAATGAATGACTCTTGTTGCCAAACCAATCAGGGCTGCAGGATTTTTCTCACTCAAGTCTGAACTGCATGTCACCTGCATTATGTAAACCTGGGTAAAAAGCGGATGTAAAATGAGATGCTTCTTGCTGTTTGCCTTTAAGGTGAAGTCTTTTCAATGGGCTAATGGGGCCACATAACATTTGCACATGCTCAATAATTTACCTGGGGTAAACAGCCTTTTGTTAAGCATCATGCTTGGTTAAACGAGCGCATCATTGCCATCCATGCATGTGCAGGACACAAAATCCCCAGTACACACAATGTTGTCCCTTTTGTCAACGTCATGCTGCCATCTGTCAAAGTAAGAGTGAATGACAGCATGTATCTGTGAATGTATTACAAAATACAGCTCCAATGCCCTTAGCAGAGGGGAGACATAATTGAAGGATTTTCTCTAAATGAAGTTAGGAGATTGAGGAAGGATTGTGGGATAGTGTAGAGGGCTGGAAGGAGGAGAAATCAGGGAGCAATAAATCTGTCATTACTTTACCATCTTAGGTGTGTCAAATTGCCATTTTAGTATAATCCATACATGACTTAGAGACAGATAGTTTTTACATATTGTAAACTAGGAAAATCCTTTTATAACTGTTTCCATAATGGTTAACGTGATTGCTTTTTTTATCTTCTTATTTGCCTTTTTATTTCCACTTTCCACCTCACAGCAAGAGGATGATACAAAGGGATATGATCTTTAAGTCTGCAGGCTTGGCCTCAAGACAAGTACACACATTTTGTTTCTCATTCTCATTGACTTAAAGTTTTCTTTACTTGGGAAAAATATTTTGTGCTTGTCTTCCTGTATTGTCCATCTGTTTTCACCACATCGATACAGATGAGTGGAGACAAGGACAGGTGGTGGAACTCTACTTCACGCTCTCTGAGGTTAAATAAACATCAAGGTTTTGGAAGATAAATTATATCAGTTATTGATAAGATATGATAGCAGTGTTTTCTTGGTGTTCTTTTTATGTAAAGGAAGTAATTTGATGCTGAATCAATAAAATTTCTTATAAACTGTTAAGTTAACAGCTGTTAATATTAGCAGTAGCTGTGGAGCAACAGCAAACCTTACAGGTCATTTTTCTCTGTTACAGCAAGATTAAGCTATAAAAATATTGCCAATAAAGTGCCCACTTGTATTAGATATTGGCTCCTTTCCTGTGGACTTCCTCCTCTTCAGCAGCTCATCATTCAGCTTCTGGACCCGTACTAGTAGCTGCTTCTCAAAACACTTTCACTGACTATCGATAAGAACCTCACTCAACACCACATCAGTTAACATAAATCATCACTTTAAAACTATTACACCTACAAAAGTGAATAAATCAAAAAGCCATCTGCCTCGACTGGTTAGGTTGAGAGAAAGAGAGAGAGAGTGAGCGAGAGACAGAGTGTTCAGGAGAGGAAAGGCAGTGGGAGGTAGAGGAATGGCGAGAGAGCAAGGGCAAGAGGAGACACAATGTAATAGAGGAAAAAAAACAGATAACAAAACATTGATTTAAGTAGTGATTTAAACCTGGCACAACTAATTGTTATTAAATATGCTATTAAATATCAGTATTAGGGGAAAAATGTTTATCAGAAGAAGTAGAATGGGAATTGATTAGTAGCCTGTAAGATAACTTCTGCAGCAGCAGGTATTGAGCAGGCATTTGGTGCAGCACCTGTAGGAAGGAGACAGGAAGAAAGTGGAGAGTGGGGGCAAACAGACAATGGGAAGAGACTTAGCCACGTAATGTTGGGATATATATGCATGGAGAAGAGAGAGAAGACTGGAGACTTGTTTTCTGTGAGGGACAATGGGCATATCCTGGTCAAATGATTCCAGTGGAACTGGAGGCCAAGGTAATACTGTCCAGTGGTTAAATGATGAGATTATGCTTCTTTGATGTGATAAGGGCCAAGTACAATAAATTCAGTTTTATGATTCAGTAAGACATGCCTTAAGGCTGATTAGCTGAGTAGTTTCATTCACCATCATTGATAGATATAACTGAGTTTCATCTGCATAACAGTGAAAAGTGATGCTGTGCATCCAAGTAATACTGCCTAAGGGAAGCAAATTTAAAGCCAAAAGGATTGGTCCAAGTACAGAACCCTGTGGAACTCCATGAATAACTAAAGGGAGTGTTACCATGAACAAAGTGATATCCATATGATAGATAAGATTTGAACCAGTTTAGTGTGGCTCCAATTTCATGTTTCAGTCCACTTTCAACACTAAGATGGGTGGTAACCTTTACCAGTGCTGTTTCTGTGCTCTGATTAAATCTAAAACCTGATTGAAACTTTTCAAACAAGCCATTCCTATGCAGATGTTCATATTGTTGGCTTGCAACTGCTTTTTTAAGAATTTTGGAAACGAAAGGGATGAAAATGAAAAAAATTAAAGACTCTAATTGGCCACAAAATTTGGATCAAGTTCAGATTTTTTGAAGAGAAGTTCAATAACTAGCAATCTTGAAGGTCCATTGTACATAAATTAGAGATAAAGTCAAATTGACCAGATCCAGGACAGCACGGCAGCGTAGTGGTTAGTGCTGTCACGGTTGCGGGTTCGGGTCCCAGCTTGGGTCCTTTCTGTGCGGAGTTTGCTTCTTCTCCCCTTGTCTTCGTGGGTTTCCTCCAGGTACTCCAGTTTCGTCCCACCGTCCAAAGACAGACATGTATGGGTTAACTGGAGACTCTAAATTGACCGTAGGTGTGAATGCAAGTGTGAGGGGTTGTTTGTCTCTGTTTGTCCTTGTGTGCTGGCCCTGCGATGGACTGGCGACCTGTCCAGGGTGTACCCCGCCCCTCGCCCAATGTGAGGATTGGCTCCAGCAGCCCCACGACCTGGGAACAGATAAGGCAGTTGAAGTTGAATGAATGAATAATCAGATCCAGAATGTATGTCTTGATTAGTGGACATACTGTTGATTGTGACATGTGAAGTGTGAGTTACATGTTGACATATATTGGTATAGTTTCCCAGGAATGGACAGAGACTGGGCACAGAGCGAGAACACTGAAGATATAAAGGTAATGAAGGCTCCAGCACCCCCCACTGCCCAGAAACAGATAAGTGGTAGAAGATGAATGAATAAGTTTTCGTTTTTAGTTCCTCTTCTGTTACTTTTGTTTTTTAACGATTTACTAAATTTAGCTTGTCGGATGACAGACTGTTTCTATAGACATTGCTTGTATTCTGTTTTGGCCAGGCAATAGCTCTGACTGAGGCACAGAGGGGAGTGTTAAGCTGCAGCTCTGCCTCCTGGTCTGGATTTGGGAATGTAATGGTTTGGATTTTCTAGTAAATTAAGTGAGATTACTAGATATGAAAGTAGCACCCTCCAGCATGAGATGAGCGCCATCTCTCCTATTCAGACAAGGTGTCCCAAAAAGTCTTCCAGTGGTGAATACACTTCCTAAAATTGTGTAGCTTTGTATAGCATATGTGTTACAAGTTTCAACTGGTGGAACTACAGTAACAAATTATTATTATTATTATTATTTTTGTTTTGTCCGCCCATTGAACTCTGGAAAACAGAATTATAAGATGTGAGGGAAGGAGCAAACCGCCATCTTTCTCATCTGATTTTCGGTCTGTTTTTTACAAAGTTATGCAAAGTTACAAAAATCACAACCACAAGAATAAACATTTTCCTTATGTAAAATGTCTCAGTTTTTGTACATTTGCTAGACACAATACAGTTATCTCCGCTCTCTGACATTTTAATCGGCTTCACATACCCACATCCACAGAGATAATAAAAAATATACAGTACCAAAAATAAATATTATTCTTTTAGCTTTAAACTGATATACTACCATATCATGTGAATACAATAATGTAAATAATATACACTGTAGGCTTCCCAACATCATGCTAATGTACTAACATAAATAATCAACCTTCTTAGGCATATATTTCCACCATCATGTTAATGTACTACTATAAATAATAAATCCTACTTGTTTTTCTTTCTTTAAATTAATACCCAAATGACTTTGTGGTCATAACATGAAATCATAATACACAGGGAAAAATTGTTTAACTCGTACTTGAACACTGACTATGCACATCACTATTTATTCATACATTTAGAAAACTCTTTAAATCATGGAATATAAACCTCTTAACTTCTTTATGAAAAGTAGTTCAATTTTCTTTTAAATATGTCAGGAAACTACAAAAACCGGACTTAAAACACGCCAGGGAGTGAGGACACAGACACACAGAATTACACCGACACAGCCTCCCACCGTGAACACGGTGTTAGCTCTTGCTAATTGGCAGCTAACGCCATTGTTTGGCTTTTTAGCTGGACTGTACACATCAAAAATCACACAACACCAATGTACATTCAAGGGGGGAACAGTTCTGGGTAGGTTTGACCGTGTACCAACCTGGAAAACAGAATTATAAGATGTGAGAGAAGGAGGGGCGCTCCTCCCACCAACACACTTATCTGCTTCTCTATTTTCCCTTCCTATCCTTATCCTCCTTATTTAACACTATTTTACAAAAGACCATATTGAGTTTTAACATTGACATTAATTAAATGGCGTGTCAGATGATACATGTATTTAAATGATAGTGTTAGACCAAAAATATTGAAAGTAAATGTTTTTGCATTACAGTGTATCACAGTGTATATGCCATGCCATTTTTTTTGTATGTTTGTGTGTGTGACATTCATTTCTGTCAATATTCTCTGTCTCCTCTTAATGAATTTGTCAGGATTTGGAAGTCTGACTTTTTGGCCTTTACTGCTTTACTTGTGAGTTTATCCATTGATTCTCATCCTCCACCTTTGCTGCTGAAGTCAAGTGTCCCATTTAGAGGCCTAGCTCCCAGTACCTTGTAAATGCCAAAATAAAGGTGCATAACTTTCTGCAGTGACATTTTCTTTGGTTATTATGGTATATAGCGTTTTTTATGCATATATCTATATCTATATGCAGCTGTATCAGTGTCTATTGATTGTTCTTGTTTTATGAGCAACTATGTCCTATTACAGTGAAGTCTTTACTGGGTGACATGTATAATTTGCTAGGTACTAATTCTGAATTCTGGCAATTTGGTGAAAAGGATATTTATTCCTGAGGTATATTCTTGATCCATCCATACACACTTCCTTACTGCAATATTCTACATCTGGTCCAGCACAGCAGCATAGTGGTTAGCGCTGTTGCCCCACAATAAGAAGGTCGCAGGGCCTGGGGCCCTTCCGTGTAGAGTTTGCATCTCCCTGTGTCTGCGTGGGTTTCCTCCAGGTACTCCCACATGTTTAGGTTAACTGGCGACTCTAAATTGTCCAAGTGTGAGTGTGAGTGGTTGTTTGTCTCTGTCTGTCTCTGTGTGTTGGCCCTGTGATGGACTGGCGACCTGTCCAGGGTGACCCCGCCCTTGCCCAGAGTGAGCTGGGATTGGCTCCAGCACCCCCCACGACCTGCAAATGTAAAAAGCAGTAGAAGATGGAAGATGGATAGACATCTGGCCCAGTATACATCTGGGTTCCATGGTCCAAGTCTAGGCCATATACTTCCCCATCTGCGAAGACCCTGGCTGTTATCCTCTGGTGTAGGCTGACAGCTGGTGAGTGCTCAGATCCAGATGTATCCTGGAAGCAGCTTGAGGTTCTTGTTAGTGCAAGATGGCATATTGATGTATTTATGTAAACTGGACAGGTCTTAATCTGGCATAGTTTACATGAGCAATAATAATTGACTGATGTAGTCATGGACAAAATGCGCAATGTCTGGGTGGTTTCGTAGAGGGGGTCAGTCTGGCAGGAACTGCCTTCTAGATAAACATGTTTAATGAGCGCAAACAACACACTTCAGTATGACTGATAGATGACTGGAGTTCAAGAAGCTAGAATAGTGCCATAAAGGGGGTGTGGCCGGGCAGACATTTGTAAGTGAATCAAAAATGAATAAAGGTTTGTGTTAACCAAGCATTCAGAGCAGGAAAAACACTTGTAACTTTTATGATTATGCCAAGGGGGAACATATAAGCCATTCATCAGGCTCAGGAGTATTCACAGTAAAACATTTTCCACTAATGAAAATGACAAAAGTGCCAAATGTGTACAGTGACATGCTGTTTTCGAAGATTCTTTATGGCCTCGCTTGAATTTTACATGAGACATGGTGGCTGGAGCGCACAATGAAATAATACAACAGATACTAGGGTGGCATTTAAACTGCAGCATTTTTTTCAACAAGACTGGAGCATTGACCCTTCTCCTCATAAATCTATCAGCAGATCTGTTAAGTGATCCTAAAATAGGCACAGGAGCTTTTGTTTGTTCTGGGGTGTGCTTTACAGTAGTTCATGATGCTAGCAAGTGGCTATTTGAGAGCCAGGTAAATTAAGGACTTTTTATTTATTCTAGTCTGCATGCTTTTATTGCAACGGTGGAAATAAACATGCCAGTGTTCCTACTCCCACATTCCTTACAGGTTCACAACAGAACAAACCATGTTACAAAAATTAATCTCTGTATTAATGGATTCCCTGTGGATTTTAGGAGAGGCGAAGGGGCAAGGCTAAAATCACATTTTGTCATCAGATTTTGTCAACATTTAGAGCGGGAGGGCGAATTAACATATTGTCCTGCCCACTTGGCATCAGTAGTGGCCAAATATTTCTGTGGAAAATCCTTCTTTTGGTTAAATTCAACACTTGTAAGTCAAACAACCAAAGCAACTATTGGAGCAGATTCAGTGGAATCTGTACTAGCAGCACAAAAAGCATAATCTGAAGGATCACATCATTACATTATCCAGAACCAACGCACGCTTGCTAACATACTTTGATCTGCTCTTCATTTATATGCTTGTCAGAGGTAACATCACAGTGAAGCCTCAGTCATGTTTATATTATCATAAAATTTTGATAAATCTAATTTTATTGTATTTGTGTTAGCTGCTGTCATTGCAGTTATTGTTGGGAACTTTTGTGTGCTTAACAATTATCATTATGTATATAACTACATGTTCGTATGTTTCCATAGCAGCAAGTCCATACTGATAAACAGCATGCTGCTCTTTTGTCTCAGCTTTTTTGTGTTACTTCAATGCAAACAAAAATAAATAAATAAATAAATAAATCAACATGTGACCATAGCACTAGTAAATGCATGCATGCCTATATAGTTCCTCCAGAGAGGATTAGCATGGGAGGCCCTAACAAATCATCCTTATCAGATGACCACACCATCTCAACCTGGCTGCTTTGGACGGATCTGGATTGCAAGTACATAAAGTACAAAAATACATCCAGCTTCAAAGGCTACATGTGCTATGTGTTTTGTGAAATCATCTTTGTGTCTTTGTAGGTCAAGTTGAACATTGTACACAGAGAATTTTGGAAGGAAGTCTATATTCTGTTTCATGTAACCTCTCTGTGCTTTAAGTTGTGTAAACATTGAGCTGTCAAGAAGAGCAATAATACACTCGAGGTCATGCTGTATTGTGTGATGCATTAAAAACGTTTATCCAAGATTCACCAGCCAATGCAATTCTGATTTCAAATGATCACAGCATTGATGATGCTATGAAGATGAATCTTAGAAATTTGGCTAAATCATCAAAGAGGAACTGAAACAGACCAATGAGGACAGAGTTGTTATAGCTGGTCCAATGCTGGTTGGGATTTATTCCACATGGGCAAATATGCAGTGTAGCAATGTAATTGGCTCATGGTGATTCCATTGGTGATTTAGTTCCTTCCTCCTGTTTACTTTGTACTTTCTATGAAACTATTTATAGATTTCCCACTCACTACTCTGGGAAACACCAGCATCTTATGATTTATTAATAGACAGACAACTCAAAGAAGCCTCTACATTATTAACGACGTATACTGTGTCATTATAATAAAAGATACATTGATAGAGTGGCCATAGCTTATTTGAAATTCTGCACGGTCCTGCTGTTACCAATGTCCAGGTAGAGCTCTCAGACAAATCAGGTTCTGATCAGCTTCCCCGACAACAACATGTCACATTAGGCACAGGTAAACCACCAGACAAAAGGCAAGGGAAGAATTAAGAAGCAGGAAGTGAGCAGGAAACAGAGAGAGACTGAGAGAAAGCCCTATTTTTCTCTCTATGGTTTTCATAAAGGCAAGTGCTTGATTGCCAGTGTCAAAGCGACAGGGTCTTTTATGTGCACCCGATGGGTCCCCGCCCTGGTTTGTGTAGCCAGGCAGTGATAGCAGTGCCCATTGTTGCACTATGGAGAGAGGAGCTGCCCTGTGCTATTGAGAGGGGCGGGGCCCGGACCTAGCTTGCCCGCCCTGTGCAGTGTGTTAGCTGAATAGGCGGCTAAGATGTCCATGCCCCCCAGTGCCCTTCAGTGTGGGAAAGCTTGCGCAGAAAGCACCTACTGCATCTTGACAGCGGCTGACAGAGGATTGCGTGCTAGCTAAAGACGCATAGGCCACCGTGAGGTGACACGATGAAAGTAGAAGTGTCACACCCCCGTGCTGTGTTAACATCTCCTGTCTGAGATCAAACAGATCAGGTTCAGTATAGAACATATGCTACATTGTGTATACTGGCACAGCAGAGGCTGAGATATGGATTATCATGGGTAAAGTGCACTCACAGTGTAATAAGAAACTATCTTTAGTACAATACTTATACAATCAGAACACATGCACTTACATAGTCATATCAGTGCACATGCATACATGATGCAACAAGAAATTACAACACAATGCGACAGGCCTGTAAAGGAAAGATACATTAACAGATAAAGTGCTATCTGCTTTCAAAGCTGTTGATACAATGTAAAATTAGCATTAAAATATATTTACCTTATCAAGCCCATAGAAGTGTCAACACTTCAGATCATTTCTGCTCAGTCATAGATTTAGGGTAAAATATTTAGCTTTTCTTTCCACAAACTAGAGAATCTTTCTAACAAACCCTGATTTGTCTGTGAATGACACTTCAGTTTTAATACCACTGAAAATTGTTTAGTTCAGAAATGTAGTAGAAATGTAGACTTTTAATTCTTCTCTGTGTTAATTCATCAATAGTCATCCTAGTTTAGTGGCATCTAGAGTCACATTTCTACATTTGATTTGACTGCAGTTCGTGATGTCACAGTCAATCATGTGCAATCAGAGTGTCTCATTGAGAGACCTAGCTGTCAGCTGCTTGTATTGCCAAAGTCTCAATCCTGGATATTTCTGCTCTCAGAGTGAGGATAAGTTTCTCTTAGTTTATTGTAGTGACAGAATAATAACAGAAAGACATAGAAAAGAAGATATTTAGAGTTTTAGAGGCTTTGGAGCTTTGCATCAGCTCTAGACCAACCTAAATGTGTGTAGCTTTCTTTGTTTCACAATTTCTCACTATCAAAGTCGTGTCTTCATCCAGAAAGTCTTTATCAAGTAAAATAGATAACAAGGTTATGCTTGTTGTGGATATGTGTAGGACTCTTTGTAAATGACAACTACACAAAGCCTACACAATAGCTGCCAAGAATTACAATGTACAGCAATCATGTCAGCATGGAAACCTGTGACCAGGATCAGCAAATGAATAAATCAGCACTCTTTAATTGTTACTCTCTGCATCAATCACTCTCTGATTTATTGTTTGGCATGTACCATGTGATGCGTGATTGTGTGTGTGTGTGTGTGTGTGTGTGTGTGTGTGTGTGTGTGTGTGTGTGTGTGTTTGTGTTACAACATGGAATTCCTCGCATTCCTCTCTGGAATGCACAAATAGGACCCCACAGACCAGAATCAAGGGTACAAAACAAGACAGCATTCCGGAAGCAAGTTTTAACAAAAGATACTCTGCTGCTTTATATACTGTAAGAAACACAGAGCAGAAAGAGGTGGGCTCCTATTTCTCATAGCCCCTTACACACAGCTGAGCTCCCTAAGAATTTAAGTAATTCTCTGAAATGACTCCTCCTTAGCACTGATTGGCCCCTGTTTTAAGTTTTGTTTTGTTATTTCCTCCTCGGGACATGTGAGTAGTAGAGCTACTTGACACATGACAAGCAGCTTAAACTGATTTGTTTTGTAAAAGGGAGAGGGTCGGTGAGTGAGTGACGTTAGGGGGTTGGTGGTGGTGGTGGTGGCTGACGCGGGTTCACCACAGTGTAGCTGTTGTTCCAGCGCCTGAAGATTACAATTAACCATCCACTCCTGATGGGGGGGTTAATGATGGAGCATTGCAAAAAGCCAGCAGCAGGGACACTTCCTGAACAGTGCTGGGTTAGGCCTAATTGCTTCTGGCACAGCAATTCTCTTTGTTTATCATGAAGCCAGATGAGAAAAAATCACCTGTGAAGTGCAAATCAAAACATGTTGATTACTGAAAATTTTGACTGAGCTACATAAAACTAATGAAAAACTGATGCTTTGTTTCTGATAGTGTGACCCACACGTCTCTGCTTTTGTTTTTGTCTTCTTTATGGGGTTAAACTCATTCAAACCGAAAATATATATTTAGGTCCCACATGTCCAAGCCCACAGTCAAATGGAGAAGAGTGTGTGTGTGCAAATGTGTGTGTGTTTGGGGGTGGGGGGTGGATTTAGGATTTGGGTAAACCATCTGTTGACCAAAGCTTTTGGGAAAGAGCACTAATATGGATTTAGGATATTATTCTCTCTGCAGGTGGGATGGTCAAAACCCCTGTGGATTTCTCTGGGAGGAGGGGGGAGCAGGGGGGTTGCCTTTTCAATAAAAAAAAAAGCAAAGATTTCAGAAGAGGCTGAAATAGACAGGACAAAGATGCTGCATTATTAAGCTTTTCCCTAATCCTCGCAATTCAAGTCAAGTTTGATGGTTCAACAATGGAACGGAGCAGAAAAGCAAAAATTAATTCACCTTACAACACATTTGCCAAAACAAATCCTTAAAGCTATTTTGTGAAACCACTTGACAAGAGCCTTGACTTCCAGAAACCCTGATCTTAGCCTTTACACAAAAATGGCAATTAGACAAAAACCACAAATGGATATGAGTCAGGTAAAGAGGACGATAGAACAGACTATAGACTCTGGACTATTGTATTGAGCAAGTCCCATAACCTGAGACAGATGCAGAGCAACTGTGAATGCATAAACCCCCAGAATGCAAAGCTGTTGCAGTCCGGCATTTTGACTAATTCAAAATTAGATGAAATATAAGACCCTGAGGGTGATCATCAGCAAGAGATGAGACAATAGCAAACTCTTTCGCAGATCATTATTCAGTAAATTACAATTTCCCACTAATCCTGCCCTGATCCCACCCTCAGCCTCCTCTCTGTCCCTCCCACCCTCCACCAATCCATTTCCCAGTCTGAAATACTCAGTGAATTGATTCCAGGAAATGTCTATTTTGGGGAACAGATTGCAGTATTGTTGTTGACACAGTGTGTTGAACACAACCAGGAGTGGCTAACCCACAGTATCACATCTTATATCAAAGAGCAACTGTCCTTTCTATTCTGAAGAATATTCTCATTTATTTTTAAATTGTACACCTTTCAAAACAAGACCAAGATGGTCCCACAGAAAAGCAGCTATGTCTGTGTTCATATCTTTCTCTCTGAAAAATTTAAACTGTGCTGCATTTCTGATACAGCAGAAATCAACTTCGATGTTGCTTAACCAAGTTAGTTTTTCAATGTAGCATCTTCACAATGGTGCGCCAAACTGTAACAGGCTTATTACTGCCCCCCAGAGGCTAGTGAGGCCTAAAACATGCTATGCCAAGAGTAGTGGATTCTTTTCAACCAACTTCCTCAACAGGCAGCAATGATCCCATTTTACACTCACATTCGTGTTGCAAATTAATGTGGGGTTAACTGCCCAGTAACCTTTCCTTTTTTTACAGGACCTCCTGGATGAGACACCTATTCAATTTAACAATTTCATATTTTTGCCAGCCAGAAACACAAGGTACAGCTGCAGCTGATGGGAACGCTGGCAGTAGGCCTACTGGATGAATTTGAAACTTGAAGCAAACTTGTGAGATGAAATAAAAAAAATAAATAAATAAAAAAAACTGCGTGTGTTGCAGTGTCACTGCGAGAAAGGAAGGTCTTAGACAAATTAATTGGTTGTCATTAAGCCTTAAACATCAATCTCGTTCAATAATTTCTGGAGGTCCTTAGAATTAATTCAAGGTCAATAAAGACGGGTTAAGCCTGATTAGTGGACTTGGTGCCTATTAGATACAGGATATGGCGGGGTGATCCCATGCATCAGGATATCTGAATCTGGCCACTTAAGGGACTCTGTGGTTTTGGGTTGATTAGTTTCGCGGATGTCCTTCCTTATGCTGTTGGGATATCCTGCTGTCTTCCAGAAAGCTACAGATCTTTAGTCATATACTGCGAGAACTTGAAGAAAAACACTTTTCCAGTAAGCTTTTTAATCACAACTGCACACAATGTAATAATACTGAAACTCCTCAATATATTTTGTCAGAATACTTTTAAATGTTTGTCTAAAGAGACATCAAAGTAAAATGTGACCTTGATGAAGCTGGAGAGGGTTACTGATCAGGGACATGTGGGACACATGGGACACACTTCCAACACAGACCAAGACAAGAAAATACAGTTTCCCAAACTGTAATTCAGAATAATAGGCTTACTTCCTCCAAGCACAGCTCTTTTTGATTGTTAAATTGTTTGCAGACATGCAAGTTAACCAATTGGAATCTTGTTAGATTAATAAGGAGCACATTGGGAGGAAACCCAAGACTGGTTTCAATGTCTGGAGACAGCAACAACTTGCTGTTACAGCTGAAAACAAAAGGTTAATTGGCATATCGTTGAACTGGAAAACATTATATTCTTGGTTAATTGATTTCTTTCCCACTAAATGATCACACATTCAATCCTTTTATAGAACTAAGGTCGCTTTGTATCAGTGCGCTAGCAGATTGAGGAGTCCGTTGTAGAGTCTTAATTTAAACACTTCTTTAACTGTGGTGATAACTTTGGTAAAAACTGTGTTGAACTTAACACAATTTTGCTGACTCACAGTCTGATCATTGTCAAATCTAATGACAAATTATGAAACTGTTTGCTATGTTTCCAGGCTGCAACCAGTGAAATGTGATGAAACTGCACCCACACAGGCCTGACGAAGTTGATTTTAACCCTGGGTTTCTTTTTGAGAGCTGCTTTTTTAAATCTTGATGACAACACCTCTGACGTTAAATCTTTTTGATATTTTGCAAATTAAGTGTAACTAACATCCCATAGGAGTCATCAGTGGACCCCGCTGATAGGGACCAAGCTTGGCAGAGTTGAAAACAACTGAGCAGCTGACCAAGGTTGATGATTATTTATAAGTAGATGCTACTGTTACTCTTTCTAAGATGGAGTGCCATTTCACAGGTAGCAGAGGATTTCCCTCTGCAACTTCTTCCATTGCAGTAGTGATTTTAATACCAAAAATCCTAAAGCACTGCTTTGTTATATCAAATATAAATGTCAAATATAATGGCATGAAATAAAGACAGGGAATGTCTTTTGATGTCACATATTTCAAACAGATTTTAGGCCCCTGAATTTTCCATCCATGTCCATTCTGGCCAACATATGTGAATGTCTTTGGCCCAAGTCTGGTCCACATGTTTCAACATTTGGGCACATTCTGTCAATGCCGACTGATATCCGAAAGATTTGGAATTAGTCCGCATTTGGAAGAAAGATCTGACAATCGTGCAGGCCAAGAGTCAGATTCTGATTTGTGAAAACACAATTATGTGGCCCAAATATGGGCTGGATTTATTTTTACTAGCTAGATATCCTCTCGAACTTGAGCTGAATTCATATCATAGAAAAAGCCAAGCAGAGTGACATCAGAGTGGCATGATCATGAAAGAGTGCAGGGAGTGCACTGTTTCAATTGCTGTTACTGTTGTGGGGCTTTCATATTGGCTACCTTATTACTGTACAAAACATCTGTGGTTTTCTAGTACTTTGTATCATTTACTCATTGTTTAAATTCCTATTTTTGCAGTGATGCAGGCACTCATTACATGGACTTGAGTGAGTCATGTGTTTGTCCATAAGGACATCACCTGGGATCTCACTGTTCTATGAAAGGACGTGTTTGCACACGTCAGCTATCCCCAGAGTTTTGGTTACGCCCATGTGGCTCTATCTGGAAGTGTTTCTTTGCTTTGCTTCTTCAGTAAAAGTAAACAGCCAAATGTAAAGTCAGTGAAAAAAAGAGAGAGCGAGAGAGGACACCGAAACACAGCACTGAGAGCTCATTCAGTCATCTGATGAAAAGGAGAGGGCTGAGGCTCAAGGCCCAACATTTTGGTTGAAAACATATTCCAAAACAGTGAAAGTTGCTGCTTGACTACAGACAACCACTTGATTACAGAAATCCAAATAGAACATGCTTCCACCTAGCAACAATGAAAGATAAGCATTTTTCTATGCACAAGTATTTGCTGCATGCGTTATGTACATACTGTTGGAATTAAGCCGACCAAACTAATACAGCCTGAGGGTGCAAATGTGAGACATCTTGACATTTTGCCTTAAACTGCACCACTCTGTTTAACTTCTTTAAGTCACTAATTGCTGTCACAACACACACAACCAAACACCTGATGGCTATAATACACGAGTGACTGCATTGAGAACTGATGAAAGATCCCTGCATGTTAGTGTCGTATGTTACCTGAGAAGCTGTGATGTGACACTGGAGGAATATGAATTGTGAATATTGCTGTCAGTCACAGTGTCCATGAAAGTCTTCATGTCAGAGGTTCTTTCAGCAGTATGGTCTGCCCTTCAGGAAAATGTCAGACTATTATAGACCGACACTGGCTGTTGCTCTTTTTGCTCCTGCAGCTCAGTTTCACACTAACTACCCTGAAGAGCACAAGGCCTTATAACAATAATGAATTGATCCTGATAACAAGTATCATTTGTGTTGTTAATGCTTCTTGTTCCTCTCTGCCATAGAGCTCCATTGTTTCCTAAAAACTATTTAAAACACATCAATGAGCCACAGTGTTACACTGGGTGACATGTTCCTTCATCAGCATGCACACAAACAGTGTGGTGTGACTCACACTGTGCTGAAGCTGTAAACACTTCAAACTAAAATATACAATAATTAGCTGCAAAGAAATAGTACCGAGCAAATGCACCATTCATCCTCTACTGCTTATCTGTTTCCATGTCGCTGGTGTCATGGTGCTGGAACCAATCCCAGCTCACTCTGGATGGAGGCGAGGTCACCCTGGACAAGTCACCAGTCCATCACAGGGCCAACATACAGAGACAGAGACCAACAACCACTCACACTCACACTCAGACCTACAGACATTTAGAGTCACCAGTTAACCCAAACATGCATGTCTATGGATGGTGGGAGGAAACCCACGCAAGCACTTGGAGAACATGAAAACTCCCCACAAAAAGGACCCAGGCCCAGGAACTGAAGCCGCGACCATGAAGGTGACTCACTGGTTGCAAAAGATTTTGTTGAATTCTATGGGAAAATGACCCAAATGACCCAACTTCTCCCTTCATTTATTACCTCAGTGAACATTTTTCAAATGAGTTTATGGTCTCAGTCTCTAGTTTCAAGTCTTTTGCAATTCTACTTCTTCAATACTACGTAACCTGTCAACTGGGCCACAACAGAGTCTTTATTTACCTTGCTGAAGGTGGCATTTCTCACATCCTCCATTTGATGTTTATAATTGGTCAAAGAACTGTGTTAGTACAGTTCTAGTTTGATGCTCTTCTGTTAAAATTCTAAAATTAATAAAGTGAATTATTAAGTTAATTCACACATTTCCTGTTTTTCATTGGACAGAATCTCACTATTTCCTCGCAGAGCTTTTAGATCATTAAGTTGAATGGGCAGCTGTCCAGTGGCCCAAAGCCCCAAGAGGCACACAGGGCTCAAGCAACACACCCAGTTAAGAATTGTATGTCATTGTATGAGAATCATAATTTGAACCACTGGTGTTGCATGTTCGTTGACCCACAAGTTAATCTCACGGACAACTAAAGCTAATCTGATGCTGAGCGTGAATTTGTTGACTGTCACTGTTGGCCTCAGAGTCTCCATGCTGTTAGATCCTGTACTTTTGGAATTACACAAGATCTGAAGCCAGAAGAAATTAATTAAACACATTCTCTCTTTACTTAAGTGTAAAACTCTGCCAGGTTGTACAAGCATTTCAACATTCTTGTTTCTCATTCTCAATTTTTAACCTTGTCTCAATTCGCAAGAATAACAGGTTGATTTTCAGTTTCAGATCAAAATGTAACTTTATTGGGCTATTTTTTATTTTTATTTTTTTGTCTCTGGATGTCCTGCAGCTGCTCCGCAGAAATGATCGAAACTCCTTTTCATTATCATGTGGTATTTGAATGTTCTGGCCTAGGGGCACAGAGACGTGTTAACATAACACTTCTTTTATGGCTGTGCTGCAGATATTGAAATTGAAATCAGTTGGTTTCCTTTAGCTTAGCAGTTAGCGATGGTCACTCTATCTTCATCTGTGTGTCTTATCTTGAATCATAACCTCTGGCTCTTTGCTGATCAGGGGAAATGTAATAAAAGCGGTTAATTTGATGTAATGCAGGTAAGGCTCAGTGAACTGGAAACATGACTATGAAGGCTGACTAAGAGTCATTATTTTCTGACATATGAAATTTTAATACCTGGCCTTTTTAATAGTTATTAGAGTAAAGATGTTTTGTTATTCTTGGCTTTTTGTGGAATTTTTAAGAATAAGAGTATTCGAGAAAACTGCCAGCCTTTTGGCAGCAAAATGGACATGGCATTGCTTTCACATCTGCAAAATTTACTGAACAATCAGGTCACAGACTCCAACATTTAAAGTTAACAGCTCAAAACATGTTGGGTATAAACACAGTGTGCAGCAATTTAAATTGCTCTAGAGTTATTTCCACTTCACGCATACCCAACAAAACAGAAGCAAAACACTCTTCTCTGTGGGGGTCTTGTTTCAACCTGAGCAGATTATCACACATTATACTCCCTGATTTTAGGCTTTCGCACCTGCCCCTGGAGATACTGTTTCATTCTAAGAATGAGAAGCGCAGAAACAACAGAACGAATCTCAATGAGTATTCATTACATCAGATTCTCTGAAAATGTTGTACTATGCCTCATTATGTGTTTTTATTTGGGGAATTCTCACCAAAATCTTCAACTGTACCTGGAAATAATACATAGTGTATGCAATTATGTGCCTGGATTACAATGGGTTCTTGAAATTACATTTACTGCTAAATGTATGAAAAAATAGTAACCTGGAACAAAAATGGATTCAGGCTTCTAAATAATAGGGTAGAGCTGTATTCAGTTGGTGGAGCGTCAAGCTTGAGAACACACCTGTCCACATAGTAATAATCTCTGGTTAGCTCTAAAAACATTGTTTAAAGAGACAGGACACCCTTGGTCTGTGTGGTCTGTATTGTTTCTGCATTTAAATGTTTAATGTTGCTCGTGGAAGCTTTGAATTGACAATGACACCAAATGAAAATGAGACTCTGGCATATTTTCAAGTTTAATATTTTGCTTAACTTTACGCAAGACTGAAAGCTTTGTGTTGTGATGTATAATAGAAATGTTGCTGGAATAAATCAAGCAGAAAGGAAAAGTAAAACACATTTTGAGCAGATAAATTTCACTTGTCAACCCGCTGATTCATCTTCTGGGGACCGTAAACATTTTTTTTGAAAAGTGATTCTTTTCTGTTTGTAGCAAAGTGGTTGATAAGAAGATGGACACACTACCTAACTGTGTTTTTCAATTTACAAATGATTTGACACTTTCTATTTCCATTAGAAAAATTTGCAAATTTGGGCAAATTAAAATATAGACTGTGGGACCAACACTGAGGTTACAAGATGGTGCCACAAACTAAGAGAACTATGGTAAAAAAACAACAAAACTAAATCTAACAGCACAATAACAGCCTTTTTAGAAGTATATTAGAAGTAAAATGTGAGCTGTGAATCGTTATGTACTCTCAGCCCCAGGTTGGAGCTCTTTGGAGCTCTTTTCACTTACAACTTTGGTCAGAATAAATAGGGATTCTGAACAGAAGTGGTTGGTTGGTTAACTCTAAAATGTAATTAAATTATGCTTTTTTTGCAGGTCGATGCATCAAGCAGAATCCAAATCACATGACACATGTAACTTGTGATTTCTATGGTACAGAAAGTACACAAAGGTTTGGGTTTGAGGCAAATTTGCGACAATTTAGGTCAAAGGGTTAAGCACAGTGCACAGTGCAGGTGCAGGTTTAACCACAGGAAAAGAGGCTTCCCAATCGAATGTGGTAGAGAGAAGTGGTAGTTTTAAATGTTTTTGGGAGGAGAAATTTTTTACTTCAATGGGATGTCTTGAAGTGACATGTGACAAGGACTTTCAAATGGGATTCAAACCAGGGACATCTGTTTAGAGCATGTGTAATCAAATAATTGTATAAAGATTACTTTATTTTAACATGCTGGCATGGCATGCTGGGTTAGTCATTGTTAATGTATTAAGAAATCATAATTCTTCCTTTGGAAAATTGTACCCTTCACTTCTCACGCAGGCTTTCTGCTGTTAACAGGCCAAGCTTTACCTAAACTGCGAGTATTAGCCTCCCCAGGACATGTTGGACTTCTCAGCATCAC
Source organism: Echeneis naucrates (assembly GCF_900963305.1). NCBI lineage: Eukaryota > Metazoa > Chordata > Actinopteri > Carangiformes > Echeneidae > Echeneis > Echeneis naucrates. The sequence continues at coordinate 20,871,941 of NC_042531.1, read as the reverse complement.
AGATCCTATTAAATACGAGACATACCAGACCTAAGTGTGCTAAGATGTTGTCTTCTTATGTGCCATCAAATTCATCTAAATAAATTCAGATTAAAGCATATTCTTCCCAGTCTGTTATGTCCTCATCGAGTCCTGTTGCTTTTGTTTTTTCTCCCTTGTCCCAGCTCCTGGCTGCTGCCTTTCATCTTGAGTTGTTTTGCTCATCTTTAGTTTTCTGTTGCCTTGATTCAGCATCCTGACAGTTTATATTTTTTTGTTGATTAAATTATCAACTGTTATCAGCGGTCTTATTGATTTTGGTTGGGTCACTGGTAGGCTATTATATGCCCCATGAGGCCACTGAGGGGTGGGGTGCAATGCAGCCAAACATTGGGTGGTACTTGCCTCCTAAGGCTATTCCTTAAATGCACTTCAACAACGCCACCTCCTATTAAGGGGCAGGAGGAACCCTTAAATCTTTAATATGATTATCTGTAGATGGTGTGACCCATCCTAAGTTCCCCGAACAGGACCAATTTAATCAGAGGCGTAGCTTGTATTAAAAAAATATGTTGGCTTTATTAAAATATTAAAATTTAAAACATAAATTAATAAAAGAGCATGAAGAAAAATAAAAACACTCAAAAAAATTGTTGAATGTCCTCAATAGATATACAACGGTCAAGTCAGCTGTACACAGCAACCAGGGGCAGCGGTGGGAGACAAGATGGACAGAGGAAACCCCAAAATGCGCTCCAGTCTTAAATAACCAATTTCACACAAAAAAAGCATGCAGTGTTTTAACCAAATATGTTTATCACCAAAAAGTGCCACCTGTTTAGTCCCACCACAGAGAAGAGGCAGTGTGACAGTGTGGACCCGGCCTTGAACAAAGTCAAACTGTAAAAAAAACAAATAGAGGACAAACATAAGTTATCAACCATAAACTAAAATCTGTAAAATAAATGCCTCACGCCCAGAACCTAAAACCCATGAACCTAAAAAGCCAACAGCATAATAAACACAATTTTGGCATAAAAGAACAAAAGAATAAAATGACTGTGGAAACAGTGGCTGGCCTGGTCTATACACAGGTGCAAGAAAACTCCTATAATGGAGTTAACGTGGGAGGGCAGGCAAACATCCAGTTCATCACCCTAGCACAGTCAATGTAATGCTATTTAAAGCATTAAAAAGAGAAAACATTGTGGCAATAGTGTGCCTACCTGGGTGAGAGGGAGAAGACAAAGGGCTCTGCACTGAAACAAGTAGCTATTTATGACTTTCAGGCTGAAGCCCGGTCACGTGACCACAGGCAACCAACCCAGGCTCTCCCAAAATTGAATCACTGCAATACAGTAGTTTGGATTAAGAAAACAATTATACTTGTATATGATCAGTATTGACAAGCCCAAATCAGATTCCAACTCTGATGACCAATGACATCAAAGATGAGGTCCGTGCCACCCTTGGCCATTTCTGAATGGCACTGATGTTGGCACACAGTCCAGGTATTTATTCAAATTTCCAAACTTAGACACCTTGGGTTGTTTTTTACAAGTAGACTCACAAAAAAACCCAGCTCATAACATTGAGGCCTAAACATTGCTGCTGAACTCATTCTCCTTCTAAGCTCAAATGTATGACTATGCAACACATTTCCTGAGGGTACATTTTCATTCTTTGACGTAGGAAACATGTAATGTTTTTTACATTTTTAATACCATCACAGTCAGCTTGGAGAAAAACAGTGTGCTGCAGGAGGTAATTTTTACAGTGGAATAAGACAGCTTTTGCTTCTTTTTCTTTTACAGCTGAGGAGGTTGATCGTGGCACCCTGTGTTTCTAATCTTCTTGAAGTCCTACACAATCCTCCACCACCTCCTGCATGCAGAAACCCCCAACCCCCGCTCTTCTGTTGAGCTGCCTATAATGGGCCCCTCATTCATCTCATCTTCTTTTAAACTCCAATAAAATCTTTTACATTTCCTCAACAGGCAGTTAAAATTTGGCTGACTACTGTGTCGTGCGCTCTTCCCAAACTCACCATGGTGAGTTTCTGGTGTTTCTGTTTTGTTTTTTTTTGTTGTTGTTGTTTTTTTTTTTTGTTTTTTTTTCTTATTTCACATTTCATTCCTCTTGCTTTAACTCCAGCTAACCTTGAGGAGATGACAAGGAGGCCTATTTTATGAGCAGCGCTTAGGGTGCCTTGTTTGTTTCTCCAATTCACCTTTTGGTGCTAGAGTGACACTTAGACATACTAGAAGGGCACCAGCCCTTAAATATTTCACATCTCAGCAGCCATTTGTACAAACTTTTAAGAGCACACTTGCCCACCACCTGAAAGTGTGCTGCACTCATCTTATTGCCATTAATTTTTTGTCTTTCCATCTCCCCTCCTCCTAATTCTTTTTCATTCACACTTTCCAGCCATGGTTAGTCCGAAAGAACTAAAGTCTGATGCAGAACTTGCTACAGTTCCTCACAGATATTACACTGGCTATGCAGTAATGTCAAAAACCTTTAATGACAATATTAAAACAATCGCAAATTAGATCTTGTCACTATAGCTCTTGAGATGTGATTGAAAAATAAATTGCCATGCACTTAAGTCTTACTCTTCCTATCTGCCTTCTCCTGCTCACTGTTTACCTTCACCATTTACATGTTTATTTCTTTGTTGTCCCATCTGCTTTGGTTCTCCTCTTCCAATCCCCTCCTTCCCACCATTTTTTTCTCTTGCCATTATCTCACTCCACTATTCTTGGCCTTCATTTTTTTCCTTCAACACCATGGAGAAACAATCTTGATAATCTTGAAAAGAGAATGCAGGAAAGCTGAGCACAAGTAGAGGAAAGCTAAACTCCACATTCACTATGAGCTGTACAAACAGAGCCTGTGTAACTATAACAACGAACACAGCTAATATGATCTGACATGATTAACAAGAACATCAACAATTCTCAGACTCTGTTTGCTGTGTTTGATAAACTTGTAAACCTGCCAGTACAGATAACTACAGAACTCCTCTCCACTGAGCAATGCCAGCTTTTTTAGTGAGAACAAATCAAAGTTTGTCGAAGAAACTAATCTGTGTGTAAAACCTGGCAATAACTCAACTGTGAAGTCACAATTTTATATGATTTAATATGATTTAATAAAAAATCCTAAAAGAAACAGTTGAACAATCAGGTCACTAAAGATAGCTGCCATTGAGCCACTCTTAAAAAAGAGGGCTCTAGATGCCTCCATCAATAACAACTATAGACCAGGCTCAAAACTCTCTTTTATATCTGAGATTATTGAGAAAGTTGTATTTAATCAGCTCAACAACTTTTTAAACAAAAGCAATAACCAAGTTAAATGTCAAAAAGGTTAAGGCTGAATACTGATCCTTGCTTTATTAGAGCTCATTGCTGCATTTGACACTGTAGATCAAAGAATCCTGCAGCACAGGACTTTCTGAAGTGGTCTTTAATTGGTTCAGATCTTATTTAGAAGGCTAGAGTTATTTTGTTACGAATGGCAGCTACAGTATGAATCTGAATGAGGAGCTATGACTGAATTCCCCACAGTTATGTTCATTCTGTATATGCTCCCTCTGGGTTAAATATTACAGAACTTTAATATCAACTGTCACAGTTATACAGATGACACACAACTTTACGTGTCTCTGTCACCAGAAGACTGCAGCACGTTAGACTCACTGCGTTAGTGTCTGAAGCTAATAAGCAACTGGATGAGCCAGAATTTTCTGCTATTATTCCTTTTGGCACAAAAGAGAAGAGGGTCAGCATTATTAAATATCTTGAGTTTCGATCTCTCGAAGCCCCAAACCAAGTTCAAATCCTTGATGTGACTTTGAACAGCCTCACCAAGGTGGAAACTGGAAACTGGAGTACCTGGAGGAAATCCACGCAGAAAGAGGGAAAATATGCAAACTCCACGCAGAAATGAACCAAACCGACGACCTTCTTTTCGTGGGGTAACAACATTAACCACTATGCCCCCGTGCTGCCCATGCATAATTTCTTTTCATCATTTTATGATTTTATAATTTGAGTTTAAGCATATCACTGTTCTTACTTTTCTCTGAATGTAAGTAGAGCACATTGAATTACCTTTGTGTATATTAATACACATGTCCCATGTAGACGTTATATAAATAAATTAGACTTGCTGAGTGCCACATACTGTACTCTTCCTTAACCATTCCTTTAAACTCTTCTTGCAATTTCTCTGTTGAATCCATTCATTACTTCAGACATTCTCAATCTTGCTTTCATATCCCTTCTCTTCAGTTTCCTTCCCTTCTACCATTCATCACCTCTCCTCCCTTCCTTCCTTTCCTTCTCCTATTTCTTCTCTGCATTATCAAATATGTTCAATCTTTACCTTTCCCCCTGCCTCCATCACCATCAATCCCTCCTCCCTTCCTACCTTCCTTCCCTCCAATGCTTTCTGCTTGAATTCTAGTCCTCTGAGCCACGTGGCCAACATCATGAGAAAATCCTCATGACAGTAATGCTCTGCCAGCTCTGCCATGTGGACCTTTACAACCCTGGAGCAAGGTACTGTTTTAGCATTGAATTCCACAGGGCAGGAACTCTCTCCAAACCTCAGTTAACTTTGAAATAAAAAAAAAAAACTCCACTTTCAAAACTTTCTAATTCTTCTTACTTTAAGACCTTGGGAACATTAGCTGTATTCATCTCTTCCTGCAATTAAACAACAAAATAAGTTGTTAGTCCTTAAGAGTTTCAGGATTTTCTGATCTTGTGTTTGAAGTATAAAGTATGAAGTAAACATAATTTTTCTGCACCCTTTAAAATTAACATGACTCAACTATGTTCAAGGTTTGCCTATGTTTATCTTTAGGTTTAGGTATAAATCATATTTTGGGTTGAAATATATACTTACTGTTCAGGTTATACGACTATCATTTTTGCAACAATGAGCAATTAATTGTTGTGTGGCTTAAAAAAGAGCAGAATCAGAAACCTCAGTCATCACTGTGATAGTCCCAGTCAGTGTTGTATTGATGCATCCATCCACCTTAACCTCCTGCCATTCAGCGGTCCAGTTGAATTAACTCAATTCAGTTTGAGCTTGAGAATTGTTTCATTTATTCGCTATAAATAAAACAGTTCTGGTATTATCTGATGTCTGTTTTGTTTCATCCGTTTAAACAAAATAATTATCTATTAGGTAAGTAGAAAGAAAATAACAAAATACAACAGAACTAGAATTCTGTTGCTGATCATTCTGGAATCAGGAGTAATAAATCTTCCAAGTTATTTTTACAAAGTTCCATATTTAATCATCATGAATACTTCTATTGTCAACATAGAAGAAATAAAATGCAAGTTTAATGTGTTATTAAATACCTCTATGCATCAAGTTGTCGAACTATCCATTTAGCTCCTCAGCACTCCTTAGCTCCCAAACCACAACCCATATTCCATCACGCTTGAAGCACCTGCAGGTCAGTGTTAGTGTTTCTCTGCATGCTTCACAATGAATGGCGGTTGTAATGCATAAAAGCCTCAGGAAAATCTAAAGTAAAATGTGGAGGAGTGTATTTCAAAAAATCTTCATGTAATTCCCTCTGAGAAAGTGGTTTACTTAAAATTACACCATTGTGGGTTAATGCCTTCGATGTCATTGTGGCTGCCATTGTTGCTGCCATCCCTCACACTCCCGCACTTTCAGCATACTTTCATTTAAGAGCATCAGCATTTTGTTGAAGCTTTGTGACACAGCAGCACTCGCACCAGACGTGTGGTCGTTAACCACTGCACACCATGAGGCATTTTGAAAATGAAGGTAGACTACCATTATCCTGGCAGTGGAGATAATACAACTTCCTTTTTCCACATGTTAGAACCTGACAGCCAATTGGAGCCATAAAAGTCCACAAAGTTCCCATAGCCAGCAGTTCACACCAGGCAGACTGCTGTTAATGTTAATGAGGTGTGATGGCAGGCTGCTTGGTTGTCAAGGTCAAGGCTAGCACTGCTAACAATACAGAAGTTAGCAAGGTTTAAAGACAAGCGTCAGTGAGCTCTAATGCTGCTACTACACAGCAGAAAAAAATCAGCTCTAGGCCATTTTTGAAGCCAGAAGAAACCATATTTGGAGAAGAAGTGGAAGCTGAGGAGGAGTGAGGGCTGGATCTGACCTGCTCTGGAGGGCCAAGGAAGTAGAGCCAGTTATCCCCAAATCAGAAGGCTGTTCACAAGTTCAAGTGTCCTTGGGCAAGAGAGCGACCCAAAATTTTGCCCATTTATCCTGATTGGAAGGCATACTGCTTATCAATTTCCAGGTTGCGGGTGGTGCTGGAGCCAATCCCAGCTCATTCTGGGCGAGGGTATACAGAGACAGACAATGACAAACAACCAGTCACACTCACATTCAGACCTACAGATTTATATACAATTTAGAGTCACGTTTGACCCAAACATGCCGTTTTTTGACAGTGAGAGGAAACCGGAGTACACAGAAACCCACACAGACACAGACATCATTTTTCAGAGGCCTTACATATTACAATAAATTCTTTTTAATCAAGACTACATGGAGATCAAACTTTCTACAATATTGGACACTAACCAAACAAAGTGATAAAAATTATGGTTTTAAGCATTTTAACGTCTGTGCACACAAAATCACAAATATATAAGGACATATGAGGACAAATGTTGTGTATTATAAACTGTGTGGTGATAAATAGTCTGGTAGTTTCACAGCGACTTATTGTGTGTCTATAAGTGGACAACAAATACACTCTATGTTCAGCTCTTGATGGTTGAATTCAGAAAGCCAAAGGGGGCTTGGTCTTATTTATTGTCACGATAAACCCACAGGAGATCCCACCAAGGCCAGGTCACATATTTGACCTTTGACCCGAGCATCACCTTTGAAGGGTCTAAATGGAGAAAGCCACTGTGTGGATTCAAAAGGGTGGGAGAGAGAGAGAGAAAAAAGGCAAAACAAGGAGCGAGAGAGTGTGTGTTTACATCAAACTAAGTCCAATGTAAACAGTATGGATGCCATCTGTCACCACAGTCCAGTAACATGGTTGTCCTGTTTCACTGTCCCATGTAGACTTTCAAACATTCAGATATGAAACTTCTTTTTAGGGCTGGGGTTATGAAAGCATATAATTTATCGAGGCGGCACCCAACACTTTCGTAGAGCTTTGTTGCTGCATTACCTTTGTTTGTAAAAACATGTCGGAGTGAAGATTTTCAGAGGACAAAGGATCTCAACACTGATAATGGAATGTTTTCTCCTCTCTGTGATTTAATGCTCCTAAGAAAGGTACCAAATCTGCTAACTCTCATTGGATTCCAAGGGTTACGATGCAAAAGTGTTTCACCTATTCTCAAATACACATGTGATACAGTAGATAGGTTGAGGTTGAGTATGCCTAATAACACCACTATGTCGATTTTCTGTCTCCATATAAGTCCCACTTTTTCCCTCATTCACTGACAGGCACTCAGATCTCACTTTGGTTCTTTAAAGGTCAAAACACCATTTAGAAGCTCATTCAAGTTCTTATAGAGCCGTTTTCAAAACCTTGAAACTACTAAGGTGGGGAACATTGGTGGAATGCCCTTTAAAAAATGCATAATTTTACATCAAGCAAGCAGTCATATTATTTATTATTGCCCTTTGTTCTACTAAATAGGATTAGATTTTTTTCTCTCTATTGCTGTTTACCCCCTGAGGCAGATTGTAAGTCAACCAAGGTCTCAACTAAACCACAAGTACTGTTGTAACACACCCACTGCTGTACATAGACCACATCACAGGTAAAAATGTTAAAGCGTGATTTACTATTATACAGAAATACAGTACCAGGGACAAAAGGCCAAAGACTGGCTGCTTCTTCACAGTCTGTTGACAATTTACAAACATCACTCCGTTGCTGTCCTTTGCAAGCCATAGACTAGGCTGACAAAAAAACATCAGAAGGTTAAACTCTGCACCTGAATGCTCACCACTGGCTCACAAGACACATCTACCCATGCACACACACACAAAAACACAGTTTCTGCTAAGGACATCAGTGTGGCTCATTTTTATGAGGAATAAAAAAATTACACAAAAAAATGCAAACGCAGACATAGTATTGTGACTTTCCTTACTTCACGCTCAGAGTTCAAGTTTGTCCCAAAAGTGACCCACCTCTGTAGTAACAGGATCTCAGGTGTGTTCACCTGCTAGGACTGAACAGGGCCTTAAGTACTACTTAAGTGCTATTCAATATTGCAATTACATTTTCAGTGCTCTACCTCTCTTGTTGATCTTATTTGAACTGTTAGCATGGATGATAATCATG